>NW_027254857.1:668433-1002650 GCF_044704955.1 Pristiophorus japonicus | reverse complement strand
TCTGGGGAGTAGGAGATCCTGGGGGAGTAGGAGAGCTTGGGCGAGTAGGAGAGCTTGGGGGAGTAAGAGAGCTTGGTGGAGTAAGAGAGCTTGGGGAGTAAGAGAGCTTGGGGGAGTAAGAGAGCTTGGGGGAATAGGAGAGCTTGGGGGAGTAGGAGAGCTTGGGCGAGTAGTAGAGCTTGGGGGAGTAGGAGAGCTTGGGGGAGTAGGAGAGCTTGGGGGAGTAGGAGATCTTGTGGGAGTAGGAGAGTTTGGGTGAGTAGGAGAGCTTGGGGGAGTAGGAGAGCTTGGGGGAGTAGGAGAGCTTGGGGGAGTAGGAGAGCTTGGGAGAGTAGGAGGGCTTTGGGGAGTAGGAGAGCTTGTGGGAGTAGGACAGCTTGGGGGAGTAGGAGAGCTTGGGGGTGTAGGAGAGCTTGGGGGAGTAGGACAGCTTGGGGGAGTAGGAGAGCTTGGGGGAGTAGGATATCTTGGGGGAATAGGAGGGCTTGGGGGATTAGGAGAGCTTGGGGGAGTAGGAGGGCTTGGGGAAGTAGGAGAGCTTGTGAGATTTGGAGAGCTTGGCGGAGTAGGAGAACTTGGGGCAGGAGGAGAGCTTAGGGGAGTAGGATAGCTTGCGGGAGTAAGAGAGCTTGGGGGAGTAAGAGAGCTTGAGGGTGTAAGAGAGCTTGGGGGAGTAGGAGTGCTTGTGGGAGTAAGAGAGATCGGGCGAGTAGGAGAGCTTGGGGGAGTAAGAGAGCTTAAGGGAGTAAGAGATCTTGGGGGAGCAGTAGAGCTTGGGGGAGTAGGAGAGCTTGGGGAAGTATTATCGCTTGGCGGAGTAGGAGAGCTTGGGGGAGAAGGAGAGCTTGGGGGAGTAGGAGAACTTGGCAGAGTAGGAGAGCTTGGAGAAGTAAGACAGCTTGTGGGTGTAAGAGAGCTTGGGGAGTAAGAGAGCTTGGGGGAATACGAGAGCTTGGGGGAGTAGGAGAGCTTCGGGGAGTAGGGGAGCTTGGGGGCGTAGGAGAACTTGGGGTATTCGTGGAGCTTGGGGGAGTAGGAGAACTTGGCACAGTAGGAGAGCTTGGGGGAGGAAGAGAGCTTTGGGGAGTAAGAGAGCTTGGGGGAGTGGGAGAGCTTGGGGGAGTAGGAGAGCTTGGGGGAGTAGGAGCGCTTGGAGGAGTAGGATAGCTTGGGGGAGTAGGAGAGCTTGGGGGAGTAGGAGAGCTTGGGGGAGTAGGAGAGCTTGGGAGAGTAGGAGAGCTTGGGGGAGTAGGAGAGTTTGGGGGAGTAGGAGATCTTGGGGGAGTAGGAGAGTTTTGAGGAGTAGGAGAGCTTGGGGGTGTAGGAGAGCTTGGGGGAGTAGGACAGCTTGGGAGAGTAGGAGAGCTTTGGGGAGTAGGGGAGCTTGTGGGAGTAGGAGAGCTTGGGGGAGAAGGAGAGCTTGGGGGATTAGGAGAGCATGGGAGAGTCAGAGAGCCTTGGGCAGTAGGAGAGCTCTGGGGTGTAGGAGATCTTGGGGGAGTAGTAGAGCTTGGTCGAGCAAGATAGCTTGAGGGAGTAAGAGAGCTTGGTGGAGTAAGAGAGCTTGGGGAGTAAGAGAGCTTGAGGGAGTAAGAGAGCTTGGGGTGTGGGAGAGCTTGGGGGAGTAGGAGAGCTTGGGGGAGTAGGAGAGCTTGGGAGAGTAGGAGAGCTTGGGGGAGTAGGAGATATTGGGGGAGTAGGAGATCTTGGGGGAGTAGGAGAGTTTGGGAGAGTAGCAGAGCTTAGGGGAGTAGGAGAGCTTGGGGGAGTAGGACAGCTTGGGAGAGTAGGAGAGCTTTGGGGAATAGGGGAGCTTGTGGGAGTAGGACAGCTTGGGGGAGTAGGAGAGCTTGGGGGATTAGGAGATCTTGGGGGTGTCAGAGAGCCTGGGGCCGTAGCAGATCTCTGGGGAGTAGGAGATCCTGGGGGAGTAGGAGAGCTTGGGCGAGTAGGAGAGCTTGGGGGAGTAAGAGAGCTTGGTGGAGTAAGAGAGCTTGGGGAGTAAGAGAGCTTGGGGGAGTAAGAGAGCTTGGGGGAGCAGGAGAGCTTGGGGGAGTAGGAGAGCTTGGGCGAGTAGTAGAGCTTGGGGGAGTAGGAGAGCTTGGGGGAGTAGGAGAGCTTGGGGGAGTAGGAGATCTTGTGGGAGTAGGAGAGTTTGGGTGAGTAGGAGAGCTTGGGGGAGTAGGAGAGCTTGGGGGAGTAGGAGAGCTTGGGGGAGTAGGAGAGCTTGGGAGAGTAGGAGGGCTTTGGGGAGTAGGAGAGCTTGTGGGAGTAGGACAGCTTGGGGGAGTAGGAGAGCTTGGGGGTGTAGGAGAGCTTGGTGGATTAGGACAGCTTGGGGGAGTAGGAGAGCTTGGGGGAGTAGGATATCTTGGGGGAATAGGAGGGCTTGGGGGATTAGGAGAGCTTGGGGGAGTAGGAGGGCTTGTGGGAGTAGGAGAGCTTGTGAGATTTGGAGAGCTTGGCGGAGTAGGAGAACTTGGGGCAGGAGGAGAGCTCAGGGGAGTAGGATAGCTTGCGGGAGTAAGAGAGCTTGGGGGAGTAAGAGAGCTTGAGGGTGTAAGAGAGCTTGGGGGAGTAGGAGTGCTTGTGGGAGTAAGAGAGCTTGGGCGAGTAGGAGAGCTTGGGGGAGTAAGAGAGCTTAAGGGAGTAAGAGATCTTGGGTGAGCAGTAGAGCTTGGGGGAGTAGGAGAGCTTGGGGCAGTATTATCGCTTGGCGGAGTAGGAGAGCTTGGGGGAGAAGGAGAGCTTGGGGGAGTAGGAGAACTTGGCAGAGTAGGAGAGCTTGGAGAAGTAAGACAGCTTGGGGGTGTAAGAGAGCTTGGGGAGTAAGAGAGCTTGGGGGAATACGAGAGCTTGGGGGAGTAGGAGAGCTTCGGGGAGTAGTGGAGCTTGGGGGCGTAGGAGAACTTGGGGTATTCGTGGAGCTTGGGGGAGTAGGAGAACTTGGCACAGTAGGAGAGCTTGGGGGAGTAAGAGAGCTTTGGGGTGTAAGAGAGCTTGGGGGAGTGGGAGAGCTTGGGGGAGTAGGAGAGCTTGGGGGAGTAGGAGCGCTTGGAGGAGTAGGATAGCTTGGGGGAGTAGGAGAGCTTGGGGGAGTAGGAGAGCTTGGGGGAGTAGGAGAGCTTGGGAGAGTAGGAGAGCTTGGGGGAGTAGGAGAGTTTGAGGGAGTAGGAGATCTTGGGGGAGTAGGAGAGTTTTGGGGAGTAGGAGAGCTTGGGGTGTAGGAGAGCGTGGGGGAGTAGGACAGCTTGGGAGAGTAGGAGAGCTTTGGGGAGTAGGGGAGCTTGTGGGAGTAGGAGAGCTTGGGGGAGAAGGAGAGCTTGGGGGATTAGGAGAGCATGGGGGAGTCAGAGAGCCTTGGGCAGTAGGAGAGCTCTGGGGAGTAGGAGATCTTGGGGGAGTAGTAGAGCTTGGTCGAGCAAGAGAGCTTGAGGGAGTAAGAGAGCTTGGTGGAGTAAGAGAGCTTGGGGAGTAAGAGAGCTTGAGGGAGTAAGAGAGCTTGGGGTGTGGGAGAGCTTGGGGGAGTAGGAGAGCTTGGGAGAGTTGGAGAGCTTGGGAGAGGGAGTAGGAGATCTTGGGGGCGTAGGAGAGTTTGGGGGAGTAAGTGAGCTTGGGGGAGGAAGAAAGCTTGGGGGAGAAAGAGAGCTTGGGGGAGTCGGAGAGCTTGGGGGAGTAAGGGAGCTTGGGGGAGGAAGAAAGCTTGGGGGAGAAAGAGAGCTTGGGGGAGTAAGAGTGCTTGGGGGAATACGAGAGCTTGGGAGAGTAGGAGAACTTGGCACAGTCGGAGAGCTTGGGGGAGTAAGAGAGCTTGGGGGAGTAAGAGAGCTTGGGGGAGTAAGAGAGCTTGGGAAGTAAGAGAGATTTGGGGAGTAAGAGAGCTTGGGGGAGTGAGAGAGCTTGGGGGAGTAGGAGAGCTTGGGGGAGTAGGAGCGCTTGGAGGAGTAGGATAGCTTGGGGGAGTAGGAGAGCTTGGGGGAGTAGGAGAGCTTGGGAGAGTAGGAGAGCTTGGGGGAGTAGGAGATATTGGGGGAGTAGGAGATCTTGGGGGAGTAGGAGAGTTTGGGGGAGTAGGAGAGCTTAGGGGAGTAGGAGAGCTTGGGGGTGTAGGACAGCTTGGGAGAGTAGGAGAGCTTTGAGGAATAGGAGAGCTTGTGGGAGTAGGAGAGCTTGGGGGAGTAGGAGAGCTTGGGGGATTAGGAGATCTTGGGGGTGTCAGAGAGCCTGGGGCCGTAGCAGATCTCTGGGGAGTAGGAGATCCTGGGGGAGTAGGAGAGCTTGGGCGAGTAGAAGAGCTTGGGGGAGTAAGAGAGCTTGGTGGAGTAAGAGAGCTTGGGGAGCAAGAGAGCTTGGGGGAGTAAGAGAGCTTGGGGGAGTAGGAGAGCTTGGGGGAGTAGGAGAGCTTGGGCGAGTAGTAGAGCTGGGGGAGTAGGAGAGCTTGGGGGAGTAGGAGAGCTTGGGGGAGTAGGAGATCTTGTGGGAGTAGGAGAGTTTGGGTGAGTAGCAGAGCTTGGTGGAGTAGGAGAGCTTGGGGGATTAGGAGAGCTTGGGGGAGTATGAGAGCTTGGGAGAGTAGGAGGGCTTTGGGGAGTAGGAGAGCTTGTGGGAGTAGGAGAGCTTGGGGGAGTAGGACAGCTTGGGGGAGTAGGAGAGCTTGGGGGAGTAGGATATCTTGGGGAAATAGAAGGGCTTGGGGGATTAGGAGAGCTTGGGGGAGTAGGAGGGCTTGGGGGAGTAGGAGAGCTTGTGAGATTTGGAGAGCTTGGCGGAGTAGGAGAACTTGGGGCAGGAGGAGAGCTTAGGGGAGTAGGATAGCTTGCGGGAGTAAGAGAGCTTGGGGGAGTAAGAGAGCTTGAGGGTGTAAGAGAGCTTGGGGGAGTAGGAGTGCTTTTGGGAGTAAGAGAGCTTGGGCGAGTAGGAGAGCTTGGGGGAGTAAGAGAGCTTAAGGGAGTAAGAGATCTTGGGGGAGCAGTAGAGCTTGGGGGAGTAGGAGAGCTTGGTGCAGTATTATCGCTTGGCGGAGTAGGAGAGCTTGGGGGAGAAGGAGAGCTTGGGGGAGTAGGAGGACTTGGCAGAGTAGGAGAGCTTGGAGAAGTAAGACAGCTTGGGGGTGTAAGAGAGCTTGGGGAGTAAGAGAGCTTGGGGGAATACGAGAGCTTGGGGGAGTAGGAGAGCTTCGGGGAGTAGGGGTGCTTGGGGGCGTAGGAGAACTTGGGGTATTCGTGGAGCTTGGGGGAGTAGGAGAACTTGGCACAGTAGGAGAGCTTGGGGGAGTAAGAGAGCTTTGGGGAGTAAGAGAGCTTGGGGGAGTGGGAGAGTTTGGGGAGTAAGAGAGCTTGGGGGAGTAAGAGAGCTTGTTGGAGTAAGATAGCTTGGGGAGTAAGAGAGCTTGGGGGAGTAAGGGAGCTTGGGGTGTGGGAGAGCTTGGGGGAGTAGGAGAGCTTGGGGGAGTCTGAGAGCTTGGGGTAGTAGGAGTGATTGGGGGAGTAGGAGAGCTTGGGGGAGTAGGAGAGCTTGGGAGAGTTGGAGAGCTTGGGGGAGGGAGTAGGAGATCTTGGGGGCGTAGGAGAGTTTGGGGGAGTAGGAGAGCTTGGGGGAGTAGGAGAGCTTGGGGGAGTAGGAGAGCTTGGGGGAGTAGGAGAACTTGGGAGAGTAGGAGAGCTTTGGGGAGTAGGAGAGCTTGTGGGAGTAGGACAGCTTGGGGGAGTAGGAGAGCTTGGGGGAGTAGGAGAGCTTGTGGGAGTAGGAGAGCTTCGGGGAGTAGGTCAGCTTGGGGGAGTAGGAGAGCTTGGGGGAGTAGGATATCTTGGGGGAATAGGAGGGCTTGGGAGATTAGGAGAGCTTGGGGGAGTAGGTGTGCTTGGGGGAGTAGGAGAGCTTGGGAGATTAGGAGAGCTTAGGGGAGTAGGAGAGCTTGCGGGAGTAGGAGAGCTTGGAGGTGTAGGAGAGCTTGGGGGTGTCGGAGAGCTTGGGGGACTAGGAGAGCTTAGGATGTTTGGAGAGCTTGGGGGCCTATGAGAGCTTGGGGGCGTATGAGAGCTTGGGGGAGTGTGAGAGCTTGGGGTGTATGAGAGTTTGGGGAAGTAGGCGAGCTTGGGGGAGTAGTAGAGCTTGTGGGAGTGGGAGAGCTTGGGCGAGTAGGAGAGCTTGGGGGAGTAAGAGAGCTTGGGGGAGGAAGAAAGCTTGAGGGAGAAAGAGAGCTTGGGGGAGTAGGAGAGATTGGGGGAGTAGGAGAGCTTGGGGGAGTAGGAGAGTTTCGGGGAGTAGGAGAGCTTGGGGGAGTCGCGGAGCCTGGGGGAGTAGCAGAACTTGGCAGAGTAGGAGAGCTTGGGGGAGGAAGAGAGCTTGGGGGAGTAAGAGAGCTTGGGGGATTAAGATAGCTTGGGGGAGTAGGAGAGCTTGGGGAACAGGTGAGCTTGTGGGAATAGGAGAGCTTGGGGGAGTACGAGCGCTTGCGGGTGTAGGAGAGCTTGGGCGAGTAGGAGAGCTTGGGGGAGTAAGAGAGCTTCGGGGAGTAAGAGAGCTTGGGGGAGCAGTAGAGCTTGGGGGAGTAGGAGAGCTTGAGGCCGTAGTAGCGCTTGGGGGAGTTGGAGAGCTTGGGGGAGAAGGAGAGCTTGAGGGAGTAGGAGAACTTGGCAGAGTAGGAGAGCTTGGAGGAGTAAGAGAGCTTGGGGGTGTAAGAGAGCTTGGGGGAGTAAGAGAGCTTGGGGGAATACGAGAGCTTGGGGGATTATGAGAGCTAGGGGGAGTAGGGGAGCTTGGGGGAGTAGGAGAACTTGGGGGATTCTGGGAGCTTGCGGGAGTAGTAGAACTTGGCACAGTTGGAGAGCTTGGGGGAGTAAGAGAGCTTGGGGGAGTAAGAGAGATTGGGGGAGTAAGAGAGTTTGGGGGAGTAGGAGAGTTTAGGGGAGTAGGAGAGCTTCCTGGAATAGGATAGGTGGGGGAGTAGGAGAGCTTGGGGGAGTAGGAGAGCTTGTGGGAGTAGGAGAGCTTGCGGGAGTAGGAGAGCTTGGGGGAGTAGGACAGCTTGGGGGAGTAGGAGAGCTTGGGGGAGTAGGATATCTTGGGGGAATAGGAGGGCTTGGGAGATTAGGAGAGCTTGGGGGAGTAGGAGTGCTTGGGGGAGTAGGAGAGCTTGGGAGATTAGGAGAGCTTGGCGGAGTAGGAGAACTTGGGGCAGTAGGAGAGCTCAGGGGAGTAGGAGAGCTTGGGGGAGTAGGAGAGCTTGGGGGAGAAGGAGAGCTTGGGGGTATCGGAGAGCTTGGGGGACTAGGAGAGCTTGGGAGGTTAGGAGAGCTTGGGGGCGTATGAGAGCTTGGGGGCGTATGAGAGCTAGGGGGAGTGTGAGAGCTTGGGGTGTATGAGAGTTTGGGGAAGTAGGCGAGCTTGGGGGAGTAGTAGAGCTTGTGGGAGTGGGAGAGCTTGGGCGAGTAGGAGAGCTTGGTGGAGTAAGAGAGCTTGGGGGAGAAAGAAAGCTTGGGGGAGAAAGAGAGCTTGGGGGAGTAAGAGAGCTTGGTGGAGTAGGAGAGCTTGGGGGAGTAGGAGAGCTTGGGGGAGTAGGAGAGTTTGGGGGAGTAGGAGAGCTTGGGGGAGTCGCGGAGCCTGGGGGAGTAGGAGAACATGGCAGAGTAGGAGAGCTTGGGACAGCTAGATAGCTTGGGGGAGTCAGAGAGCTTGGGGCAGTAGGAGAGCTCTGGGGAGTAGGATATCTTGAGGAAGTAGGAGAGCTTGGGCGAGTAGAAGAGCTTGGGGGAGTAAGAGAGCTTTGTGGAGTAAGAGAGCTTGGGGAGTAAGAGAGCATGGGGGAGTAAGAGAGCTTGGGGGTGTGGGAGAGCTTGGGGGAGTAGGAGAGCTTGGGGGAGTAGGAGCGCTTGGGGGAGTAGGAGAGCTTGGGGGAGTAGGAGAGCTTGGGGGAGTAGGAGAGCTTGGGGGAGTAGGAGAGCTTGGGAGAGTAGGAGAGCTTGAGGGAGTAGGAGATCTTGGGGGAGCAGGAGTGTTTGGGGGAGTAGGAGAGCTTGGGGGAGTAGGAGAGCGTGGGGTAGTAGGAGAGCTTGGGGGCGTAGGAGAGCTTGGGAGAGTAGGAGAACTTTGGGGAGCAGGAGAGCTTGTGGGAGTAGGACAGCTTGGGGGAGTAGGAGAGCTTGGGGGAGTAGGAGAGCTTGGGGGAGTAGGAGAGCTTGGGGGAGTAGGAGACCTTGGGGGTGTAGGAGATCTTGGGGGAGTAGGAGAGCTTGGGGGAGTCGGAGTGCTTGGGGTAGTAGGAAAGCTTGGGGGAGTAGGAGAGCTTGGGAGAGTAGGAGAGCTTTGGGGAGTAAGAGAGCTTGTGGGAGTAGGAGCGCTTGGGGGAGTAGGAGAGCTTGGGCGAGTAGGAGAGCTTGGGGGAGTAGGAGAGTTTGGGGGAGTCGGAGAGCTTGGGGGAGTAGGAGAGCTTGGGAGGTTAGGAGAGCTTGGGGGCGTATGAGAGCTTGGGGGCGTATGAGAGCTTGGGGGAGTGTTAGAGCTTGGGGTGTATGAGAGCTTGGGGAAGTAGGAGAGCTTGGGGGATTAGTACAGCTTGTGGGAGTGGGAGAGCTTGGGCGAGTAGGAGAGCTTGGGGGAGTAAGAGAGCTTGGGGGAGGAAGAAATCTTGGGGGAGAAAGAGAGCTTGGGGGAGTAAGAGAGCTTGGGGGTGTAGGAGAACTTGGGGGAGTAGGAGAGGGCAAAGGGCAAAAAACGTTAGTAGGAGTTGTGTACAGACCTCCAAACAGTAATAGGGATGTTGGGGAGGGCATCAAACAGGAAATTAGGGGTGCATGCAATAAAGGTGTAGCAGTTATAATGGGTGACTTTAATATGCACATAGATTGGGCTAGCCAAACTGGAAGCAATACGGTGGAGGAGGATTTCCTGGAGTGCATAAGGGATGGTTTTCTAGACCAATATGTTGAGGAACCAACTAGGGGGGAGGCCATCTTAGACTGGGTGTTGTGTAATGAGAGAGAATTAATTAGCAATCTCATTGTGCGAGGCCCCTTTGGGAAGAGTGACCATAATATGGTTGAATTCTGCATTAGGATGGAGAATGAAACAGTAATTTCAGAGACCATGGTCCAGAACTTAAAGAAGGGTAACTTTGAAGGTATGAGGCGTGAATTGGCTAGGATAGATTGGCGAATGATACTTAGGGGGTTGACTGTGGATGGGCAATGGCAGACATTTAGAGACCGCATGGATGAATTACAACAATTGTACATTCCTGTCTGGCGTAAAAATAAAAAGGGGAAGGTGGCTCAACCGTGGCTTTCTAGGGAAATCAGGGATAGTATTAAAGCCAAGGAAGTGGCATACAAATTGGCCAGAAATAGCAGCGAACCTGAGGACTGGGAGCAATTTAGAACTCAGCAGAGGAGGACAAAGGGTTTGATTAGGACAGGGAAAATGGAGTACGAGAAGAAGCTTGCAGGGGACATTAAGGCGGATTGCAAAAGTTTCTATAGGTATGTAAAGAGAAAAAGGTTGGTGAAGACAAACGTAGGTCCCCTGCAGTCAGAATCAGGGGAAGTCATAACGGGGAACAAAGAAATGGCAGACCAATTGAACAAGTACTTTGGTTCGGTATTCACTAAGGAGAATACAAACAACCTTCCGGATATAAAAGGGGTCAGAGGGTCTAGTAAACAGGGGGAACTGAGGGAAATCTGTATTAGTCGGGAAATTGTGTTGGGGAAATTGATGTGATTTAAGGCCGATAAATCCCCAGGGCCTGATGGACTGCATCCTAGAGTACTTAAGGAGGTGGCCTTGGAAATAGCGGATGCATTGACAGTCATTTTCCAACATTCCATTGACTCTGGATCAGTTCCTATGGAGTGGAGGGTAGCCAATGTAACCCCACTTTTTAAAAAAGGAGGGAGAGAGAAAACAGAGAATTATAGACCGGTCAGCCTGACCTCAGTAGTGGGTAAAATGATGGAATCAATTATTAAGGATGTCATAGCAGTGCATCTGGAAAATGGTGACATGATAGGTCCAAGTCAGCATGGATTTGTGAAAGGGAAATCATGCTTGACAAATCTTCTGGAATTTTTTGAGGATGTTTCCAGTAAAGTGGACAAAGGAGAACCAGTTGATGTGGTATATTTGGACTTTCAGAAGGCTTTCGACAAGGTCCCACACAAGAGATTAATGTGCAAAGTTAAAGCACATGGGATTGGGGGTAGTGTGCTGACGTGGATTGAGAACTGGTTGTCAGACAGGAAGCATAGAGTAGGAGTAAACGGGTACTTTTCAGAATGGCAGGCAGTGACTAGTGGAGTGCCGCAAGGTTCTGTGCTGGGGCCCCAGCTGTTTACATTGTACATTAATGATTTAGACGAGGGGATTAAATGCAGTATCTCCAAATTTGCGGATGATACTAAGTTGGGTGGCAGTGTGAGCTGCGAGGAGGATGCTATTCGGCTGCAGAGTGACTTGGATAGGTTAAGTGAGTGGGCAAATGCATGGCAGATGAAGTATAATGTGGATAAATGTGAGGTTATCCACTTTGGTGGTAAAAACAGAGAGACAGACTATTATCTGAATGGTGACAGATTAGGAAAAGGGAAGGTGCAATGAGACCTGGGTGTCATGGTACATCAGTCATTGAAGGTTGGCATGCAGGTACAGCAGGCGGTTAAGAAAGCAAATGGCATGTTGGCCTTCATAGCGAGGGGATTTGAATACAGGGACAGGGAGGTGTTGCTACAGTTGCACAGGGCCTTGGTGAGGCCACACCTGGAGTATTGTGTACAGTTTTGGTCTCCTAACTTGAGGAAGAACATTCTTGCTATTGAGGGAGTGCAGCGAAGGTTCACCAGACTGATTCCCGGGATGGCGGGACTGACCTATCAAGAAAGATTGGATCAACTGGGCTTGTATTCACTGGAGTTCAGAAGAATGAGAGGGGACCTCATAGAAACGTTTATAATTCTGACGGGTTTAGACAGGTTAGATGCAGAAAGAATGTTCCCAATGTTGGGGAAGTCCAGAACCAGGGGTCACAGTCTGAGGATAAGGGGTAAGACATTTAGGACCGAGATGAGGAGAAACTTCTTCACCCAGAGAGTGGTGAACCTGCGGAATTCTCTTCCACAGAAAGTAGTTGAGGCCAATTCACTAAATATATTCAAAAGGGAGTTAGATGAAGTCCTTACTACTCGGGGGATCAAGGGTTATGGCGAGAAAGCAGGAAGGGGGTACTGAAGTTTCATGTTCAGCCATGAACTCATTGAATGGCGGTGCAGGCTAGAAGGGCTGAGTGGCCTGCTCCTGCACCTATTTTCTATGTTTCTATGTTTCTATGAGAGCTTGGGTGAGTAGGAGAGCTTGGGAGAGTAGGAGAGTTTGGGGGAATAGGAGATCTTGGGGGAGTAGGAGAGTTTGAGGGAGTAGGAGAGCTTGGGGATTAGGAGAGCTTGGGGGAGTAGTAGAGCTTGGGAGAGTAGGAGAGCTTGGCGGAGTAGGGGAATTGGGGCAGTAGTAGAGCTTATGGGAGTAGGAGAGCTTGGGGGAGTAGGAGAGCTTGGGGGAGTAGGAGAGCTTGGGGGAGTAGGAGAGCTTGTGGTAGTAGGAGATCTTGGGGTAGTAGGAGAGCTTGGGGATTAGGAGAGCTTGGGGGAGTAGGAGAGCTTGGGGGAGTAGTAGAGCTTGGGAGAGTAGGAGAGCTTGGCGGAGTAGGGGAACTGGGGCAGTAGTAGAGCTTAGGGGTGTAGGAGAGCTTGGGGGAGTGGGAGAGCTTGGGGGAGTAGGAGAGCTTGGGGGCGTATGAGAGTTTGGGGGAGTGTGAGAGCTTGGGGTGTATGAGAGCTTGGGGAAGTAGGCGAGCTTGGGGGAGTAGTAGAGCTTGTGGGAGTGACAGAGCTTGGGCGAGTAGGAGAGCTTGGGGGAGGAAGAAAGCTTGGGGGAGAAAGAGAGCTTGGGGGAGTAAGAGAGTTTGGGGGAGTAGGAGAGCTTGGGGGAGTGGGAGAGCTTGGGGAGTCGGAGAGTATGGGGGAGTAGGAGAACGTGGGGGAGTAGGGGAGCTTGGGGGAGTAGGAGATCTTGGGCGAGTAGGAGAGCTTGGGGGAGGAAGTGAGCTTGGGGGAGTAAGAGAGCTTGTGGGGGTAAGATAGCTTGGGGGAGTAGGAGAGCTTGGGGCACAGGTGAGCTTGTGGGAATAGGAGAGATTGGGGGATTATGAGCGCTTGCGGGTGTAGGAGAGCTTGAGGGAGAAGGAGAACTTGGCAGAGTAGGAGAGCTTGGGGGAGTAAGAAAGCTTGGGGGTGTAAGAGAGCTTGTGGGAGTAGGAGTGCTTGTGGGAGTAAGAGAGCTTGGGCGAGTAGGAGAGCTTGGAGGAGTAAGAGAGCTTAGGGGAGTAAGAGAGCTTGGGGGAGTAGGAGAACTTGGCAGAGTAAGATAGCTTGGGGGTGTAAGAGAGCTTGGGGGATTAAGAGAGTTTGGGCGAATACGAGAGCTTGGGGGAGTAGGAGAGCTTGGGGGAGTAGGGGAGCTTGGGGGAGTAGGAGTATTTGGGGGATTCGGGGAGCTTGGGGGCGTAGGAGAACTTGGGGGAGTAAGAGAGCTTGGGGGAGTAAGAGAGCTTGCGGGAGTAAGAGAGCTTGGGAAGTAAGAGAAATTTGGGGAGTAAGAGAGCTTGGGGGAGTGGGAGAGCTTGGGCGAGTAGGAGAGTTTGGGGGAGTAGGAGCGCTTGGAGGAGTAGGAGAGCTTGGGGGAGTAAGAGAGCTTGGGGGAGTAGGAGAGCTTGGGGGAGTAGGAGAGATTGGGAGAGTAGGAGAGCTTGGGGGAGTAGGAGATCTTAGGGGAGTAGGAGATCTTGGGGGTGTAGGAGAGTTTGGGGGAGTAGGAGAGCTTGGGCGAGTAGGACAGCTTGGGGGAGTAGGGGAGCTTGGGGGAGTAGGACAGCTTGGGAGAGTAGGAGAGCTTTGGGGAGTAAGGGAGCTTGTGGGAGGGAGTAGGAGAGCTTGGGGGAGTAGGAGAGCTTGGGGGATTAGGATAGCTTGGGGGAGTCAGAGAGCCTGGGGCCGTAGCAGACCTCTGGAGAGTAGGAGATCTTGGGGGAGTAGGAGAGGTTGGGCGAGTAGGAGAGCTTGGGGGAGTAAGGGAGCTTGGTGGAGTAAGAGAGCTTGGGGAGTAAGAGAGCTTGGTGGAGTAAGAGAGCTTGGGGAGTAAGAGAGATTGGGGGAGTAGGAGAGCTGGGGAAGTTGGAGAGCTTGGGCGAGTAGGATAGCTTGGGGGAGTCGGAGAGCTTGGGGGAGTAGGAGAGCTTGGGAGAGTAGGAGAGCTTGTCGGAGTAGGAGATCTTGGGGGAGTAGGAGAGTTTGGGTGAGTAGGAGAGCTTGGGGGAGTAGGAGAGCTTGGAGGAGTAGGAGAGCTTGGGGGAGTAGGAGAGCTTGGGAGAGTAGGAGAGCTTTGGGGAGTAGGAGAGCTTGGGCGAGTAAGAGAGCTTGGGGGAGTAAGAGAGCTTGGTGGAGTAAGAGAGCTTGGGGAGTAAGAGAGCTTGGGGGAGTAAGAGAGCTTGGGGCAGTGGGAGATCTTGGGGGAGTAGTAGAGCTTGGGGGAGTCGGAGAGCTTGGGGTAGTAGGAGTGATTGGGGGAGTAGGAGAGCTTGGGGGAGTAGGAGAGCTTGGGAGAGTAGGAGAGCTTGGGGGAGTAGGAGATCTTGGGGGCGTAGGAGAGTTTGGGGGAGTAGGAGAGCTTGGGGGAGTAGGAGAGTTTGGGGGAGCAGGAGAGCTTGGGAGAGTAGGAGAGCTTTGGAGAGTAGGAGAGCTTGTGGGCGTAGGAGAGCTACGGGGAGTAGGAGAGTTTGGGGGAGTAGGAGAGTTTGCGGGTGTAGGAGAGCTTTCGGGAGTAGGACAGCTTGGGGGAGTAGGAGAGCTTTGGGGAGTAGGAGAGCTTGTGGGCGTAGGACAGCTTGGGGGAGTAGGAGAGCTTGGGGGAGTAGGAGAGCTTGGGGGAGTAGGACAGCTTGGGGGAGTAGGAGAGCTTGGGGGAGTAGGATATCTTGGGGGAATAGGAGGGCTTGGGGGATTAGGAGAGCTTGGGGGAGTAGGAGGGCTTGGGGGAGTAGGAGAGCTTGGGAGATTAGGAGAGCTTGGCGGAGTAGGAGAACGTGGGGCAGGAGGAGAGCTTAGGGGAGTAGGATAGCTTGTGAGAGTAAGAGAGCTTGGGGGAGTAAGAGAGCTTGAGGGTGTAAGAGAGCTTGAGGGAGTAGGAGTGCTTGTGGGATTAAGAGAGCTTGGGCGAGTAGGAGAGCTTGGGGTAGTAAGAGAGCTTAAGGGAGTACGAGATCTTGGGGGAGCAGTAGAGCTTGGGGGAGTAGGAGAGCTTGGGGCAGTATTATCGCTTGGCGGAGTAGGAGAGCTTGGGGGAGAAGGAGAGCTTGGGGGAGTAGGAGAACTTGGCAGAGTAGGAGAGGTTGGAGGAGTAAGACAGCTTGAGGGTGTAAGAGAGCTTGGGGGAGTAAGAGAGCTTGGGGGAATACGAAAGCTTGAGGGAGTAGGAGAGCTTGGGGGAGTAGGGGAGCTTGGGGGCGTAGGAGAACTTGGGGTTTTCGTGGAGCTTGGGGGAGTAGGAGAACTTGGCACAGTAGGAGAGCTTGGGGGAGTAAGAGAGCTTTGGGGAGTAAGAAAGCTTGGGGGAGTGGGAGAGCTTGGGTGAGTAGGAGAGATTGGGGGAGTAGGAGCGCTTGGAGGAGTAGGAGAGCTTGGGGGAGTAGGACAGCTTGGGGGAGTAGGAGAGCTTGGGGGAGTAGGAGAGCTTGGGAGAGTAGGAGAGCTTGGGGGAGTAGGAGATTTTGGGGAGTAGGAGATCTTGGGGGAGTAGGAGAGTTTGGGGGAGTCGGAGAGCTTGGGGGTGTAGGAGAGCTTGGGGGAGTAGGACAGCTTGGGAGAGTAGGAGAGCTTTGGGGAGTAGGGGAGCTTGTGGGAGTAGGAGAGCTTGGGGGAGAAGGAGAGCTTGGGAGATTAGGAGAGCATGGGGGAATCATAGAGCCTTGGGCAGTAGGAGAGCTCTGGGGAGTAGGAGATCTTGGGGGAGTAGGAGAGCTTGGGCGAGTAAGAGAGCTTGGGGGAGTAAGAGAGCTTGGTGGAGTAAGAGAGCTTGGGGAGTAAGAGAGCTTGGGGGAGTAAGAGAGCTTGGGGCAGTGGGAGATCTTGGGGGAGTAGTAGAGCTTGGGGGAGTCGGAGAGCTTGGGGTAGTAGGAGTGATTGGGGGAGTAGGAGAGCTTGGGGGAGTAGGAGAGCTTGGGAGAGTAGGAGAGCTTGGGGGAGTAGGAGATCTTGGGGGCGTAGGAGAGTTTGGGGGAGTAGGAGAGCTTGGGGGAGTAGGAGAGTTTGGGGGAGTAGGAGAGCTTGGGGGAGCAGGAGAGCTTGGGAGAGTAGGAGAGCTTTGGAGAGTAGGAGAGCTTGTGGGCGTAGGAGAGCTACGGGGAGTAGGAGAGTTTGGGGGAGTAGGAGAGTTTGCGGGTGTAGGAGAGCTTTCGGGAGTAGGACAGCTTGGGGGAGTAGGAGAGCTTGGGGGAGTAGGATATCTTGGGGGAATAGGAGGGCTTGGGAGATTAGGAGAGCTTGGGGGAGTAGGAGTGCTTGGGGGAGTAGGAGAGCTTGGGAGATTAGGAGAGCTTGGCGGAGTAGGAGAACTTGGGGCAGTAGGAGAGCTTAGGGGAGTAGGAGAGCTTGGGGGAGTAGGAGAGCTTGGGGGAGTAGGAGCGCTTGGAGGAGTAGGAGAGCTTGGGGGAGTAGGAGAGCTTGGGGGAGTAGGAGAGCTTGGGGGAGTAGGAGAGCTTGGGAGAGTAGGAGAGCTTGGGGGAGTAGGAGATTTTGGGGGAGTAGGAGATCTTGGGGGAGTAGGAGAGTTTAGGGGAGTAGGAGAGCTTGGGGGTGTAGGAGAGCTTGGGGGAGTAGGACAGCTTGGGAGAGTAGGAGAGCTTTGGGGAGTAGGGGAGCTTGTGGGAGTAGGATAGCTTGGGGGAGAAGGAGAGCTTGGGAGATTAGGAGAGCATGGGGGAGTCAGAGAGCCTTGGGCAGTAGAAGAGCTCTGGGGAGTAGGAGATCTTGGGGGAGTAGGGGACTTGGGCGAGTAAGAGAGCTTGGGGGCGTAGGACAGCTACGGGGAGTATGAGAGCTTGGGGGAGTAGGAGGGTTTGCGGGTGTAGGATAGCTTGGGGGAGTAGGAGAGCTTGGGGGAGTAGGAGAGCTTGGGGGAGTAGGATATCTTGGGGGAATAGGAGGGCTTGGGAGATTAGGAGAGCTTGGGGGAGTAGGAGTGCTTGGGGGAGTAGGAGAGCTTGGGAGATTAGGAGAGCTTGGCGGAGTAGGAGAACTTGGGGCAGTAGGAGAGCTTAGGGGAGTAGGAGAGCTTGGGGGAGTAGGAGAGCTTGGGGGAGTAGGAGAGCTTGGGGGTGTCGGAGAGCTTGGGGGACTAGGAGAGATTGGGAGGTTAGGAGAGCTTGGGGGCGTATGAGAGCTTGGGGGCGTATGAGAGCTTGGGGGAGTAAGAGAGCTTGGGGGAGTAGGAGAGCTTGGGGGAGTAGGAGAGCTTGGGGGAGTAGCAGCGTTTGGGGGAGTAGGAGGAGCTTGGGGGAGTAGCGGAGCCTGGGGGATAGGAGAACTTGGCAGAGCAGGAGAGCTTGGGGGAGTAAGAGAGCTTGGGGGAGTAAGATAGCTTGGGGGAGTAGGAGAGCTTGGGGAACAGGTAAGCTTGTGGGAATAGTAGAGCTTGGGGGAGTACGATGCGCTTGCGGGTGTCGGAGAGCTTGGGTGAGTCGGAGAGCTTGGGGGAGTAAGAGAGCTTCGGGGAGTAAGAGAGCTTGAGGGAGTCGGAGAACTTGGCAGAATAGGAGAGCTTGGAGGAGGAAGAGAGCTTGTGGGTGTAAGAGAGCTTGGGGGAGTAAGAGAGCTTGGGGGAATGCGAGAGCTTGGGGGAGTAGGAGAGCTTGGGGGAGTAGGGGAGCTTGGGGGAGTAGGAGAACTTGAGGGATTCTGGGAGCTTGGGGGAGTAGTAGAACTTGGCACAGTTGGAGACCTTGGGGGAGTAAGAGAGCTTGGGGGAGTAAGATTGTTTGGGGGAGTAGGAGAGCTTAGGGGAGTAGGAGAGCTTCCTGGAATAGGATAGGTGGGGGAGTAGGAGAGCTTGGGGAATAGGAGAGCTTGTGGGAGTAGGGGAGCATGGGGGAGTAGGAGAGCTTGCGGGAGTAGGACAGCTTGGGGGAGTAGGAGAGCTTGGGGGAGTAGGATAGCTTGCGGGAGTAGGAGAGCTTGGGGGAGTAGGACAGCTTGGGGGAGTTGGAGAGCTTGGGGGAGTAGGATATCTTGGGGGAGGAAGAAAGCTTGGGGGTGATAGAGAGCTTGGGGGAGTAAGAGAGCTTGGGGGAGTAGGAGAGCTTGGGGAGTAGGTGAGCTTTTGGGAGTAGGAGAGTTTGAGGGAGTAGGAGAGCTTGGGGGAGTCGCGGAGCCTGGGGGAGTAGGAGAACTTGGGGGAGTAGGAGAGCTTTGGAGAGTAGGAGAGCTTTGGGGAGTAGGAGAGCTTGTGTGCGTAGGACAGCTACGGGGAGTAGGAGAGCTTGGGGGAGTAAGAGAGTTTGCGGGTGTAGGAGAGCTTGGGGGAGTAGGACAGCTTGGGGGAGTAGGAGAGCTTGGGGGAGTAGGATATCTTGGGGGAATAGGAGGGCTTGGGAGATTAGGAGAGCTTGGGGGAGTAGGAGTGCTTGGGGGAGTAGGAGAGCTTGGGAGATTAGGAGAGCTTGGCGGAGTAGGAGAACTTGGGGCAGTAGGAGATCTTAGGGGAGTAGGAGAGCTTGGGTTAGTAGGAGAGCTTGGGGGAGTAGGAGAGCTTGGGGGTGTCGGAGAGCTTGGGGGACTAGGAGAGATTGGGAGGTTAGGAGAGCTTGGGGGCGTATGAGAGCTTCGGGGCGTATGAGAGCTTGGGGGAGTAAGGGAGCTTGGGGGAGTAGGAGAGCTTGGGGGAGTAGGAGAGCTTGGGGGAGTAGGAGCGTTTGGGGGAGTAGGAGAGCTTGGTGGATTAGCGGAGCCTGGGGGAGGAAGAGAGCTTGGGGGAGTACGATCGCTTGCGGGTGTAGGAGAGCTTGGGCGAGTAGGAGAGCTTGGGGGAGTAAGAGAGCTTAGGGGAGTAAGAGAGCTTGAGGGAGCAGTAGAGCTTGGGGGAGTAGGAGAGCTTGATGCCGTAGTAGCGCTTGGGGGAGTAGGAGAGCTGGGGGAGAAGGAAAGCTTGAGGGAGTCGGAGAACTTGGCAGAATAGGAGAGCTTTGAGGATTAAGAGAGCTTGCGGGTGTAAGAGAGCTTGGGGGAGTAAGAGAGCTTATGGGAATACGAGAGCTTGCGGGAGTAGGAGAGCTTGGGGGAGTAGGGGAGCTTAGGGGAGTAGGAGAACTTGAGGGATTCTGGGAGCTTGGGGGAGTAGTAGAACTTGGCACAGTTGGAGACATTGGGGGAGTAAGAGAGCTTGGGGGAGTAAGATAGTTTGGGGGAGTAGGAGAGCTTAGGGGAGTAGGAGAGCTTCCTGGAATAGGATAGGTGGGGGAGTAGGAGAGCTTGGGGGAGTAGGAGAGCTTGTGGGAGTAGGGGAGCATGCGGGAGTAGGAGAGCTTGCGGGAGTAGGACAGCTTGGGGGAGTAGGATAGCTTGGGGGAGTAGGATAGCTTGCGGGAGTAGGAGAGCTTGGGGGAGTAGGACAGCTTGGGGGAGTAGGAGAGCTTGGAAGAGTAGGATATCTTGGGGGAATAGGAGGGCTTGGGAGATTAGGAGAGCTTGGGGGAGTAGGAGTGCTTGGGGTAGTAGGAGAGCTTGGGGGAGTAGGAGAGCTTGAGGGTGTCGGAGAGCTTGGGGGACTAGGAGAGCTTGGGGGAGTAGGGGAGCTTGGGGGAGTAGGAGTACTTGGGGGCGTATGAGAGCTTGGGGGCGTATGAGAGCTTGGGGGAGTGTGAGAGCTTGGGGTGTATGAGAGTTTGGGGAAGTAGGCGAGCTTGGGGGAGTAGGAGAGCTTGGGGGAGTAAGAGAGCTTGGGGGTGGTAGAAAGCTTGGGGGAGAAAGAGAGCTTGGTGGAGTAAGAGAGCTTGGGGGAGTAGGAGAGCTTGGGGGAGTAGGAGAGCTTGGGGGAGTAGGAGAGTTTGGGGGAGTAGGAGTGCTTGAGGGAGTCGCGGAGCCTGTGGGAGCAGGAGAACTTGGCAGAGTAGGAGAGCTTGGGGGAGGAAGAGAGCTTGGGGGAGTAAGAGAGCTTGGGGGAGTAAGATAGCTTGGGGGAGTAGGAGAGCTTGGGGAACAGGTGAGCTTGTGGGAATAGGAGAGCTTGGGGGAGTACGAGCGCTTGCGGGTGTAGGAGAGCTTGGGCGAGTAGGAGAGCTTGGGGGAGTAAGAGAGCTTCGGGGAGTAAGAGAGCTTGGGGGAGCAGTAGAGCTTGGGGGAGTAGGAGAGCTTGAGGCCGTAGTAGCGCTTGCGGGAGTAGGAGAGCTTGGGGGAGTAGGAGAGCTTGAGGGAGTAGTAGAACGTTGCAGAGTAGGAGAGCTTGGAGGAGTAAGAGAGCTTGGGGGTGTAAGAGAGCTTGGGCGAGTAAGAGAGCTTGGGGGAATACGAGAGCTTGGGGGAGTAGGAGAGCTTGGGGGAGTCGGGGAGCTTGGGGGCGTAGGAGAATTTGGGTTTTCGGGGAGCTTGGGGGTGTAGGAGAACTTGGCACAGTAGGAGAGCTTGGGGGAGTAAGAGAGCTTGGGAGAGTAAGAGAGCTTGGGGGAGTAACAGAGCTTGGGAAGTAAGAGAGCTTTGGGTAGTAAGAGAGCTTGGGGGAGTGGGAGAGCTTGGGGGAGTAGGAGAGCTTGGAGGAGTAGGAGCGCTTGTAGGAGTAGGAGAGCTTGGGGGAGTAGGAGAGCTTGGGAGAGTAGGAGAGCTTGGGGGAGTAGGAGATGTTGGGGTGTAGGAGATCTTGGGGGAGTAGGAGAGTTTGGGGGAGTAGGAGAGCTTGGGGGTGTAGGAGAGCTTGGGGGAGTAGGACAGCTTGGGTGAGTAGGAGAGCTTTGGGGAGTAGGGGATCTTGTGGGAGTAGGAGAGCTTGGGGGAGTAGGAGAGCTTGGGGGAATAGGAGAGCTTGGGGGAGTCAGAGAGCCTGGGGCCGTAGCAGATCTCTTGGGAGTAGGAGATCTTGGGGGAGTAGGAGAGCTTGGGCGAGTAGGAGAGCCTGGGGGAGTAAGAGAGCTTGGTGGAGTAAGAGAGCTTGGGGAGTAAGAGAGCTTGGAGGAGTAAGAGAGCTTGGGGGAGTAGGAGAGCTTGGGAGAGTAGGAGAGCTTTGGGGAGTAGGAGAGCTTGTGGGATTAGGAGAGCTTGGGGACGTAGGAGAACTTGGGGTATTCGGGGAGCTTGGGGGAGTAGGAGAGCTTGGCACAGTAGGAGAGCTTGGGGGAGTAAGAGAGCTTGGGTGAGTAAGAGAGCTTGGGGGAGTAAGAGAGCTTGGCAAGTAAGAGAGCTTTGGGGAGTAAGAGAGCTTGGGGGAGTGGGAGAGCTTGGGGGAGTAGGAGAGCTTGGGGAAGTAAGAGAGCTTGGGAAGTAAGAGAGGTTTGGGGAGTAAGAGAGCTTGGGGGAGTGGCAGAGCTTGGGGGAGTAGGAGAGCTTGGGGGAGTAGGAGAGCTTGGGAGAGTAGGAGAGCTTGGGGGAGTAGGAGATCTTGGGGGAGTAGGAGATCTTGGGGGAGTAGGAGAGTTTGGGGGAGTAGGAGAGCTTGGGGGAGTAGGAGAGCTTGGGGGAGTAGGAGAGCTTGGGGGAGTAGGACAGCTTGGGAGAGTGGGAGAGCTTTGGGGAGTAGGGGAGCTTGTGGGAGTAGGAGAGCTTGGAGGAGTAGGAGAGCTTGGGGGATTAGGAGAGCTTGGGGGATTCAGAGAGCCTGGGGCCGTAGCAGATCTCTGGGGAGTAGGACATCTTGGGGGAGTAGGAGAGCTTGGGCGAGTAGGAGAGCTTGGGGGATTAAGAGAGCTTGGTGGAGAAAGAGAGCTTGGGGAGTAAGAGAGCTTGGGGGAGTAAGAGAGCTTGGGGGAGTAGGAGAGCTTGGGGGAGTAGGAGAGCTTGGGCGAGTAGGGGAGCTTGAGGGAGTAGGAGAGCTTGGGGGAGTCGGAGAGCTTTGGAGAGTAGGAGAGCTTGGGGGAGTAGGAGATCTTGGGGGAGTAGGAGAGTTTGGGTGAGTAGGAGAGCTTGGGGGAGTAGGAGAGCTTGGGGGAGTAAGAGAGCTTGGGAAGTAAGAGAGCTTGGGGGAGTAGGAGAGCTTGGGGGAGTAGGAGAGCTTGGGGGAGTAGGAGATCTTGGGGGAGTAGGAGATCTTGGGGGAGTAGGAGAGCTTGGGCGAGTAGGAGAGCTTGGGGGAGTAAGAGAGCTTGGTGGAGTAAGAGAGCTTGGGAAGTAAGAGAGCTTGGGGGAGTAAGAGAGCTTGGGGGAGTGGGAGAGCTTGGGGGAGTAGGAGAGCTTGGGGGAGTAGGAGCGCTTGGGGGAGTAGGAGAGCTTGGGGGAGTAGGAGAGCTTGGTGGAGTAGGAGAGCTTGTGGGAGTAGGAGAGCCTGGGAGAGTAGGAGAGCTTGGGGGAGTAGGAGATCTTGGGGGAGTAGGAGATCTTGGGGGAGCAGGAGAGTTTGGGGGAATAGCAGAGCTTGGGGGAGTAGGAAAGCTTGCGTGAGTAAGAGAGCTTGGGTGAGTAAGACAGCTTGGGGGTGTAAGAGAGCTTGTGGGAGTAGGAGTGCTTGTGGTAGTAAGAGAGCTTGGGCGAGTAGGAGAGCTTGGGGGAGTAAGAGAGCTTAGGGGAGTAAGAGAGCTTGGGGGAGCAGTAGAGCTTGGGGGAGTAGGAGAACCTTGCAGAGTAGGAGAGCTTGGAGGAGTAAGATAGCTTGGGGGTGTAAGAGAGCTTGGGGGAGTAAGAGAGCTTGGGGGAATACGAGAGCTTGGGGGAATACGAGAGCTTGGGGGAGTCGGAGAGTTTGGGGGAGTAGGGGAGCTTGGGGGAGTAGGAGTATTTGGGCGATTCGGGGAGCTTGGGGGAGTAGGAGAACTTGGCACAGTAGGAGAGCTTGGGGGAGTAAGAGAGCTTGGGGGAGTAAGAGAGCTTGGGGGAGTAAGAGAGCTTGGGAAGTAAGAGAGATTTGGGGAGTAAGAGAGCTTGGGGGAGTGGGAGAGCTTGGGGGAGTAGGAGAGCTTGGGGGAGTAGGAGCGCTTGGAGGAGTAAGAGAGCTTGGGGGAGTAGGAGAGCTTGGGGGAGCAGGAGAGATTGGGGGAGTAGGATAGCTTGGGAGAGTAGGAGAGCTTGGGGGAGTAGGAGATCTTGGGGGAGTAGGAGATCTTGGGGGAGTAGGAGAGTTTTGGGGAGTAGGAGAGCTTGGGGCAGTAGGAGAGCTTGGGGGAGTCGGAGAGCTTGGGGGAGTAGGACAGCTTGGGAGAGTAGGAGAGCTTTGGGGAGTAGGGGAGCTTGTGGGAGTAGGAGAGCTTGGGGGAGTAGGAGAGCTTGGGGGATTAGGAGAGCTTGGGGGAGTCAGAGAGCCTGGGGCCGTAGCAGATTTCTGGGGAGTAGGAGATCTTGGGGGAGTAGTAGAGCTTGGGCGATTAGGAGATGTTGGGGGAGTAAGAGAACTTGGTGGAGTAAGAGAGCTTGGGGAGTAAGAGAGCTTGGTGGAGTAAGAGAGCTTGTGCGAGTAGGAGAGCTTGGGCGAGTAGGAGAGCTTGGGGGAGTAGGAGAGCATGGGAGAATAGGAGAGCTTGGGGGAGTAGGAGATCTTGGGGGAGTAGGAGTGTTTGGGTGAGTAGGAGAGCTTGGGGGTGTAGGGGAGCTTGGGGGTGTAGGAGAAATTGGGGAATCGGGGAACTTGGGGAAGTAGGAGAACTTGGCACAGTAGGAGAGCTTGGGGGAGTAAGAGAGCTTGGCGGAGTGAGAGAGCTTGGGGCACTAAGAGAGCTTGGGGGAGTAAGAGAGCTTGGAGGAGTAAGAAAGCTTGGGGCAGTAGGAGATCTTTGGGGAGTAGGAGATCTTGGGGGAGTAGGAGAGCTTGGGCGAGTAGGAGAGCTTGGGGGAGTAAGACAGCTTGGTGGAGTAGGAGAGCTTGGGAAGTAAGAGAGCTTGGGGGATTAAGAGAGCTTGGGGGAGTGGGAGAGCTTGGGGGAGTAGGAGAGCTTGGGGGAGTAGGAGCGCTTGGGGGAGTAGGTGAGCTTGGGGGAGTAGGAGAGCTTGGTGGAGTCGGAGAGCTTGGGGGAGTAGGAGAGCCTGGGAGAGTAGGAGATCTTGGGGGAGTAGGAGATCTTGGGGGAGTAGTAGAGTTTGGGGGAATAGGAGAGCTTGGGGGAGTAGGAAAGCTTCCGTGAGTAAGAGAGCTTGGGTGAGTAAGAGAGCTTGGGGGTGTAAGAGAGCTTGTGGTAGTAGGAATGCTTGTGGTAGTAAGAGAGCTTGGGCATGTAGGAGAGCTTGGGGGAGTAAGAGAGCTTAGGGGAGTAAGAGAGCTTGGGGGAGCAGTAGAGCTTGTGGGAGTAGGAGAGCTTGGGGCAGTATTATCGCTTGGCGGAGTAGGAGAGCTTGGGGGAGAAGGAGAGCTTGGGGCAGTAGGAGAACTTTGCAGAGTAGGAGAGCTTGGAGGCGTAAGATAGCTTGGGGGTGTAAGAGAGCTTGGGGGAGTAAGAGAGCTTGGGGGAATACGAGAGCTTGGGGGATACGAGAGCTTGGGGGAGTAGGAGAGTTTGGGGGAGTAGGGGAGCTTGGGGGAGTAGGAGTATTTGGGCGATTCGGGGAGCTTGGGCGAGTAGGAGAACTTGGCACAGTAGGAGAGCTTGGGGGAGTAAGAGAGCTTGGGGGAGTAAGAGAGCTTGGGGGAGTAAGAGAGCTTGGGAAGTAAGAGAGATTTGGGGAGTAAGAGAGCTTGGGGGAGTGGGAGAGCTTGGGGGAGTAGGAGAGCTTGGGGGAGTAGGAGCGCTTGGAGGAGTAAGAGAGCTTGGGGGAGTCGGAGAGCTTGGGGGAGCAGGAGAGATTGGGGGAGTAGGAGAGCTTGGGCGAGTAGGGGAGCTTGAGGGAGTAGGAGAGCTTGGGGGAGTCGGAGAGCTTTGGAGAGTAGGAGAGCTTGGGGGAGTAGGAGATCTTGGGGGAGTAGGAGAGTTTGGGTGAGTAGGAGAGCTTGGGGGAGTAGGAGAGCTTGGGGGAGTAAGAGAGCTTGGGAAGTAAGAGAGCTTGGGGGAGTAGGAGAGCTTGGGGGAGTAGGAGAGCTTGGGGGAGTAGGAGATCTTGGGGGAGTAGGAGATCTGGGGGGAGTAGGAGAGCTTGGGCGAGTAGGAGAGCTTGGGGGAGTAAGAGAGCTTGGTGGAGTAAGAGAGCTTGGGAAGTAAGAGAGCTTGGGGGAGTAAGAGAGCTTGGGGGAGTGGGAGAGCTTGGGGGAGTAGGAGAGCTTGGGGGAGTAGGAGCGCTTGGGGGAGTAGGAGAGCTTGGGGGAGTAGGAGAGCTTGGTGGAGTAGGAGAGCTTGTGGGAGTAGGAGAGCCTGGGAGAGTAGGAGAGCTTGGGGGAGTAGGAGATCTTGGGGGAGTAGGAGATCTTGGGGGAGCAGGAGAGTTTGGGGGAATAGCAGAGCTTGGGGGAGTAGGAAAGCTTGCGTGAGTAAGAGAGCTTGGGTGAGTAAGAGAGCTTGGGGGTGTAAGAGAGCTTGTGGGAGTAGGAGTGCTTGTGGTAGTAAGAGAGCTTGGACGAGTAGGAGAGCTTGGGGGAGTAAGAGAGCTTAGGGGAGTAAGAGAGCTTGGGGGAGCAGTAGAGCTTGGGGGAGTAGGAGAACTTTGCAGAGTAGGAGAGCTTGGAGGAGTAAGATAGCTTGGGGGTGTAAGAGAGCTTGGGGGAGTAAGAGAGCTTTAGGGAATACGAGATCTTGGGGGAATACGAGAGCTTGGGGGAGTAGGAGAGTTTGGGGCAGTAGGGGAGCTTGGGGGAGTAGGAGTATTTGGGCGATTCGGGGAGCTTGGGGGAGTAGGAGAACTTGGCACAGTAGGAGAGCTTGGGGGAGTAAGAGAGCTTGGGGGAGTAAGAGAGCTTGGGGGAGTAAGAGAGCTTGGGAAGTAAGAGAGATTTGGGGAGTAAGAGAGCTTGGGGGAGTGGGAGAGCTTGGGGGAGTAGGAGAGCTTGGGGGAGTAGGAGCGCTTGGAGGAGTAAGAGAGCTTGGGGGAGTAGGAGAGCTTGGGGGAGCAGGAGAGATTGGGGGAGTAGGATAGCTTGGGAGAGTAGGAGAGCTTGGGGGAGTAGGAGATCTTGGGGGAGTAGGAGATCTTGGGGGAGTAGGAGAGTTTTGGGGAGTAGGAGAGCTTGGGGGAGTAGGAGAGCCTGGGGGAGTCGGAGAGCTTGGGGGAGTAGGACAGCTTGGGAGAGTAGGAGAGCTTTGGGGAGTAGGGGAGCTTGTGGGAGTAGGAGAGCTTGGGGGAGTAGGAGAGCTTGGGGGATTAGGAGAGCTTGGGGGAGTCAGAGAGCCTGGGGCCGTAGCAGATCTCTGGGGAGTAGGAGATCTTGGGGGAGTAGTAGAGCTTGGGCGATTAGGAGATGTTGGGGGAGTAAGAGAACTTGGTGGAGTAAGAGAGCTTGGGGAGTAAGAGAGCTTGGTGGAGTAAGAGAGCTTGGGCGAGTAGGAGAGCTTGGGGGATTAGGAGACCTTGGGGGAGTAGGAGAGCATGGGAGAATAGGAGAGCTTGGGGGAGTAGGAGATCTTGGGGGAGTAGGAGAGTTTGGGTGAGTAGGAGAGCTTGGGGGTGTAGGGGAGCTTGGGGGTGTAGGAGAAATTGGGGAATCGGGGAACTTGGGGAAGTAGGAGAACTTGGCACAGTAGGAGAGCTTGGGGGAGTAAGAGAGCTTGGGGGTGTAAGAGAGCTTGGCGGAGTGAGAGAGCTTGGGGCACTAAGAGAGCTTGGGGGAGTAAGAGAGCTTGGGGGAGTAAGAGAGCTTGGGGCAGTAGGAGATCTTTGGGGAGTAGGAGATCTTGGGGGAGTAGGAGAGCTTGGGCGAGTAGGAGAGCTTGGGGGAGTAAGACAGCTTGGTGGAGTAAGACAGCTTGGGAAGTAAGAGAGCTTGGGGGATTAAGAGAGCTTGGGGGAGTGGGAGAGCTTGGGGGAGTAGGAGAGCTTGGGGGAGTAGGAGCGCTTGGGGGAGTAGGTGAGCTTGGGGGAGTAGGAGAGCTTGGTGGAGTCGGAGAGCTTGGGGGAGTAGGAGAGCCTGGGAGAGTAGGAGAGCTTGGGGGAGTAGGAGATCTTGGGGGAGTAGGAGATCTTGGGGGAGTAGTAGAGTTTGGGGGAATAGGAGAGCTTGGGGGAGTAGGAAAGCTTCCGTGAGTAAGAGAGCTTGGGTGAGTAAGAGAGCTTGGGGGTCTAAGAGAGCTTGTGGGAGTAGGAATGCTTGTGGTAGTAAGAGAGCTTGGGCGTGTAGGAGAGCTTGGGGGAGTAAGAGAGCTTAGGGGAGTAAGAGAGCTTGGGGGAGCAGTAGAGCTTGTGGGAGTAGGAGAGCTTGGGGCAGTATTATCGCTTGGCGGAGTAGGAGAGCTTGGGGGAGAAGGAGAGCTTGGGGCAGTAGGAGAACTTTGCAGAGTAGGAGAGCTTGGAGGAGTAAGATAGCTTGGGGGTGTAAGAGAGCTTGGGGGAGTAAGAGAGCTTGGGGGAATACGAGAGCTTGGGGGAATACGAGAGCTTGGGGGAGTAGGAGAGTTTGGGGGAGTAGGGGAGCTTGGGGGAGTAGGAGTATTTGGGCGATTCGGGGAGCTTGGGCGAGTAGGAGAACTTGGCACAGTAGGAGAGCTTGGGGGAGTAAGAGAGCTTGGGGGAGTAAGAGAGCTTGGGAAGTAAGAGAGGTTTGGGGAGTAAGAGAGCTTGGGGGAGTGGGAGAGCTTGGGGGAGTAGGAGAGCTTGGGGGAGTAGGAGCGCTTGGAGGAGTAGGAGAGCTTGGGGGAGTAGAAGATTTTGGGGGAGTAGGAGAGCTTGGGGGAGGAGGAGAGCTTGGGAGAGTAGGAGAGCTTGGGGGAGTAGGAGATCTTGGGGGAGTAGGAGAGTTTGGGGGAGTAGGAGAGCTTGGGGGAGTAGGAGAGCTTGGGGGAGTAGGAGAGCTTGGGGGAGTAGGACAGCTTGGGAGAGTAGGAGAGCTTTGGGGAGTAGGGGAGCTTGTGGGAGTAGGAGAGCTTGGAGGAGTAGGAGAGCTTGGGGGATTAGGAGAGCTTGGGGGAGTCAGAGAGCTTGGGGGAGTAGGATATCATGGGGGAATAGGAGGGCTTGGGGGATTAGGAGAGCTTGGGGGAGTAGGAGGGCTTGGGGGAGTAGGAGAGCTTGGGAGATTAGGAGAGCTTGGCGGAGTGGGAGGACTTGGGGCAGGAGGAGACCTTAGGGGAGTAGGATAGCTTGCGGGAGTAAGAGAGCTTGGGGGAGTAAGAGAGCTTGAGGGTGTAAGAGAGCTTGGGGGAGTAGGAGTGCTTGTGGGAGTAAGAGAGCTTGGGCGAGTAGGAGAGCTTGGGGGAGTAAGAGAGCTTAAGGGAGTAAGAGATCTTGGGGGAGCAGTAGAGCTTGGGGGAGTAGGTGAGCTTGGGGCAGTATTATCGCTTGGCGGAGTAGGAGAGCTTGGGGGAGAAGGAGAGCTTGGGGGAGTAGGAGAACTTGGCAGAGTAGGAGAGCTTGGAGAAGTAAGACAGCTTGGGGGTGTAAGAGAGCTTGGGGAGTAAGAGAGCTTGGGGGAATACGAGAGCTTGGGGGAGTAGGAGAGCTTCGGGGAGTAGGGGAGCTTGGGGGAGTAGGAGAGCTTGGGGGAGTAGGAGCGCTTGGAGGAGTAGGATAGCTTGGGGGAGTAGGAGAGCTTGGGGGAGTAGGAGAGCTTGGGGGAGTAGGAGAGCTTGGGAGAGTAGGAGAGCTTGGGGGAGTAGGAGAGTTTGAGGGAGTAGGAGATCTTGGGGGAGTAGGAGAGTTTTGGGGAGTAGGAGAGCTTGGGGGTGTAGGAGAGCGTGGGGGAGTAGGACAGCTTGGGAGAGTAGGAGAGCTTTGGGGAGTAGGGGAGCTTGTGGGAGTAGGAGAGCTTGGGGGAGAAGGAGAGCTTGGGGGATTAGGAGAGCATGGGGGAGTCAGAGAGCCTTGGGCAGTAGGAGAGCTCTGGGGAGTAGGAGATCTTGGGGGAGTAGTAGAGCTTGGTCGAGCAAGAGAGCTTGAGGGAGTAAGAGAGCTTGGTGGAGTAAGAGAGCTTGTGGAGTAAGAGAGCTTGAGGGAGTAAGAGAGCTTGGGGTGTGGGAGAGCTTGGGGGAGTAGGAGAGCTTGGGGGAGTAGGAGAGCTTGGGAGAGTTGGAGAGCTTGGGGGAGGGAGTAGGAGATCTTGGGGGCGTAGGAGAGTTTGGGGGAGTAGGAGAGCTTGGGGGAGTAGGAGAGCTTGGGGGAGTAGGAGAGCTTGGGGGAGTAGGAGAGCTTGGGAGTGTAGGAGAGTTTTGGGGAGTAGGAGAGCTTGTGGGAGTAGGACAGCTTGGGGGAGTAGGAGAGCTTGGGGGAGTAGGAGAGCTTGCGGGAGTAGGAGAGCTTCGGGGAGTAGGACAGCTTGGGGGAGTAGGAGAGCTTGGGGGAGTAGGATATCTTGGGGGAATAGGAGGGCTTGGGAGATTAGGAGAGCTTGGGGGTGTAGGTGTGCTTGGGGGAGTAGGAGAGCTTGGGAGATTAGAAGAGCTTAGGGGAGTAGGAGAGCTTGGGGGTGTCGGAGTGCTTGGGGGACTAGGAGAGCTTGGGAGTTTTGGAGAGCTTGGGGGCCTATGAGAGCTTGGGGGCGTATGAGAGCTTGGGGGAGTGTGAGAGCTTGGGGTGTATGAGAATTTGGGGAAGTAGGTGAGCTTGGGGGAGTAGTAGAGCTTGTGGGAGTGGGAGAGCTTGGGCGAGTAGGAGAGCTTGGGGGAGTAAGAGAGCTTGGGGGAGGAAGAAAGCTTGGGGGAGAAAGAGAGCTTGGGGGAGTAAGAGTGCTTGGGGGAATACGAGAGCTTGGGAGAGTAGGAGAACTTGGCACAGTAGGAGAGCTTGGGGGAGTAAGAGAGCTTGGGGGAGTAAGAGAGCTTGGGGGAGTAAGAGAGCTTGGGAAGTAAGAGAGATTTGGGGAGTAAGAGAGCTTGGGGGAGTGAGAGAGCTTGGGGGAGTAGGAGAGCTTGGGGGAGTAGGAGCGCTTGGGGGAGTGGGAGAGCTTGGGGAAGTAGGAGAGCTTGGGGGAGTAGGAGCGCTTGGAGGAGTAGGATAGCTTGGGGGAGTAGGAGAGCTTGGGGGAGTAGGAGAGCTTGGGGGAGTAGGAGAGCTTGGGAGAGGAGGAGAGCTTGGGGGAGTAGGAGAGTTTGGGGGAGTAGGAGATCTTGGGGGAGTAGGAGAGTTTTGAGGTGTAGGAGAGCTTGGGGGTGTAGGAGAGCTTGGGGGAGTAGGACAGCTTGGGAGAGTCGGAGAGCTTTGGGGAGTAGGGGAGCTTGTGGGAGTAGGAGAGCTTGGGGGAGAAGGAGAGCTTGGGGGATTAGGAGAGCATGGGGGAGTCAGAGAGCCTTGGGCAGTAGGAGAGCTCTGGGGAGTAGGAGATCTTGGGGGAGTAGTAGAGCTTGGGCGAGCAAGAGAGCTTGAGGGAGTAAGAGAGCTTGTTGGAGTAAGATAGCTTGGGGAGTAAGAGAGCTTGTGGGAGTAAGAGAGCTTGGGGTGTGGGAGAGCTTGGGGGAGTAGGAGAGCTTGGGGGAGTCGGAGAGCTTGGGGTAGTAGGAGTGATTGGGGGAGTAGGAGAGCTTGGGGGAGTAGGAGAGCTTGGGAGAGTTGGAGAGCTTGGGGGAGGGAGTAGGAGATCTTGGGGGCGCAGGAGAGTTTGGGGGAGTAGGAGAGCTTGGGGGAGTAGGAGAGCTTGGGGGAGTAGGAGAGCTTGGGGGAGTAGGAGAACTTGGGAGAGTAGGAGAGCTTTGGGGAGTAGGAGAGCTTGTGGGAGTAGGACAGCTTGGGGGAGTAGGAGAGCTTCGGGGAGTAGGTCAGCTTGGGGGAGTAGGAGAGCTTGGCGGAGTAGGATATCTTGGGGGAATAGGAGGGCTTGGGAGATTAGGAGAGCTTGGGGGAGTAGGTGTGCTTGGGGGAGTAGGAGAGATTGGGAGATTAGGAGAGCTTAGGGGAGTAGGAGAGCTTGGGGGAGTAGGAGAGCTTGGAGGTGTAGGAGAGCTTGGGGGTGTCGGAGAGCTTGGGGGACTAGGAGAGCTTGGGAGGTTTGGAGAGCTTGGGGGCCTATGAGAGCTTGGGGGCGTATGAGAGCTTGGGGGAGTGTGAGAGCTTGGGGTGTATGAGAGTTTGGGGAAGTAGGCGAGCTTGGGGGAGTAGTAGAGCTTGTGGGAGTGGGAGAGCTTGGGCGAGTAGGAGAGCTTGGGGGAGTAAGAGAGCTTGGGGGAGGAAGAAAGCTTGGGGGAGAAAGAGAGCTCGGGGGAGTAGGAGAGATTGGGGGAGTAGGAGAGCTTGGGGGAGTAGGCGAGTTTCGGGGAGTAGGAGAGCTTGGGGGAGTCGCGGAGCCTGGGGGAGAAGGAGAACTTGGCAGAGTAGGAGAGCTTGGGGGAGGAAGAGAGCTTGGGGGAGTAAGAGAGCTTGGGGGATTAAGATAGCTTGGGGGAGTAGGAGAGCTTGGGGAACAGGTGAGCTTGTGGGAATAGGAGAGCTTGGGGGAGTACGAGCGCTTGCGGGTGTAGGAGAGCTTGGGCGAGTAGGAGAGCTTGGGGGAGCAAGAGAGCTTCGGGGAGTAAGAGAGCTTGGGGGAGCAGTAGAGCTTGGGGGAGTAGGAGAGCTTGAGGCCGTAGTAGCGCTTGGGGGAGTTGGAGAGCTTGGGGGAGACGGAGAGCTTGAGGGAGTAGGAGAACTTGGCAGAGTAGGAGAGCTTGGAGGAGTAAGAGAGCTTGGGGGTGTAAGAGAGCTTGGGGGAGTAAGAGAGTTTGGGGGAATACGAGAGCTTGGGGGATTAGGAGAGCTTGGGGGAGTAGGGGAGCTTGGGGGAGTAGGAGAACTTGGGGGATACTGGGAGCTTGCGGGAGTAGTAGAACTTGGCACAGTTGGAGAGCTTGGGGGAGTAAGAGAGTTTGGGGGAGTAAGAGAGATTGGGGGAGTAAGAGAGTTTGGGGGAGTAGGAGAGTTTAGGGGAGTAGGAAAGCTTCCTGGAATAGGATAGGTGGAGGAGTAGGAGAGCTTGGGGGAGTAGGAGAGCTTGTGGGAGTAGGAGAGCTTGCGGGAGTAGGAGAGCTTGGGGGAGTAGGACAGCTTGGGGGAGTAGGAGAGCTTGGGGGAGTAGGATATCTTGGGGGAATAGGAGGGCTTGGGAGATTAGGAGAGCTTGGGGGAGTAGGAGAGCTTGGGAGATTAGGAGAGCTTGGCGGAGTAGGAGAACTTGGGGCAGTAGGAGAGCTCAGGGGAGTAGGAGAGCTTGGGGGAGTAGGAGAGCTTGGGGGAGTTGGAGAGCTTGGGGGTGTCGGAGAGCTTGGGGGACTAGGAGAGCTTGGGAGGTTAGGAGAGCTTGGGGGCGTATGAGAGCTTGGGGGCGTATGAGAGCTTGGGGGAGTGTGAGAGCTTGGGGTGTATGAGAGTTTGTGGAAGTAGGCGAGCTTGGGGGAGTAGTAGAGCTTGTGGGAGTGGGAGAGCTTGGGCGAGTAGGAGAGCTTGGTGGAGTAAGAGAGCTTGGGGGAGAAAGAAAGCTTGGGGGAGAAAGAGAGCTTGGGGGAGTAAGAGAGCTTGGTGGAGTAGGAGAGCTTGGGGGAGTAGGAGAGCTTGGGGGACTAGGAGAGTTTGGGGGATTAGGAGAGCTTGGGGGAGTCACGGAGCCTGGGGGAGTAGGAGAACATGGCAGAGTAGGAGAGCTTGGGACAGCAAGATAGCTTGGGGGAGTAGGAGAGCTTGTGGGAGTAGGAGAGCTTGGGGCAGTAGGAAAGCTTGGGGGATTAGGAGAGTTTGGGGGAGTCAGAGAGCTTGGGGCAGTAGGAGAGCTCTGGGGAGTAGGATATCTTGAGGAAGTAGGAGAGCTTGGGCGAGTAGAAGAGCTTGGGGGAGTAAGAGAGCTTTGTGGAGTAAGAGAGCTTGGGGAGTAAGAGAGCTTGGGGGAGTAAGAGAGCTTGGGGGTGTGGGAGAGCTTGGGGGAGTAGGAGAGCTTGGGGGAGTAGGAGCGCTTGGGGGAGTAGGAGAGCTTGGGGGAGTAGGAGAGCTTGGGGGAGTAGGAGAGCTTGGGGGAGTAGGAGAGCTTGGGAGAGTAGGAGAGCTTGAGGGAGTAGGAGATCGTGGGGGAGCAGGAGTGTTTGGGGGAGTAGGAGAGCTTGGGGGAGTAGGAGAGCGTGGGGGAGTAGGAGAGCTTGGGGGCGTAGGAGAGCTTGGGAGAGTAGGAGAACTTTGGGGAGTAGGAGAGCTTGTGGGAGTAGGACAGCTTGGGGGAGTAGGAGAGCTTGGTGGAGTAGGAGAGCTTGGGGGAGTAGGAGAGCTTGGGGGACTAGGAGAGTTTGGGGGAGTAGGAGAGCTTGGGGGAGTCACGGAGCCTGGGGGAGTAGGAGAACATGGCAGTGTAGGAGAGCTTGGGACAGCAAGATAGCTTGGGGGAGTAGGAGAGCTTGTGGGAGTAGGAGAGCTTGGGGGAGTAGGAAAGCTTGGGGGATTAGGAGAGTTTGGGGGAGTCAGAGAGCTTGGGGCAGTAGGAGAGCTCTGGGTAGTAGGATATCTTGAGGAAGTAGGAGAGCTTGGGCGAGTAGAAGAGCTTGGGGGAGTAAGAGAGCTTTGTGGAGTAAGAGAGCTTGGGGGAGTAAGAGAGCTTGGGGGTGTGGGACAGCTTGGGGGAGTAGGAGAGCTTGGGGGAGTAGGAGCGCTTGGGGGAGTAGGAGAGCTTGGGGGAGTAGGAGAGCTTGGGGGAGTAGGAGAGCTTGGGGGAGTAGGAGAGCTTGGGAGAGTAGGAGAGCTTGAGGGAGTAGGAGATCGTGGGGGAGCAGGAGTGTTTGGGGGAGTAGGAGAGCTTGGGGGAGTAGGAGAGCGTGGGGGAGTAGGAGAGCTTGGGGGCGTAGGAGAGCTTGGGAGAGTAGGAGAACTTTGGGGAGTAGGAGAGCTTGTGGGAGTAGGACAGCTTGGGGGAGTAGGAGAGCTTGGGGGAGTAGGAGAGCTTGGGGGAGTAGGAGAGCTTGGGGGAAGTAGGAGACCTTGGGGGTGTAGGAGATCTTGGAGGAGTAGGAGAGCTTGGGGGAGTCGGAGTGCTTGGGGTAGTAGGAAAGCTTGGGGGAGTAGGAGAGCTTGGGAGAGTAGGAGAGCTTTGGGGAGTAAGAGAGCTTGTGGGAGTAGGAGCGCTTGGGGGAGTAGGAGAGCTTGGGCGAGTAGGAGAGCTTGGGGGAGTAGGAGAGTTTGGGGGAGTCGGAGAGCTTGGGGGAGTAGGAGAGCTTGGGAGGTTAGGAGAGCTTGGGGGCGTATGAGAGCTTGGGGGCGTATGAGAGCTTGGGGGAGTGTTAGAGCTTGGGGTGTATGAGAGCTTGGGGAAGTAGGAGAGCTTGGGGGATTAGTACAGCTTGTGGGAGTGGGAGAGCTTGGGCGAGTAGGAGAGCTTGGGGGAGTAAGAGAGCTTGGGGGAGGAAGAAATCTTGGGGGAGAAAGAGAGCTTGGGGGAGTAAGAGAGCTTGGGGGAGTAGGAGAACTTGGGGGAGTAGGAGAGGGCAAAGGGCAAAAAACGTTAGTAGGAGTTGTGTACAGACCTCCAAACAGTAATAGGGATGTTGGGGAGGTTATCAAACAGGAAATTAGTGGTGCATGCAATAAAGGTGTAGCAGTTATAATGGGTGACTTTAATATGCACATAGATTGGGCTAGCCAAACTGGAAGCAATACGGTGGAGGAGGATTTCCTGGAGTGCATAAGGGATCGTTTTCTAGACCAATATGTTGAGGAACCAACTAGGGGGGAGGCCATCTTAGAATGGGTGTTGTGTAATGAGAGAGGATTAATTAGCAATCTCATTGTGCGAGGCCCCTTTGGGAAGAGTGACCATAATATGGTGGAATTCTGCATTAGGATGGAGAATGAAACAGTAATTTCAGAGACCATGGTCCAGAACTTAAAGAAGGGTAACTTTGAAGGTATGAGGCGTGAATTGGCTAGGATAGATTGGCGAATGATACTTTGGGGGGTTGACTGTGGATGGGCAATGGCAGACATTTAGAGACCGCATGGATGAATTACAACAATTGTACATTCCTGTCTGGCGTAAAAATAAAAAGGGGAAGGTGGCTCAACCGTGGCTATCTAGGGAAATCAGGGATAGTATTAAAGCCAAGGAAGTGGCATACAAATTGGCCAGAAATAGCAGCGAACCTGAGGACTGGGAGCAATTTAGAACTCAGCAGAGGAGGACAAAGGGTTTGATTAGGACAGGGAAAATGGAGTACGAGAAGAAGCTTGCAGGGGACATTAAGGCGGATTGCAAAAGTTTCTATAGGTATGTAAAGAGAAAAAGGTTGGTGAAGACAAACGTAGGTCCCCTGCAGTCAGAATCAGGGGATGTCATAACGGGGAACAAAGAAATGGCAGACCAATTGATCAAGTACTTTGGTTCGGTATTCACTAAGGAGAATACAAACAACCTTCCGGATATAAAAGGGGTCAGAGGGTCTAGTAAACAGGGGGAACTGAGGGAAATCTTTATTAGTCGGGAAATTGTGTTGGGGAAATTGATGTGATTGAAGGCCCATAAATCCCCAGGGCCTGATGGACTGCATCCTAGAGTACTTAAGGAGGTGGCCTTGGAAATAGCGGATGCATTGACAGTCATTTTCCAACATTCCATTGACTCTGGATCAGTTCCTATGGAGTGGAGGGTAGCCAATGTAACCCCACTTTTTAAAAAAGGAGGGAGAGAGAAAACAGAGAATTATAGACCGGTCAGCCTGACCTCAGTAGTGGGTAAAATGATGGAATCAATTATTAAGGATGTCATAGCAGTGCATCTGGAAAATGGTGACATGATAGGTCCAAGTCAGCATGGATTTGTGAAAGGGAAATCATGCTTGACAAATCTGCTGGAATTTTTTGAGGATGTTTCCAGTAAAGTGGACAAAGGAGAACCAGTTGATGTGGTATATTTGGACTTTCAGAAGGCTTTCGACAAGGTCCCACACAAGAGATTAATGTGCAAAGTTAAAGCACATGGGATTGGGGGTAGTGTGCTGACGTGGATTGAGAACTGGTTGTCAGACAGGAAGCAAAGAGTAGGAGTAAACGGGTACTTTTCAGAATGGCAGGCAGTGACTAGTGCAGTGCCGCAAGGTTCTGTGCTGGGGCCCCAGCTGTTTACATTGTACATTAATGATTTAGACGAGGGGATTAAATGCAGTATCTCCAAATTTGCGGATGATACTAAGTTGGGTGGCAGTGTGAGCTGCGAAGAGGATGCTATTCGGCTGCAGAGTGACTTGGATAGGTTAGGAGAGTGGGCAAATGCTTGGCAGATGAAGTATAATGTGGATAAATGTGAGGTTATCCACTTTGGTGGTAAAAACAGAGAGACAGACTATTATCTGAATGGTGACAGATTAGGAAAAGGGAAGGTGCAACGAGACCTGGGTGTCATGGTACATCAGTCATTGAAGGTTGGCATGCAGGTACAGCAGGCGGTTAAGAAAGCAAATGGCATGTTGGCCTTCATAGCGAGGGGATTTGAATACAGGGACAGGGAGGTGTTGCTACAGTTGCACAGGGCCTTGGTGAGGCCACACCTGGAGTATTGTGTACAGTTTTGGTCTCCTAACTTGAGGAAGGACATTCTTGCTATTGAGGGAGTGCAGCGAAGGTTCACCAGACTGATTCCCGGGATGGCGTGACTGACCTATCAAGAAAGATTGGATCAACTGGGCTTGTATTCACTGGAGTTCAGAAGAATGAGAGGGGACCTCATAGAAACGTTTAAAATTCTGACGGGTTTAGACAGGTTAGATGCAGAAAGAATGTTCCCAATGTTGGGGAAGTCCAGAACCAGGGGTCACAGTCTGAGGATAAGGGGTAAGACATTTAGGACCGAGATGAGGAGAAACTTCTTCACCCAGAGAGTGGTGAACCTGTGGAATTCTCTACCACAGAAAGTAGTTGAGGCCAATTCACTAAATATATTCAAAAGGGAGTTAGATGAAGTCCTTACTACTCGGGTGATCAATGGTTATGGCGAGAAAGCAGGAAGGGGGTACTGAAGTTTCATGTTCAGCCATGAACTCATTGAATGGCGGTGCAGGCTAGAAGGGCTGAGTGGCCTGCTCCTGCATCTATTTTCTATGTTTCTATGTTTCTATGAGAGCTTGGGTGAGTAGGAGAGCTTGGGAGAGTAGGAGAGCTTGGGGGAATAGGAGATCTTGGGGGAGTAGGAGAGTTTGAGGGAGTAGGAGAGCTTGGGGATTAGGAGAGCTTGGGGGAGTAGTAGAGCTTGGGAGAGTAGGAGAGCTTGGCGGAGTAGGGGAATTGGGGCAGTAGTAGAGCTTATGGGAGTAGGAGAGCTTGGGGGAGTAGGAGAGCTTGGGGGAGTAGGAGAGCTTGAGGGAGTAGGAGAGCTTGGGGTAGTAGGAGATCTTGGGGTAGTAGGAGAGCTTGGGGATTAGGAGAGCTTGGGGGAGTAGGAGAGCTTGGGGGAGTAGTAGAGCTTGGGAGAGTAGGAGAGCTTGGCGGAGTAGGGGAATTGGGGCAGTAATAGAGCTTAGGGGTGTAGGAGAGCTTGGGGGAGTGGGAGAGCTTGGGGGAGTAGGAGAGCTTGGGGGACTCGGAGAGCTTGGGGGAGTAGGTGAGCTTGGGAGGGTAGGAGAGCTTGGGGGCGTATGAGAGCTTGGGGGCGTATGAGAGTTTGGGGGAGTGTGAGAGCTTGGGGTGTATGAGAGCTTGGGGAAGTAGGCGAGCTTGGGGGAGTAGTAGAGCTTGTGGGAGTGACAGAGCTTGGGCGAGTAGGAGAGCTTGGGGGAGGAAGAAAGCTTGGGGGAGAAAGAGAGCTTGGGGGAGTAAGAGAGTTTGGGGGAGTAGGAGAGCTTGGGGGAGTGGGAGAGCTTGGGGAGTCGGAGAGTATGGGGGAGTAGGACAACGTGGGGGAGTAGGGGAACTTGGGGGAGTAGGAGATCTTGGGCGAGTAGGAGAGCTTGGGGGAGGAAGGGAGCTTGGGGGAGTAAGAGAGCTTGTGGTGGTAAGATAGCTTGGGGGAGTAGGAGAGCTTGGGGAACAGGTGAGCTTGTGGGAATAGGAGAGATTGGGGGAGTATGAGCGCTTGCGGGTGTAGGAGAGCTTGAGGGAGAAGGAGAACTTGGCAGAGTAGGAGAGCTTGGGGGAGTAAGAAAGCTTGGGGGTGTAAGAGAGCTTGTGGGAGTAGGAGTGCTTGTGGGAGTAAGAGAGCTTGGGCGAGTAGGAGAGCTTGGAGGAGTAAGAGAGCTTAGGGGAGTAAGAGAGCTTGGGGGAGTAGGAGAACTTGGCAGAGTAAGATAGCTTGGGGGTGTAAGAGAGCTTGGGGGATTAAGAGAGTTTGGGCGAATACGAGAGCTTGGGGGAGTAGGAGAGCTTGGGGGAGTAGGGGAGCTTGGGGGAGTAGGAGTATTTGGGGGATTCGGGGAGCTTGGGGGCGTAGGAGAACTTGGGGGAGTAAGAGAGCTTGGGGGAGTAAGAGAGCTTGGGGGAGTAAGAGAGCTTGGGAAGTAAGAGAAATTTGGGGAGTAAGAGAGCTTGGGGGAGTGGGAGAGCTTGGGCGAGTAGGAGAGCTTGGGGGATTAGGAGCGCTTGGAGGAGTAGGAGAGCTTGGGGGAGTAGGAGAGCTTGGGGGAGTAGAAGAGCTTGGGGGAGTAGGAGAGATTGGGAGAGTAGGAGAGCTTGGGGGAGTAGGAGATCTTGGGGGAGTAGGAGATCTTGGGGGTGTAGGAGAGTTTGGGGGAGTAGGAGAGCTTGGGGGAGTAGGACAGCTTGGGGGAGTAGGAGAGCTTGGGGGAGTAGGACAGCTTGGGAGAGTAGGAGAGCTTTGGGGAGTAGGGGAGCTTGTGGGAGTAGGAGAGCTTGGGGGAGTAGGAGAGCTTGGGGGATTAGGATAGCTTGGGGGAGTCAGAGAGCCTGGGGCCGTAGCAGACCTCTGGAGAGTAGGAGATCTTGGGGGAGTAGGAGAGGTTGGGCGAGTAGGAGAGCTTGGGGGAGTAAGGGAGCTTGGTGGAGTAAGAGAGCTTGGGGAGTAAGAGAGCTTGGTGGAGTAAGAGAGCTTGGGGAGTAAGAGAGATTGGGGGAGTAGGAGAGCTTGGGGAAGTAGGAGAGCTTGGGCGAGTAGGATAGCTTGGGGGAGTCGGAGAGCTTGGGGGAGTAGGAGAGCTTGGGAGAGTAGGAGAGCTTGTCGGATTAGGAGATCTTGGGGGAGTAGGAGAGTGTGGGTGAGTAGGAGAGCTTGGGGGAGTAGGAGAGCTTGGAGGAGTAGGAGAGCTTGGGGGAGTAGGAGAGCTTGGGAGAGTAGGAGAGCTTTGGGGAGTAGGAGAGCTTGTGGGAGTAGGACAGCTTGGGGGAGTAGGAGAGCTTGGGGGAGTAGGAGAGCTTGGGGGAGTAGGACAGCTTGGGGGAGTAGGAGAGCTTGGGGGAGTAGGATATCTTGGGGGAATAGGAGGGCTTGGGGGATTAGGAGAGCTTGGGGGAGTAGGAGGGCTTGGGGGAGTAGGAGAGCTTGGGAGATTAGGAGAGCTTGGCGGAGTAGGAGAATTGGGGCAGGAGGAGAGCTTAGGGGAGTAGGATAGCTTGTGGGAGTAAGAGAGCTTGGGGGAGTAAGAGAGCTTGAGGATGTAAGAGAGCTTGAGGGAGTAGGAGTGCTTGTGGGATTAAGAGAGCTTGGGCGAGTAGGAGAGCTTGGGGGAGTAAGAGAGCTTAAGGGAGTACGAGATCTTGGGGGAGCAGTAGAGCTTGGGGGAGTAGGAGAGCTTGGGGCAGTATTATCGCTTGGCGGAGTAGGAGAGCTTGGGGGAGAAGGAGAGCTTGGGGGAGTAGGAGAACTTGGCAGAGTAGGAGAGGTTGGAGGAGTAAGACAGCTTGAGGGTGTAAGAGAGCTTGGGGGAGTAAGAGAGCTTGGGGGAATACGAAAGCTTGGGGGAGTAGGAGAGCTTGGGGGAGTAGGGGAGCTTGGGGGCGTAGGAGAACTTGGGGTTTTCGTGGAGCTTGGGGGAGTAGGAGAACTTGGCACAGTAGGAGAGCTTGGGGGAGTAAGAGAGCTTTGGGGAGTAAGAGAGCTTGGGGGAGTGGGAGAGCTTGGGTGAGTAGGAGAGATTGGGGGAGTAGGAGCGCTTGGAGGACTAGGAGAGCTTGGGGGAGTAGGACAGCTTGGGGGAGTAGGAGAGCTTGGGGGAGTAGGAGAGCTTGGGAGAGTAGGAGAGCTTGGGAGAGTAGGAGATCTTGGGGGCGTAGGAGAGTTTGGGGGAGTAGGAGAGCTTGGGGGAGTAGGAGAGTTTGGGGGAGTAGGAGAGCTTGGGGGAGCAGGAGAGCTTGGGAGAGTAGGAGAGCTTTGGAGAGTAGGAGAGCTTGTGGGCGTAGGAGAGCTACGGGGAGTAGGAGAGTTTGGGGGAGTAGGAGAGTTTGCGGGTGTAGGAGAGCTTGGGGGAGTAGGACAGCTTGGGGGAGTAGGAGAGCTTGGGGGAGTAGGATATCTTGGGGGAATAGGAGGGCTTGGGAGATTAGGAGAGCTTGGGGGAGTAGGAGTGCTTGGGGGAGTAGGAGAGCTTGGGAGATTAGGAGAGCTTGGCGGAGTAGGAGAACTTGGGGCAGTAGGAGAGCTTAGGGGAGTAGGAGAGCTTGGGGGAGTAGGAGAGCTTGGGGGAGCAGGAGCGCTTGGAGGAGTAGGAGAGCTTGGGGGAGTAGGAGAGCTTGGGGGAGTAGGAGAGCTTGGGGGAGTAGGAGAGCTTGGGAGAGTATGTGAGCTTGGGGGAGTAGGAGATTTTGGGGGAGAAGGAGATCTTGGGGGAGTAGGAGAGTTTGGGGGAGTAGGAGAGCTTGGGGGTGTAGGAGAGCTTGGGGGAGTAGGACAGCTTGGGAGAGTAGGAGAGCTTTGGGGAGTAGGGGAGCTTGTGGGAGTAGGATAGCTTGGGGGAGAAGGAGAGCTTGGGAGATTAGGAGAGCATGGGGGAGTCAGAGAGCCTTGGGCATTAGAAGAGCTCTGGGGAGTAGGAGATCTTGGGGGAGTAGGGGACTTGGGCGAGTAAGAGAGCTTGGGGGAGTAAGAGAGCTTGGTGGATTATGAGAGCTTGGGGAGTAAGAGAGCTTGGGGGAGTAAGAGAGCTTGGGGCAGTGGGAGATCTTGGGGGAGTAGTAGAGCTTGGTGGAGTCGGAGAGCTTGGGGTAGTAGGAGTGATTGGGGGAGTAGGAGAGCTTGGGGGAGTAGGATAGCTTGGGAGAGTAGGAGAGCTTGGGGGAGTAGGAGATTTTGGGGGCGTAGGAGAGTTTGGTGGAGTAGGAGAGCTTGGGGGAGTTGGAGAGCTTGGGGGAGTAGGAGAGCTTGGGGGAGCAGGAGAGCTTGGGAGAGTAGGAGAGCTTTGGGGAGTAGGAGAGCTTGTGGGCGTAGGACAGCTACGGGGAGTATGAGAGCTTGGGGGAGTCGGAGAGTTTGCGGGTGTAGGAGAGCTTGGGGGAGTAGGAGAGCTTGGGGGAGTAGGAGAGCTTGGGGGAGTAGGATATCTTGGGGGAATAGGAGGGCTTGGGAGATTAGGAGAGCTTGGGGGAGTAGGAGTGCTTGGGGGAGTAGGAGAGCTTGGGAGATTAGGAGAGCTTGGCGGAGTAGGAGAAGTTGGGGCAGTAGGAGAGCTTAGGGGAGTAGGAGAGCTTGGGGGAGTAGGAGAGCTTGGGGGAGTAGGAGAGCTTGGGGGTGTCGGAGAGCTTGGGGGACTAGGAGAGATTGGGAGGTTAGGAGAGCTTGGGGGCGTATGAGAGCTTGGGGGCGTATGAGAGCTTGGGGGAGTAAGAGAGCTTGGGGGAGTAGGAGAGCTTGGGGGAGTAGGAGAGCTTGGGGGAGTAGCAGCGTTTGGGGGAGTAGGAGGAGCTTGGGGGAGTAGCGGAGCCTGGGGGAATAGGAGAACTTGGCAGAGTAGGAGAGCTTGGGGGAGTAAGAGAGCTTGGGGGAGTAAGATAGCTTGGGGGAGTAGGAGAGCTTGGGGAACAGGTAAGCTTGTGGGAATAGTAGAGCTTGGGGGAGTACGATGCGCTTGCGGGTGTAGGAGAGCTTGGGCGAGTCGGAGAGCTTGGGGGAGTAAGAGAGCTTAGGGGAGTAAGAGAGCTTGAGGGAGTCGGAGAACTTGGCAGAATAGGAGAGCTTGGAGGAGGAAGAGAGCTTGTGGGTGTAAGAGAGCTTGGGGGAGTAAGAGAGTTTGGGGGAATACGAGAGCTTGGGGGAGTAGGAGAGCTTGGGGGAGTAGGGGAGCTTGGGGGAGTAGGAGAACTTGAGGGATTCTGGGAGCTTGGGGGAGTAGTAGAACTTGGCACAGTTGGAGACCTTGGGGGAGTAAGAGAGCTTGGGGGAGTAAGATTGTTTGGGGGAGTAGGAGAGCTTAGGGGAGTAGGAGAGCTTCCTGGAATAGGATAGGTGGGGGAGTAGGAGAGCTTGGGGAATAGGAGAGCTTGTGGGAGTAGGGGAGCTTGGGGGAGTACGATGCGCTTGCGGGTGTAGGAGAGCTTGGGCGAGTCGGAGAGCTTGGGGGAGTAAGAGAGCTTAGGGGAGTAAGAGAGCTTGAGGGAGTCGGAGAACTTGGCAGAATAGGAGAGCTTGGAGGAGGAAGAGAGCTTGTGGGTGTAAGAGAGCTTGGGGGAGTAAGAGAGTTTGGGGGAATACGAGAGCTTGGGGGAGTAGGAGAGCTTGGGGGAGTAGGGGAGCTTGGGGGAGTAGGAGAACTTGAGGGATTCTGGGAGCTTGGGGGAGTAGTAGAACTTGGCACAGTTGGAGACCTTGGGGGAGTAAGAGAGCTTGGGGGAGTAAGATTGTTTGGGGGAGTAGGAGAGCTTAGGGGAGTAGGAGAGCTTCCTGGAAAAGGATAGGTGGGGGAGTAGGAGAGCTTGGGGAATAGGAGAGCTTGTGGGAGTAGGGGAGCATGGGGGAGTAGGAGAGCTTGCGGGAGTAGGACAGCTTGGGGGAGTAGGAGAGCTTGGGGGAGTAGGATAGCTTGCCGGAGTAGGAGAGCTTGGGGGAGTAGGACAGCTTGGGGGAGTTGGAGAGCTTGGGGGAGTAGGATATCTTGGGGGAATAGGAGGCCTTGGGAGATTAGGCGAGCTTGGGGGAGTAGTAGAGCTTGTGGGAGTGGGAGAGCTTGGGCGAGTAGGAGAGCTTGGGGGAGTAAGAGAGCTTGGGGGAGGAAGAAAGCTTGGGGGTGATAGAGAGCTTGGGGGAGTAAGAGAGCTTGGGGGAGTAGGAGAGCTTGGAGGAGTAGGTGAGCTTTTGGGAGTAGGAGAGTTTGGGGGAGTAGGAGAGCTTGGGGGAGTCGCGGAGCCTGGGGGAGTAGGAGAGCTTGGGGGAGTAGGAGAGCTTGGGAGAGTAGGAGAGCTTTGGGGGGTAGGAGAGCTTGTGTGCGTAGGACAGCTACGGGGAGTAGGAGAGCTTGGGGGAGTAAGAGAGTTTGCGGGTGTAGGAGAGCTTGGGGGAGTAGGACAGCTTGGGGGAGTAGGAGAGCTTGGGGGAGTAGGATATCTTGGGGGAATAGGAGGGCTTGGGAGATTAGGAGAGCTTGGGGGAGTAGGAGTGCTTGGGGGAGTAGGAGAGCTTGGGAGATTAGGAGAGCTTGGCGGAGTAGGAGAACTTGGGGCAGTAGGAGAGCTTAGGGGAGTAGGAGAGCTTGGGTTAGTAGGAGAGGTTGGGGGAGTAGGAGAGCTTGGGGGTGTCGGAGAGCTTGGGGGACTAGGAGAGATTGGGAGGTTAGGAGAGCTTGGGGGCGTATGAGAGCTTGGGGGCGTATGAGAGCTTGGGGGAGTAAGAGAGCTTGGGGGAGTAGGAGAGCTTGGGGGAGTAGGAGAGCTTGGGGGAGTAGGAGCGTTTGGGGGAGTAGGAGAGCTTGTGGGATTAGTGGAGCCTGGGGGAGGAAGAGAGCTTGGGGGAGTACGATCGCTTGCGGGTGTAGGAGAGCTTGGGCGAGTAGGAGAGCTTGGGGGAGTAAGAGAGCTTAGGGGAGTAAGAGAGCTTGAGGGAGCAGTAGAGCTTGGGGGAGTAGGAGAGCTTGATGCCGTAGTAGCGCTTGGGGGAGTAGGAGAGCTGGGGGAGAAGGAGAGCTTGAGGGAGTCGGAGAACTTGGCAGAATAGGAGAGCTTTGAGGATTAAGAGAGCTTGCGGGTGTAAGAGAGCTTGGGGGAGAAAGAGAGCGTATGGGAATACGAGAGCTTGCGGGAGTAGGAGAGCTTGGGGGAGTAGGGGAGCTTAGGGGAGTAGGAGAACTTGAGGGATTCTGGGAGCTTGGGGGAGTAGTAGAACTTGGCACAGTTGGAGACATTGGGGGAGTAAGAGAGCTTGGGGGAGTAAGATAGTTTGGGGGAGTAGGAGAGCTTAGGGGAGTAGGAGAGCTTCCTGGAATAGGATAGGTGGGGGAGTAGGAGAGCTTGGGGGAGTAGGAGAGCTTGTGGGAGTAGGGGAGCATGGGGGAGTAGGAGAGCTTGCGGGAGTAGGACAGCTTGGGGGAGTAGGATAGCTTGGGGGAGTAGGATAGCTTGCGGGAGTAGGAGAGCTTGGGGGAGTAGGACAGCTTGGGGGAGTAGGAGAGCTTGGGAGAGTAGGATATCTTGGGGGAATAGGAGGGCTTGGGAGATTAGGAGAGCTTGGGGGAGTAGGAGTGCTTGGGGGAGTAGGAGAGCTTGGGAGATTAGGAGAGCTTGGCGGAGTAGGAGAATTTGGGGCAGTAGGAGAGCTTAGGGGAGTAGGAGAGCTTGGGGGAGTAGGAGAGCTTGGGGGAGTAGGAGAGCTTGAGGGTGTCGGAGAGCTTGGGGGACTAGGAGAGCTTAGGAGGTTAGGAGAGCTTGGGGGCGTATGAGAGCTTGGGGGAGTAGGTGAGCTTGGGGGAGTGTGAGAGCTTGGGATGTTTGAGAGTTTGGGGAAGTAGGCGATCTTGGGGGAGTAGTAGAGCTTGTGGGAGTGGGAGAGCTTGGGCGAGTAGGAGAGCTTGGGGGAGTAAGAGAGCTTGGGGGAGGAAGAAAGCTTGGGGGAGAAAGAGAGCTTGGGGGAGTAAGAGTGCTTGGGGGAGTAGGAGAGCTTGGGGGAGTAGGTGAGCTTTCGGGAGTAGGAGAGTTTGGGGGAGTAGGAGAGCTTGGGGGAGTCGCGGAGCCTGGGGGAGTAGGAGAGCTTGGGGAACAGGTGAGCTTGTGGGAATAGGAGAGCTTGGGGGAGTACGAGCGCTTGCGGGTGTAGGAGAGCTTGGGCGAGTAGGAGAGCTTGGGGGAGTAAGAGAGCTTAGGGGAGTAAGAGATCTTGGGGGAGCAGTAGTGCTTGGGGGAGTAGGAGAGCTTGAGTCCGTAGTAGCGCTTGGGGGAGTAGGAGAGCTTGGGGGAGAAGGAGAGCTTGAGGGAGTAGGAGAACTTGGCAGAGTAGTAGAGCTTGGAGGAGTAAGAGAGCTTGGGGGTGTAAGAGAGCTTGGGGGAGTAAGAGAGCTTGGGGGAATACGAGAGCTTGGGGGAGTAGGAGAGCTTGGGGGAGTAGGGGAGCTTGGGGGAGTAGGAGAAATTGGGGGATTCTGGGATCTTGGGGGAGTAGTAGAACTTGGCACAGTTGGAGAGCTTGGGGGAGTAAGAGAGCTTGGGGGAGTAAGAGAGCTTGTGGGAGTAAGAGAGTTTGGGGGAGTAGGAGAGCTTAGGGGAGTAGGAGAGCTTCCTTGAATAGGATAGGTGGGGGAGTAGGAGAGCTTGGGGGAGTAGGAGAGCTTGTGGGAGTAGGGGAGCATGGGGGAGTAGGAGAGTTTGGGGGAGTATGTGATCCTGGGGAGGTATCTGAGCCTGGGGGAGTATGAGAGCCTGGGAGAGTATGAGAGGCTGGGTGAGTATGTGTGGCTGGGGGAGTATGAGAGCCTGGGGGAGAATGAGAGCCTGGGGGAGTATGAGGGTTTGGGGGAGTAGGAGAGCTTGGGGGAGTAGGAGAGCTTGGGGGTGTAGGAGAGCTTGGGGGGGTAGGCGAGCATTGGGGAGTAGGAGAGCTTGGGGGAGTAGGAGATCTTGTGGCAGTAGGAGAGCTTGGGGGTTTAGGAGAGCTTGGGGGAGTAGGAGAGCTTTGGGGAGTAGGAGAGCTTGGGAGAGTAGGAGAGCTTGGCGGAGTAGTAGAACTTGGGGCAGTAGGAGAGCTTAGGGGAGTGGGATAGCTTGGGGGGAGTAGGAGAACTTGGGGGAGGAAGAGAGCTTGGGGGAGTAGGAGAGCTTTGGGGAGTAGCAGAGTTTGTGGGAGTAGGAGAGCTTGGGGGAGTAAGAGAGCTTAGGGGAGTAAGAGAGTTTGGGGAAGTAGGAGAGCTTGGGGCAGTAGGAGAGCTTGGGGCAGTAGGAACGCTTGGGGGAGGAGGAGAGCTTGGAGGAGAAGCAGAGCTTGGAGGAGTAGGAGTACATGGCAGAGTAGGAGAGCTTGGAGGAGTAAGAGAACTTGGGGGAGTAAGAGAGCTTGGGGGAGTAAGAGAGCTTGGGGGAGTGGGAGAAATTGGGGGATTCGGGGAACTTGGGGGAGTAGGAGAACTTGGCACAGTAGGAGAATGGGGGAGTAAGAGATCTTTGGGGGAGTAAGAGAGCTTGGCGGAGTGAGAGAGCTTGTGGGAGTAAGAGAGCTTGGGGGAGTAAGAGAGCTTGGGGGAGTAAGAGAGCTTGGGGCAGTAAGAGAGCTTGGGGGAGTAAGAGAGTTTGGGGCAGTAGGAGATCTTGGGGGAGTAGGAGATCTTGGGGGAGTAGGAGAGCTTGGGCGAGTAGGAGAGCTTGGGGGAGTAAGAGAGCTTGGTGGAGTAAGAGAGCTTGGGAAGTAAGAGATCTTGGGGGAGTACGAGAGCTTCGGGGAGTGGGAGAGCTTGGGGGAGTAGGAGAGCTTGGGGGAGTAGGAGAACTTGGTGGAGTAGGAGAGCTTGTGGGAGTAAGAGAGCTTGGGCGAGTAGGAGAGCTTGGGGGAGTAAGAGAGCTTAGGGGAGTAAGAGAGCTTGGGGGAGCAGTAGAGCTTGGGGGCGTAGGAGAGCTTGGGGCAGAATTATTGCTTGGCGGAGTAGGAGAGCTTGGGGGAGAAGGATTGCTTGGGGGAGTAGGAGAACTTTGCAGAGTAGGAGAGCTTGGAGGAGTAAGATAGCTTGGGGGTGTAAGAGAGCTTGGGGGAGTAAGAGAGCTTGGGGGAATACGAGAGCTTGGGGGAGTAGGAGAGCTTGGGGCAGTAGGGGAGCTTGGGGGAGTAGGAGTACTTGGGGGATTCGGTGAGCTTGGGGATGTAGGAGAATTGGCACAGTAGGAGAGCTTGTGGGAGTAAGAGAGCTTGGGGGAGTAAGAGTGCTTGGGGGAGTAAGAGATCTTGGGAAGTAAGAGAGGTTTGCGGAATAAGAGAGCTTGGGGGAGTGGGAGAGCTTGGGGGAGTAGGAGAGCTTGGGGGAGTAGGAGCGCTTGGGGGAGTAGGTGAGCTTGGGGGAGTAGGAGAGCTTGGGGGAGTAGGAGAGCTTGGGGGAGTAGGAGAGCTTGGGAGAGTAGGAGAGCTTGGGGGAGTAGGAGATCTTGGGGGAGTAGGAAATCTTGGGGGAGTAGGAGAGCTTGGGGGAGTAGGAGAGCTTGGGGGAGTAGGAGAGCTTGGGGGAGTAGGAGAGCTTGGGGGAGTAGGACAGCTTGGGAGAGTAGGAGAGCTTTGGGGATTGGGAGAGCTTGGGGGAGTCAGAGAGCCTGGGGCCGTAGCAGATCTCTGGGGAGTAGGAGATCTTGGGGGAGTAGGAGAGCTTGGGCGAGTAGGAGAGCTTGGGGGAGTAAGAGAGCTTGGTGGAGTAAGAGAGCTTGAGGAGTAAGAGAGATTGGGGGAGTAAGAGAGCTTGGGGGAGTAGGAGAGCTTGGGGGAGTAGGAGAGCTTGGGCGAGTAGGAGAGCTTGGGGGAGTAGGAGAGCTTGGGGGAGTAGGAGATCTTGGGAGAGTAGGAGAGCTTGGGGGAGTAGGAGATCTTGGGGGAGTAGGAGAGTTTGGGAGAGTAGGAGAGCTTGGGGGAGTAGGAGAGCTTGGGGCTGGAGGAGAGCTTAGGGGAGTAGGATAGCTTGGGGGAGTAAGAGAGCTTGGGGGAGTAAGAGAGCTTGAGGGTGTAAGAGAGCTTGGGGGAGTAGGATTGCTTGTGGGAGTAAGAGAGCTTGGGCGAGTAGGAGAGCTTGGGGGAGTAAGAGAGCATAAGGGAGTAAGAGATCTTGGGGGAGCAGTAGAGCTTGGGGGAGTAGGAGAGCTTGGGGCAGTATTATCGCTTGGCGGAGTAGGAGAGCTTGGGGGAGAAGGAGAGCTTGGGGGAGAAGGAGAGATTGGGGGAGTCAGAGAGCCTGGGGCCGTGGCAGATCTCTGGGGAGTAGGAGATCTTGGGGGAGTAGGAGAGCTTGGGCGAGTAGGAGAGCTTGGGGGAGTAAGAGAGCTTGGTGGAGTAAGAGAGCTTGGGGAGTAAGAGAGATTGAGGGAGTAAGAAAGCTTGGGGGAGTAGGAGAGCTTGGGGGAGTAGGAGAGCTTGGGCGAGTAGGAGAGCTTGGGGGAGTAGGAGAGCTTGGGGGAGTAGGAGAGCTTGGGAGAGTAGGAGAGCTTGGGGGAGTAGGAGATCTTGGGGGAGTAGGAGAGTTTGGGTGAGTAGGAGAGCTTGGGGGAGTAGGAGATCTTGGGGGAGTAGGAGAGCTTGGGGGAGTAGGAGAGCTTGGGAGAGTAGGAGAGCTTTGGGGAGTCGGAGAGCTTGTGGGAGTAGGACAGCTTGGGGGAGTAGGAGAGCTTGGGGTAGTAGGAGAGCTTGGGGGAGTAGGACAGCTTGGGGGAGCAGGAGAGCTTGGGGGAGTAGGATATCATGGGGGAATAGGAGGGCTTGGGGGATTAGGAGAGCTTGGGGGAGTAGGAGGGCTTGGGGGAGTAGGAGAGCTTGGGAGATTAGGAGAGCTTGGCGGAGTGGTAGAACTTGGGGCTGGAGGAGAGCGTAGGGGAGTAGGATAGCTTGGGGGAGTAAGAGAGCTAGGGGGAGTAAGAGAGCTTGAGGGTGTAAGAGAGCTTGGAGGAGTAGGATTGCTTGTGGGAGTAAGAGAGCTTGGGCGAGTAGGAGAGCTTGGGGGATTAAGAGAGCTTTAGGGAGTAAGAGATCTTGGGGGAGCAGTAGAGCTTGGGGGAGTAGGAGAGCTTGGGGCAGTATTATCGCTTGGCGGAGTAGGAGAGCTTGGGGGAGAAGGAGAGCTTGGGGGAGTAGGAGAATTTGGCAGAGTCGGAGAGCTTGGAGGAGTAAGACAGCTTGGGGGTCTCAGAGAGCTTGGGGGAGTAAGAGATCTTGGGGGAATACGAGAGCTTGGGGGAGTAGGAGAGCTTGGTGGAGTAGGGGAGCTTGGGGGCGTAGGAGAACTTGGGGTATTCGGGGAGCTTGGGGGTGTCGGAGAAATTGGCACTGTAGGAGAGCTTGGGGGAGTAAGAGAGCTTGGGGGAGTAAGAGAGCTTGGGGGAGTAAGAGAGCTTGGGAAGTAAGAGAGCTTTGGGGAGTAAGAGAGCTTGGGGGAGTGGGAGAACTTGGGGGAGTAGGAGAGATTGGGGGAGTAGGAGAGCTTGGGGGAGTAGCAGATTTTCGGGTGTAGGAGATCTTGGGGGAGTAGGAGAGTTTGGGGGAGTAGGAGAGCTTGGGGATGTAGAAGAGCTTGGGGAAGTAGGACAGCTTGGGTGAGTAGGAGAGCTTTGGGGAGTAGGGGAGATTGTGGGAGTAGGAGAGCTTGGGGGAGAAGGAGAGCTTGGGCGATTAGGAGAGCATGGGGGAGTCAGAGAGCCTTGGGCAGTAGGAGAGCTCTGGGAAGTAGGAGATCTTGGGGGAGTAGGAGAGCTTGGGCGAGTAGGAGAGCTTGGGGGAGTAAGAGAGCTTGGTGGAGTAAGAGAGCTTGGGGAGTAAGAGAGCTTGGGGGAGTAAGAGAGCTTGAGGGAGTGGGAGAGCTTGGGGGAGTAGGAGAGCTTGGGGGAGTCGGAGAGCTTGGGGTAGTAGGAGTGATTGGGGGAGTAGGAGAACTTGGCAAAGTAGGAGAGCTTGGAGAAGTAAGACAGCTTGGGGGTGTAAGAGAGCTTGGGGTAGTAAGAGAGCTTGGGGTAATACGAGAGCTTGGGGGAGTAGGAGAGCTTGGGGGAGTAGGGGAGCTTGGGGGAGTAGGAGTACTTGGGGGATTCGGGGAGCTTGGGGGAGTAGGAGAAATTGGCACTGTAGGAGAGCTTGGGGGAGTAAGAGAGCTTGGGGGAGTAAGAGAGCTTGGGGGAGTAAGAGAGCTTGGGAAGTAAGAGAGCTTTGGGGAGTAAGAGAGCTTGGGGGAGTGGGAGAACTTGGGGGAGTAGGAGAGCTTGGGGGAGTAGCAGATTTTGGGGTGTAGGAGATCTTGGGGGAGTAGGAGAGTTTGGGGGAGTAGGAGAGCTTGGGGGTGTAGAAGAGCTTGGGGGAGTAGGACAGCTTGGGTGAGTAGGAGAGCTTTGGGGAGTAGGGGAGATTGTGGGAGTAGGAGAGCTTGGGGGAGAAGGAGAGCTTGGGTGATTAGGAGAGCATAGGGGAGTCAGAGAGCCTTGGGCAGTAGGAGAGCTCTGGGAAGTAGGAGATCTTGGGGGAGTAGGAGAGCTTGGGCGAGTAGGAGAGCTTGGGGGAGTAAGAGAGCTTGGTGGAGTAAGAGAGCTTGGGGAGGAAGAGAGCTTGGGGGAGTAAGAGAGCTTGGGGGAGTGGGAGAGCTTGGGGGAGTAGGAGAGCTTGGGGGAGTCGGAGAGCTTGGGGTAGTAGGAGTGATTGGGGGAGTAGGAGAACTTGGCAGAGTAGGAGAGCTTGGAGGAGTAAGACAGCTTGGGGGTGTAAGAGAGCTTGGGGTAGTAAGAGAGCTTGGGGTAATACGAGATCTTGGGGGAGTAGGAGAGCTTGGGGGAGTAGGGGAGCTTGGGGGAGTAAGAGTACTTGGGGGATTCGGGGAGCTTGGGGGAGTAGGAGAACTTGGCACAGTAGGAGAGCTTGGGGGAGTAAGAGAGATTTGGGGAGTAAGAGAGCTTGGGGGAGTGGGAGAGCTTGGGTGAGTAGGAGAGCTTGGGGGAGTAGGAGCGCTTGGAGGAGTAGGAGAGCTTGGGGGAGTAGAAGAGCTTGGGGGAGTAGGAGAGCTTGGGGGAGTAGGAGATCTTGGGGGAGTAGGAGAGCTTGGTGGAGTAGGAGAGCTTGGGGGAGTAGGAAAGCTTGGGGGAGTTGGACAGCTTGGGAGAGTAGGAGAGCTTTGGGGAGTAGGGGATCTTGTGGGAGTAGGAGAGCTTGGGGGAGTAGGAGAGCTTGGGGGATTAGGAGAGCTTGGGGCAGTCAGAGAGCCTGGGGCCGTAGCAGATCTCTGGGGAGTAGGAGATCTTGGGGAGTAGGAGAGCTTGGGCGAGCAGGAGAGCTTGGGGGGAGTAAGAGAGCTTGGTGGAGTAAGAGAGCTTGGGGAGTAAGAGAGCTTGGTGGATTAAGAGAGCTTGGAGGAGTAGGAGAGCTTGGGGGAGTAGGAGAGCTTGTGGGAGTCGGAGAGCTTGGGAGAGTAGGAGAGCTTTGGGGAGTAGGAGATATTGTGGGTGTAGGACAGCTTGGGGGAGTAGGAGAGCTTGGGGGAGTAGGAGAGCTTGCTGGAGTAGGAGAGCTTGGGGGAGTAGGACAGCTTGGGGGAGTAGGAGAGCTTGGGGGAGTAGGATATCTTGGGGGAATAGGAGGGCTTGGGGGATTAGGAGAGCTTGGGGGAGTAGGAGTGCTTGGGGGAGTAGGAGAGCTTGGAAGATTAGGAGAGCTTGGCGGAGTAGGAGAACGTGGGGCAGTAGGAGAGCTTAGGGGAGTAGGAGAGCTTGGGGGAGTAGGAGAGCTTGGGAGGTTAGGAGAGCTTGGGGGCGTATGAGAGCTTGGGGTGTATGAGAGTTTGGGGAAGTAGGCGAGCTTTGGGGAGTAGCAGAGCTTGAGGGAGTGGGAGAGCTTGGGCGAGTAAGAGAGCTTGGGGGAGGAAGAAAGCTTGGGGGAGAAAGAGAGCTTGGGGGAGTAAGAGAGCTTGGGGGAGTAGGAGAGCTTGGGGGAGTAGGAGAGCTTGGGGGAGTAGGAGAGTTTGGGGGAGTAGGAGAGCTTGGGGTATTCGCGGAGCCTGGGGGAGTAGGAGAACTTGGCAGAGTAGGAGAGCTTGGGGGAGGAAGAGAGCTTGGGGGAGTAAGAGAGCTTGGGGGAGTAAGATAGCCTGGGGGAGTTGGAGAGCTTGGGGAACAGGTGAGCTTGTGGGAATAGGAGAGCTTTGGGGAGTACGAGCGCTTGCGGGTGCAGGTTAGCTTGGGCGAGTAGGAGAGCTTGGGGGTGTAAGAGAGCTTAGGGGCGTAAGAGAGCTTAGGGGAGCAGTAGAGCTTGGTGGAGCAGGAGAGCTTGAGGCCGCAGTAGCGCTTGGGGGAGTAGGAGAGCTTGGGGGAGTAGGAGAGCTCGAGGGAGTAGTAGAACTTGGCAGAGTAGGAGAGCTTGGAGGAAGGAGTAAGAGAGCTTGGGGGTGTAAGAGAGCTTGGGGGAGTCAGAGAGCTTGGGGGAATACGAGAGCTTGGGGGAGTAGGAGAGCTTGGGAGAGAAGGGGAGCTTGGGGGAGTAGGAGAACTTGGGAGATTCTTGGAGCTTGGGGGAGTAGTAGAACTTGGCACAGTTGGAGAGCTTGGGGGAGAAAGAGAGCTTGGGGGAGTATGAGAGCTTGGGGGAGTAAGAGAGCTTGGGGGAGTTGGAGAGCTTGGGGGAGAAGGAGAGCTTGGGGGAGAATGAGAGCAAGGGGAGAAGGAGAACAAGGGGGAGTAGGAGAGCTTGGGGGAGTAGGAGAGCTTGGGGGAGTAGGAGAGCTTGGGGGAGCTGGACAGCTTGGGAGAGTAGGAGAGCTTTGGGGAGTAGGGGATCTTGTGGGAGTAGGAGAGCTTGGGGGAGTAGGCGAGCTTGGGGGATTAGGAGAGCTTGGGGGAGTCAGAGAGCCTGGGGCCGTAGCAGATCTCTGGGGAGTAGGAGATCTTGGGGGCGGAGGAGAGCTTGGGCGAGTAGGAGAGCTTGGGGGAGTAAGAGAGCTTGGTGGATTAAGAGAGCTTGGGGAGTAAGAGATCTTGTGGGAGTAAGAGAGCTTGGTTGAGTACGAGAGCTTGGGGGAGTAGGAGTGCTTGTGGGAGTAGGAGAGCTTGTGAGAGTAGGAGAGCTTTTGGGAGTAGGAGAGCTTGTGGGAGTAGGACAGCTTGGGGGAGTAGGAGAGCTTGGGGGAGTAGGAGAGCTTGCGGGAGTAGGAGAGCTTGGGGGAGTAGGACAGCTTGGGGGAGTAGGAGAGCTTGGCGGAGTAGGAGAACTTGGGGCAGTAGGAGAGCTTTGGGGAGTAGGAGAGCTTGGGGGAGTAGGAGAGCTTGGGGGAGTAGGAGAGCTTGGGGGTGTCGGAGAGCTTGGGGGATTGGAGAGCTTGGGAGGTTAGGAGAGCTTGGGGGCGTATGAGAGCTTGGGGGCGTATGAGAGCTTGGGGGAGTGTGAGAGCTTGGGGTGTATGAGAATTTGGGGAAGTAGGCGAGCTTGGGGGAGTAGGAGAGCTTGGGGGAGTAAGAGAGCTTGGGGGAGGAGGAGAGCTTTGGGGAGTAGGGGAGCTTGTGGGAGTAGGAGAGCTTGGGGGAGAAAGAGAGCTTGGGCGATTAGGAGAGCATGGGGGAGTCAGAGAGCCTTGGGCAGTAGGAGAGCTCTGGGAAGTAGGAGATCTTGGGGGAGTAGGAGAGCTTGGGCGAGTAGGAGATCTTAGAAACATAGAAACATAGAAAATAGGTGCAGGAGTAGGCCATTCAGCCCTTCTAGCCTGCACCGCCATTCAATGAGTTCATGGCTGAACATGAAACTTCAGTACCCCCTTCCTGCTTTCTCGCCATAACCCTTGATCCCCCGAGTAGTAAGGACTTCATCTAACTCCCTTTTGAATATATTTAGTGAATTAGCCTCAACTACTTTCTGTGGTAGAGAATTCCACAGGTTCACCACTCTCTGGGTGAAGAAGTTTCTCCTCATCTCGGTCCTAAATGGCTTACCCCTTATCCTCAGACTGTGACCCCTGGTTCTGGACTTCCCCAACATTGGGAACATTCTTTCTGCATCTAACCTGTCTAAACCCGTCAGAATTTTAAACGTTTCTATGAGATCCCCTCTCATTCTTCTGAACTCCAGTGAATACAAGCCCAGTTGATCCAATCTTTCTTGATAGGTCAGTCCCGCCATCCCGGGAATCAGTCTGGTGAACCTTCGCTGCACTCCCTCAATAGCAAGAATGTCCTTCCTCAAGTTAGGAGACCAAAACTGTACACAATACTCCAGGTGTGGCCTCACCAAGGCCCTGTACAACTGTAGCAACACCTCCCTGCCCCTGTATTCAAATCCCCTCGCTATGAAGGCCAACATGCCATTTGCTTTCTTAACCGCCTGCTGTACCTGCATGCCAACCTTCAATGACTGATGTACCATGACACCCAGGTCTCGTTGCACCTTCCCTTTTCCTAATCTGTCACCATTCAGATAATAGTCTGTCTCTCTGTTTTTACCACCAAAGTGGATAACCTCACATTTATCCACATTATACTTCATCTGCCATGCATTTGCCCACTCACCTAACCTATCCAAGTCACTCTGCAGCCTAATAGCATCCTCCTCGCAGCTCACACTGCCACCCAACTTAGTATCATCTGCAAATTTGGAGATACTGCATTTAATCCCCTCGTCTAAATCATTAATGTACAATGTAAACAGCTGGGGCCCCAGCACAGAACCTTGCGGCACTCCACTAGTCACTGCCTGCCATTCTGAAAAGTACCCGTTTACTCCTACTCTTTGCTTCCTGTCTGACAACCAGTTCTCAATCCACATCAGCACACTACCCCCAATCCCATGTGCTTTAACTTTGCACATTAATCTCTTGTGTGGGACCTTGTCGAAAGCCTTCTGAAAGTCCAAATATACCACATCAACTGGTTCTCCTTTGTCCACTTTACTGGAAACATCCTCAAAAAATTCCAGAAGATTTGTCAAGCATGATTTCCCTTTCACAAATCCATGCTGACTTGGACCTATCATGTCACCATTTTCCAGATGCACTGCTATGACATCCTTAATAATTGATTCCATCATTTTACCCACTACTGAGGTCAGGTTGACCGGTCTATAATTCCCTGTTTTCTCTCTCCCTCCTTTTTTAAAAAGTGGGGTTACATTGGCTACCCTCCACTCCATAGGAACTGATCCAGAGTCAATGGAATGTTGGAAAATGACTGTCAATGCATCCGCTATTTCCAAGGCCACCTCCTTAAGTACTCTAGGATGCAATCCATCAGGCCCTGGGGATTTATCGGCCTTCAATCCCATCAATTTCCCCAAAACAATTTCCCGACTAATAAAGATTTCCCTCAGTTCCCCCTCCTTACTAGACCATCTGACCCCTTTTATATCCGGAAGGTTGTTTGTATCCTCCTTAGTGAATACCGAACCAAAGTACTTGTTCAATTGGTCCGCCATTTCTTTGTTCCCCGTTATGACTTCCCCTGATTCTGACTGCAGTGGACCTACGTTTGTCTTCACCAACCTTTTTCTCTTTACATACCTATAGAAACTTTTGCAATCCGCCTTAATGTTCCCTGCAAGCTTCTTCTCGTACTCCATTTTCCCTGTCCTAATCAAACCCTTTGTCCTCCTCTGCTGAGTTCTAAATTTCGCCCAGTCCCCAGGTTCGCTGCTATTTCTGGCCAATTTGTATGCCACTTCCTTGGCTTTAATACTATCCCTGATTTCCCTAGATAGCCACGGTTGAGCCACCTTCCCCTTTTTATTTTTACGCCAGACAGGAATGTACAATTGTTGTACTTCATCCATGCGGTCTCTAAATGTCTGCCATTGCCCATCCACAGTCAACCCCCCAAAGTATCATTCGCCAATCTATCCTAGCCAATTCTCGCCTCATACCTTCAAAGTTACCCTTCTTTAAGTTCTGGACCATGGTCTCTGAAATTACTGTTTCATTCTCCATTCTAATGCAGAATTCCACCATATTATGGTCACTCTTCCCCAAGGGGCCTCGCACAATGAGATTGCTAATTAATCCTCTCTCATTACACAACACCCAGTCTAAGATGGCCTCCCCCCTAGTTGGTTCCTCAACATATTGGTCTAGAAAACCATCCCTTATGCACTCCAGGAAATCCTCCTCCACCGTATTGCTTCCAGTTTGGCTAGCCCAATCTATGTGCATATTAAAGTCACCCATTATAACTGCTACACCTTTATTGCATGCACCCCTAATTTCCTGTTTGATGCCCTCCCCAACATCCCTATTACTGTTTGGAGGTCTGTACACAACTCCTACTAACGTTTTTTGCCCTTTGGTGTTCTGCAGCTCTACCCATATAGATTCCACATCATCCAAGCTAATGTCTTTCCTAACTATTGCATTAATCTCCTCTTTAACCAGCAATGCTACCCCACCTCCTTTTCCTTTTATTCTATCCTTCCTGAATGTTGAATACCCCTGAATGTTGAGTTCCCAGCCCTGATCATCCTGGAGCCACGTCTCCGTAATCCCAATCACATCATATTTGTTAACATCTATTTGCACAATTAATTCATCCACCTTATTGCGGATACTCCTTGCATTCAGACACAAAGCCTTCAGGCTTGTTTTATTAACACCCTTTGTCCTTTTAGAATTTTGCTGTACAGTGGCCCTTTTTGTTTTTTGCCTTGGGTTTCTCTGCCCTCCACCTTTCCTCATCTCCTTTCTGTCTTTTGCTTTTGTCTCCTTTTTGTTTCCCTCTGTCTCCCTGCATTGGTTCCCATCCCCCTGCCATATTTGTTTAAATCCTCCCCAACAGCACTAGCAAACACTCCCCCTAGGACATTGGTTCCAGTCCTGCCCAGGTGCAGACCGTCCGGTTTGTACTGGTCCCACCTCCCCCAGAACCGGTCCCAATGCCCCAGGAATTTGAATCCCTCCCTGCTGCACCACTGCTCAAGCCACGTATTCATCTGCGCTATCCTGCGATTCCTACTCTGACTATCACGTGGCACTGGTAGCAATCCCGAGATTACTACTTTTGAGGTCCTACTTTTTAATTTAGCTCCTAGCTCCTTAAATTCGTTTCGTAGGACCTCATCCCTTTTTTTGCCTATGTCGTTGGTACCAATGTGCACCACGACAACTGGCTGTTCTCCCTCCCATTTCAGAATGTCCTGCACCCGCTCCGAGACATCCTTGACCCTTGCACCAGGGAGGCAACATACCATCCTGGAGTCTCGGTTGCGGCCGCAGAAACGCCTATCTATTCCCCTCACAATTGAATCCCCTATCACTATTGCTCTCCCACTCTTTTTCTTGCCCTCCTGTGCAGCAGAGCCAGCCACGGTGCCATGAACTTGGCTGCTGCTGCCCTCCCCTGATGAGTCATTCCCCTCAACAGCACCCAAAGCAGTGTATCTGTTTTGCAGGGGGATGACCACAGGGGACCCCTGCACTACCTTCCTTGCTCTACTCTTCCTGCTGGTCTTCCATTCCCTATCTGGCTGTGGACCCTTTCCCTGCGGTAAGACCAACTCACTACACGTGATACTCACGTCATTCTCAGCATCGTGGATGCTCCAGAGTGAATCCACCCTCAGCTCCAACTCCGCAACGCGGTCGGTCAGGAGCTGGAGGTGGACACACTTCCCGCACACGTAGTCGTCAGGGACACCGGAAGCGTCCCTGAGTTCCCACATGGTACAGGAGGAGCATAACACCCGACTGAGCTCTCCTGCCATGTCTTAACCCTTAGATACACTTAAACTGGTAATAACAATGTTAAAAGTTACTGACCAATATAAGAAGAAAAAGAAAAACTACTCACCAATCACCAGCCAATCACTTACCCCCTAGGCTGTGACGTCACCTTTGTATCTTTGCCTTCTCCCTGCAGCTGCACCGGTACGCCTCTCGCCGACCCCGGACTCGCGCTGCTCCGAGCTCCCGCCTCCTCGACTGACTGCTCCGAGCTCCCGCTGGCCTTTATAGGCCTCTCGCCGACCCCGGACTCGCGCTGCTCCGAGCTCCCGCCTCCTCGACTGACTGCTTGGGGGAGTAAGAGAGCTTGGTGGAGTAAGAGAGCTTGGGGAGTAAGAGACCTTGGGGGAGTAAGAGAGCTTGGGGGAGTGGGAGAGCTTGGGGGAGTAGGAGAGCTTGGAGGAGTCGGAGAGCTTGGGGTTGTAGGAGTGATTGGGGGAGTAGGAGAACTTGGCAGAGTAAGAGAGCTTGGAGGAGTAAGATAGCTTGGGGGTGTAAGAGAGCTTGGGGGAGTAAGAGAGCTTGGGGGAATACGAGTGCTTGGGGGAGTAGGAGAGCTTGGGGGAGTAGGGGAGCTTGGGGGAGTAGGAGTACTTGGGGGCGTATGAGAGCTTCGGGGCGTATGAGAGCTTGGGGGAGTGTGAGAGCTTGGGGTGTATGAGAGTTTGGGGAAGTAGGCGAGCTTGGGGGAGTAGGAGAGCTTGGGGGTGTAAGAGAGCTGGGGGAGGTAGAAAGCTTGGGGGAGAAAGAGAGCTTGGGGGAGTAAGAGAGCTTGGGGGAGTAGGAGAGCTTGGGGGAGTAGGAGAGCTTGGGGGAGTAGGAGAGTTTGGGGGAGTAGGAGTGCATGGGGGAGTCGCGGAGCCTGTGGGAGCAGGAGAACTTGGCAGAGTAGGAGAGCTTGGGGGAGGAAGAGAGCTTGGGGGAGTAAGAGAGCTTGGGGGAGTAAGATAGCTTGGGGGAGTAGGAGAGCTTGGGGAACAGGTGAGCTTGTGGGAATAGGAGAGCTTGGGGGAGTACGAGCGCTTGCGGGTGTGGGAGAGCTTGGGCGAGTAGGAGAGCTTGGGGGAGTAAGAGAGCTTAGGGGAGTAAGAGAGCTTGGGGGAGCAGTAGAGCTTGGGGGAGTAGGAGAGCTTGAGGCCGTAGTAGCGCTTGGGGGAGTAGGAGAGCTTGGGGGAGTAGGAGAGCTTGAGGGAGTAGTAGAACGTGGCAGAGTAGGAGAGCTTGGAGGAGTAAGAGAGCTTGGGGGTGTAAGAGAGCTTGGGGTAGTACGAGAGCTTGGGGGAATACGAGAGCTTGGGGGAGTAGGAGAGCTTGGGGGAGTAGGGGAGCTTGGGGGCGTAGGAGAATTTGGGTTTTCGGGGAGCTTGGGGATGTAGGAGAACTTGGCACAGTAGGAGAGCTTGGGGGAGTAAGAGAGCTTGGGGGAGTAAGAGAGCTTGGGGGAGTAAGAGAGCTTGGGAAGTAAGAGAGCTTTGGGGAGTAAGCTAGCTTGGGGGAGTGGGAGAGCTTGGGGGAGTAGGAGAGCTTGGAGGAGTAGGAGCGCTTGTCGGAGTAGGAGAGCTTGGGGGAGTAGGAGAGCTTGGGAGAGTAGGAGAGCTTGGGGGAGTAGGAGATGTTGGTGTGTAGAGATCGTGGGGGAGTTGGAGAGTTTGGGGGAGTAGGAGAGCTTGGGGGTGTAGGAGAGCTTGCGGGAGTAGGACTGCTTGGGTGAGTAGGAGAGCTTGGGCGATTAGGAGAGCATGGGGGAGTCAGAGAGCCTTGGGCAGTAGGAGAGCTCTGGGAAGTAGGAGATCTTGGGGGAGTAGGAGAGCTTGGGCGAGTAGGAGATCTTGGGGGAGTAAGAGAGCTTGGTGGAGTAAGAGAGCTTGGGGAGTAAGAGACCGTAGGGGAGTAAGAGAGCTTGGGGGAGTGGGAGAGCTTGGGGGAGTAGGAGAGCTTGGAGGAGTCGGAGAGCTTGGGGTTGTAGGAGTGATTGGGGGAGTAGGAGAACTTGGCAGAGTAGGAGAGCTTGGAGGAGTAAGATAGATTGGGGGTGTAAGAGAGCTTGGGGGAGTAAGAGAGCTTGGGGGAATACGAGAGCTTGGGGGAGTAGGAGAGCTTGGGGGAGTTGGGGAGCTTGGGGGAGTAGGAGTACTTGGGGGATTCGGGGAGCTTGGGGGAGTAGGAGAACTTGGCACAGTAGGAGAAATTGGGGGAGTAAGAGAGCTTGGGGGAGTAAGAGAGCTTGGGGGAGTAAGAGAGCTTGGGAAGTAAGAGAGATTTGGGGAGTAACAGAGCTTGGGGGAGTGGGAGAGCTTGGGGGAGTAGGAGAGCTTGGGGGAGTAGGAGCGCTTGGAGGAGTAGGAGAGCTTGGGGGAGTAGGAGAGCTTGGGGGAGTAGGAGAGCTTGCGGGAGTAGGAGAGCTTGGGAGAGTAGGAGAGCTTGGGGGAGTAGGAGATCTTGGGGGAGTAGGAGATCTTGGGGGAGTAGGAGAGTTTGGGGGAGTAGGAGAGCTTGGGGGAGTACGAGAGCTTGGAGGAGTAGGAGGGCTTGGGGGAGTTGGACAGCTTGGGAGAGTAGGAGAGCTTTGGGGAGTAGGGGATCTTGTGGGAGTAGGAGAGCTTGGGGGAGTAGGAGAGCTTGGGGGATTAGGAGAGCATGGGGGAGTCAGAGAGCCTGGGGCCGTAGCAGGTCTCTGGGGAGTAGGAGATCTTGGGGGAGTAGGCGAGCTTGGGCGAGTAGGAGAGCTTGGGGGAGTAAGAGAGCTTCGTGGAGTAAGAGAGCTTGGGGAGTAAGAGAGCTTGGAGGAGTAAGAGAGCTTGGGGGAGTAGGAGAGCTTGGGGGAGTAGGAGAGCTTGTGGGAGTAGGAGAGCTTGGGAGAGTAGGAGAGCTTTGGGGAGTAGGAGAGCTTGTGGGATTAGGAGAGCTTGGGGGCGTAGGAGAACTTGGGGTATTCGGGTAGCTTGGGGGAGTAGGAGAACTTGGCACAGTAGGAGAGCTTGGGGGAGTAAGAGAGCTTGGGTGAGTAAGAGAGCTTGGGGGAGTAAGAGAGCTAGGCACGTAAGAAAGCTTTGGGGAGTAAGAGAGCTTGGGTGAGTGGGAGAGCTTGGGGGAGTAGGAGAGCTTGGGGGAGTAAGAGAGCTTGCGAAGTAAGAGAGGTTTGGGGAGTAAGAGAGCTTGGGGGAGTGGCAGAGCTTGGGGGAGTAGGAGAGCTTGGGGGAGTAGGAGAGCTTGGGAGAGTAGGAGAGCTTGGGGGAGTAGGAGATCTTGGGTGAGTAGGAGATCTTGGGGGAGTAGGAGAGTTTGGGGGAGTAGGAGAGCTTGGGGGAGTAGGAGAGCTTGGGGGAGTAGGGAACTTGGGGGAGTAGGACAGCTTGGGAGAGTGGGAGAGCTTTGGGGAGTAGGGGAGCTTGTGGGAGTAGGGGAGCTTGTGGGAGTAGGAGAGCTTGGGGGATTAGGAGAGCTTGGGGGAGTCAGAGAGCCTGGGGCCGTAGCAGATCTCTGGGAAGTAGGAGATCTTGGGGGAGTAGGAGAGCTTGGGCGAGTAGGAGAGCTTGGGGGAGTAAGAGAGCTTGGTGGAGAAAGAGAGCTTGGGGAGTAAGAGAGCTTGGGGGAGTAAGAGAGCTTGGGGGAGTAGGAGAGCTTGGGGGAGTAGGAGAGCTTGGGGGAGTAGGAGAGCTTGGGGGAGTAGGAGAGCTTGGGGGAGTCGGAGAGCTTTGGAGAGTAGGAGAGCTTGGGGGAGTAGGAGATCTTGGGGGAGTAGGAGAGTTTGGGTGAGTAGGAGAGCTTGGGGGAGTAGGAGAGCTTGGGGGAGTAAGAGAGCTTGGGAAGTAAGAGAGCTTGGGGGAGTAGGAGAGCTTGGGGGAGTAGGAGAGCTTGGGGGAGTAGGAGATCTTGGGGGAGTAGGAGATCTTGGGGGAGTAGGAGAGCTTGGGCGAGTAGGAGAGCTTGGGGGAGTAAGAGAGCTTGGTGGAGTAAGAGAGCTTGGGAAGTAAGAGAGCTTGGGGGAGTAAGAGAGCTTGGGGGAGTGGGAGAGCTTGGTGGAGTAGGAGAGCTTGGGGGAGTAGGAGCGCTTGGGGGAGTAGGAGAGCTTGGGGGAGTAGGAGAGCTTGGTGGAGTAGGAGAGCTTGGGGGAGTAGGAGAGCCTCGGAGAGTAGGAGAGCTTGGGGGAGTAGGAGATCTTGGGGGAGTAGGAGATCTTGGGGGAGTAGGAGAGTTTGGGGGAATAGCAGAGCTTGGGGGAGTAGGAAAGCTTGCGTGAGTAAGAGAGCTTGGGGGAGTAAGAGAGCTTGGGGGTGTAAGAGAGCTTGTGGGAGTAGGAGTGCTTGTGGTAGTAAGAGAGCTTGGGCGAGTAGGAGAGCTTGGGGGAGTAAGAGAGCTTAGGGGAGTAAGAGAGCTTGGGGGAGCAGTAGAGCTTGGGGGAGTAGGAGAACTTTGCAGAGTAGGAGAGCTTGGAGGAGTAAGAAAGCTTGGGGGTGTAAGAGAGCTTGGGGGAGTAAGAGAGCTTGGGGGAATACGAGAGCTTGGGGGAGTAGGAGAGTTTGGGGGAGTAGGGGAGCTTGGGAGAGTAGGAGTACTTGGGCGATTCGGGGAGCTTGGGGGAGTAGGAGAACTTGGCACAGTAGGAGAGCTTGGGGGAGTAAGAGAGCTTGGGGGAGTAAGAGAGCTTGGGGGAGTAAGAGAGCTTGGGAAGTAAGAGAGATTTGGGGAGTAAGAGAGCTTGGGGGAGTGGGAGAGCTTGGGGGAGTAGGAGAGCTTGGGGGAGTAGGAGCGCTTGGAGGAGTAAGAGAGCTTGGGGGAGTAGGAGAGCTTGGGGGAGCAGGAGAGATTGGGGGAGTAGGATAGCTTGGGAGAGTAGGAGAGCTTGGGGTAGTAGGAGATCTTGGGGGAGTAGGAGATCTTGGGGGAGTAGGAGCGCTTGGGGGAGTAGGTGAGCTTGGGGGAGTAGGAGAGCTTGGTGGAGTAGGAGAGCTTGGGGGAGTAGGAGAGCCTGAGAGAGTAGGAGAGCTTGGGGGAGTAGGAGATCTTGGGGGAGTAGGAGATCTTGGGGGAGTAGTAGAGTTTGGGGGAATAGGAGAGCTTGGGGGAGTAGGAAAGCTTCTGTGAGTAAGAGAGCTTGGGGGAGTAAGAGAGCTTGGGGGTGTAAGAGAGCTTGTGGGAGTAGGAATGCTTGTGGTAGTAAGAGAGCTTGGGCGTGTAGGAGAGATTGGGGGAGTAAGAGAGCTTCGGGGAGTAAGAGAGCTTGGGGGAGCAGTAGAGCTTGTGGGAGTAGGAGAGCTTGGGGCAGTATTATTGCTTGGCGGAGTAGGAGAGCTTGGGGGAGAAGGAGAGCTTGGGGGAGTAGGAGAACTTTGCAGAGTAGGAGAGCTTGGAGGATTAAGATAGCTTGGGGGTGTAAGAGAGCTTGGGGGAGTAAGAGAGTTGGGGGAATACGAGTGCTTGGGGGAGTAGGGGAGCTTGCGGGAGTAGGAGTACTTGGGGGATTCGGGGAGCTTGGGTGAGTAGTAGAACTTGGCACAGTAGGAGAGCTTGGGGGAGTAAGAGAGCTTGGGGGAGTAAGAGAGCTTGGGGGAGTAAGAGAGCTTGGGAAGTAAGAGAGATTTGGGGAGTAAGAGAGCTTGGGGGAGTGGGAGAGCTTGGGGGAGTAGGAGAGCTTGGGGGAGTAGGAGCGCTTGTAGAAGTAGGAGAGCTTGGGGGAGTCGGAGAGATTGGGGGAGTAGGAGAGATTGGGGGAGTAGGAGAGCTTGGGAGAGTAAGAGAGCTTGGGGGAGTAGGAGATCTTGGGGGAGTAGGAGATCTTGGGGGAGAAGGAGAGTTTGGGGGAGTAGGAGAGCTTGGGGGAGTAGGAGAGCTTGGGGGAGTCGGAGAGATTGGGGGAGTAGGACAGCTTGGGAGAGTAGGAGAGCTTTGGGGAGTAGGGGAGCTTGTGGGAGTAGGAGAGCTTGGGGGAGTAGTAGAGCTTGGGGGATTAGGAGAGCTTGGGGGAGTCAGAGAGCCTGGGTCCGTAGCAGATCTCTGGGGAGTAGGAGATCTTGGGGGAGTAGGAGAGCTTGGGCGAGTAGGAGATGTTGGGGGAGTAAGAGAACTTGGTGGAGTAAGAGAGCTTGGGGAGTAAGAGAGCTTGGGGGAGTAAGAGAGCTTGGGGGAGTAGGACAGCTTGGGGGAGTAGGAGAGTTGGGGGAGTAGGAGAGCTTGAGGGAGTAGGAGAGCTTGGGGCAGTAGGAGAGCTTGGGGCAGTAGGAGCGCTTGGGGGAGGAGGAGAGCTTGGGGGAGAAGCAGAGCTTTTGGGAGTAGGAGAACATGGCAGAGTAGGAGAGCTTGGAGGAGTAAGAGAACTTGGGGGAGGAAGAGAGCTTGGGGGAGTAAGAGAGCTTGGGGCAATACGAGAGCTTGGGGGAGTAGGAGAGATTGGGGGAGTAGGGGAGCTTGGGAGAGTAGGAGAAACTGGGGGATTCGGGGAACTTGGGGGAGTAGGAGAACTTGGCACAGTAGGAGAGCTTGGGGGAGTAAGAGATCTTGGGGGAGTAAGAGAGCTTGGTGGAGTAAGAGAGCTTGGGAAGTAAGATAGCTTGGGGGAGTAAGAGAGCTTGGGGGAGTGGGAGAGCTTGGGGGAGTAGGAGAGCTTGGGGAGAAGGAGCGCTTGGGGTTGTAGGAGAGCTTGGGGGAGTAGGAGAGCTTGGTGGAATAGGAGAGCTTGGGGGAGTAGGAGAGCATGGGAGAGTAGGAGTGCTTGGGGGAGTAGGAGATCTTGGGGGAGTAGGAGACTGTGGGAGCAGGAGAACTTGGCAGAGTAGGAGAGCTTGGGGGAGGAAGAGAGCTTGGGGGAGTAAGAGAGCTTGGGGGAGTAAGATAGCTTGGGGGAGTAGGAGAGCTTGGGGAACAGGTGAGCTTGTGGGAATAGGAGAGCTTGGGGGAGTACGAGCGCTTGCGGGTGTAGGAGATCTTGGGCGAGTAGGAGAGCTTGAGGGAGTAAGAGAGCTTAGGGGAGTAAGAGAGCTTGGGGGAGCAGTAGAGTTTGGGGGAGTAGGAGAGCTTGAGGCCGTAGTAGCGCTTGGGGGAGTAGGAGAGCTTGGGGGAGTAGGAGAGCTTGAGGGAGTAGTAGAAAGTGGCAGAGTAGGAGAGCTTGGAGGAGTAGGAGAGCTTGGGGGAGTAGGGGAGCTTGGGGGCGTAGGAGAATTTGGGTTTTCGGGGAGCTTGGGGATGTAGGAGAACTTGGCACAGTAGGAGAGCTTGGGGGAGTAACAGAGCTTGGGGGAGTAAGAGAGCTTGGGGGAGTAAGAGAGCTTGGGAAGTAAGAGAGCTTTGGGGAGTAAGCTAGCTTGGGGGAGTGGGAGAGCTTGGGGGAGTAGGAGAGCTTGGAGGAGTAGGAGCGCTTGTCGGAGTAGGAGAGCTTGGGGGAGTAGGAGAGCTTGGGCGAGTAGGAGAGCTTGGGGGAGTAGGAGAGCTTGGCGGAGTAGGAGAGCATGGGAGAGGAGGAGAGCGTGGGGGAGTAGGAGATCTTGGGGGAGTAGGAGAGTTTGGGTGAGTAGGAGAGCTTGGGGGTGTAGGGGAGCTTGGGGGTGCAGGAGAAATTGGGGAATCGGGGATCTTGGGGAAGTAGGAGAACTTGGCACAGTAGGAGAGCTTGGGGGAGTAAGAGAGCTTGGGGGAGTAAGAGAGCTTGGCGGAGTGAGAGAGCTTGGGGCAGTAAGAGAGCTTGGGGGAGTAAGAGAGCTTGGGGGAGTAAGAGAGCTTGGGACAGTAGGAGATCTTTGGGGAGTAGGAGATCTTGGGGGAGTAGGAGAGCTTGGGCGAGTAATGGAGAGCTTAGGGGAGTAGGACAGCTTGGTGGAGTAAGAGAGCTTGGGAAGTAAGAGAGCTTGGGGGATTAAGAGAGCTTGGGGGAGTGGGAGAGCTTGGGGGAGTAGGAGAGCCTGGGAGAGTAGGAGAGCTTGGGGGAGTAGGAGATCTTGGGGGAGTAGGAGATCTTGGGGGATTAGTAGAGTTTGGTGGAATAGGAGAGCTTGGGGGAGTAGGAAATCTTCCGTGAGTAAGAGAGCTTGGGGGAGTAAGAGAGCTTGGGGGTGTAAGAGTGCTTGTCGGAGTAAGAATGCTTGTGGTAGTAAGAGAGCTTGGGCGTGTAGGAGAGCTTGGGGGAGTAAGAGAGCTTAGGGGAGTAAGAGAGCTTGGGGGAGCAGTAGAGCTTGTGGGAGTAGGAGAGCTTGGGGCAGTATTATCGCTTGGCGGAGTAGGAGAGCTTGGGGGAGAAGGAGAGCTTGGGGGAGTAGGAGAAATTTGCAGAGTAGGAGAGCTTGGAGGAGTAAGATAGCTTGGGGGTGTAAGAGAGCTTGGGGGAGTAAGAGAGCTTGGGGGAATACGAGAGCTTGGGGGAGTAGGGGAGCTTGGGGGAGTAGGAATACTTGGGGGATTCGGGGAGCTTGGGGGAGTAGGAGAACTTGGCACAGTAGGAGAGCTTGGGGGAGTAAGAGAGCTTGAGGGAGTAAGAGAGCTTGGGGGAGTAAGAGAGCTTGGGAAGTAAGAGAGATTTGGGGAGTAAGAGAGCTTGGGGGAGTGGGAGAGCTTGGGGGAGTAGGAGAGCTTGGGGGAGTAGGAGCGCTTGTAGAAGTAGGAGAGCTTGGGGGAGTAGGAGAGATTGGGGGAGTAGGAGAGATTGGGGGAGTTGGAGAGCTTGGGAGAGTAGGAGAGCTTGGGGGAGTAGGAGATCTTGGGGGAGGAGGAGAGTTTGGGGGAGTAGGAGAGCTTGGGGGAGTAGGAGAGCTGGGGGAGTCGGAGAGATTGGGGGAGTAGGACAGCTTGGGAGAGTAGGAGAGCTTTGGGGAGTAGGGGAGCTTGTGGGAGTAGGAGAGCTTGGGGGAGTAGTAGAGCTTGGGGGATTAGGAGAGCTTGGGTGAGTCAGAGAGCCTGGGTCCGTAGCAGATCTCTGGGGAGTAGGAGATCTTGGGGGAGTAGGAGAGCTTGGGGGAGTAGGAGAGCTTGGGGCAGTAGGAGAGCTTGGGGCAGTAGGAGCGCTTGGGGGAGGAGGAGAGCTTGGGGGAGAATCAGAGCTTTTGGGAGTAGGAGAACATGGCAGAGTAGGAGAGCTTGGAGGAGTAAGAGAACTTGGGGGAGGAAGAGAGCTTGGGGGAGTAAGAGAGCTTGGGGGAATACGAGAGCTTGGGGGAGTAGGAGAGATTGGGGGAGTAGGGGAGCTTGGGAGAGTAGGAGAAACTGGGGGATTCGGGGAACTTGGGGGAGTAGGAGAACTTGGCACAGTAGGAGAGCTTGGGGGAGTAAGAGATCTTGGGGGAGTAAGAGAGCTTGGTGGAGTAAGAGAGCTTGGGAAGTAAGAGAGCTTGGGGGAGTAAGAGAGCTTGCGGGAGTGGGAGAGCTTGGGGGAGTAGGAGAGCTTGGGGGAGAAGGAGCGCTTGGGGGTGTAGGAGAGCTTGGGGGAGTAGGAGAGCTTGGGGGAGTAGGAGAGCATGGGAGAGTAGGAGAGCTTGGGGGAGTAGGAGATCTTGGGGGAGCAGGAGATCTTGGGGGAGTAGGAGAGTTTGGGGGAATAGGAGAGCTTTGGGGAGTAGGAGAGCTTGCGTGAGTAAGAGAGCTTGGGGGAGTAAGAGAGCTTGGGGGTGTAAGAGAGCTTGTGGGAGTAGGAGTGCTTGTGGGAGTAAGAGCGCTTGGGCGAGTAGGAGAGCTTGGGGGAGTAAGAGAGCTGAGGGGAGTAAGAGAGCTTGGGGGAGCAGTAGAGCTTGGGGGAGTAGGAGAGCTTGGGCAGTATTATCGCTTGGCGGAGTAGGAGAGCTTGGGGGGGAAGGAGAGCTTGGGGGAGTTGGAGAACTTTGCAGAGTAGGAGAGCTTGGAGGAGTAAGATAGCTTGGGGGTGTAAGTGAGCTTGGGGGAGTAAGAGAGCTTGGGGGAATACGAGAGCTTGGGGGAGTAAGAGAGCGTGGGGGAGTAGGGGAGCTTGGGGGAGTAGGAGTACTTGGGGGATTCGGGGAGCTTGGGGGAGTAGGAGAACTTGGCACAGAAGGAGAGCTTGGGGGAGTAAGAGAGCTTGGGAGAGTGAGAGAGATTGGGGGAGTAAGAGAGCTTGGGAAGTAAGAGAGGTTTGGGGAGTAAGAGAGCTTGGGGGAGTGGGAGAGCTTGGGGGAGTAGGAGAGCATGGGGGAGTAGGAGCGCTTGGAGGAGTAGGACAGCTTGGGGGAGTAGGAGAGCTTGGGGGAGTAGGAGAGCTTGGGGGAGTAGGAGAGCTTGGGAGAGTAGGAGAGCTTGGGGGAGTAGGAGATCTTGGGGGAGTAGGAGATCTTGGGGGAGTAGGAGAGTTTGGGGGAGTAGAAGAGCTTGGGGGAGTAGGAGAGCTTGGGGGAGTAGGAGAGCTTGGGGGCGTAGGACAGCTTGGGAGAGTAGGAGAGCGTTGGGGAGTAGGGAAGCTTGTGGGAGTAGGAGAGCTTGGGGGAGTAGGAGAGCTTGGGGAATTAGGAAAGCTTGGGGGAGTCAGAGAGCCTGGGGCCGTAGCAGATCTCTGGGGAGTAGGAGATCTTGGGGGAGTAGGAGAGCTTGGGCGAGTAGGAGAGCTTGGGGGAGTAAGAGAGCTTGGTGGAGTAAGAGAGCTTGGGGAGTAAGAGAGCTTGGGGGAGTAAGAGAGCTTGGGGGAGTAGGAGAGCTTGGGCGAGTAGGAGAGCTTTGGCGAGTAGGAGAGCTTGGGAGAGTAGGAGAGCTTGGGGGAGTAGGAGAGCTTGGGAGAGTAGGAGAGCTTGGGGGAGTAGGAGATCTTGGGGGTGTAGGAGAGTTTGGGTGAGTAGGAGAGCTTGGGGGAGTAGGAGAGCTTGGGGGAGTAGGAGAGCTTGGGGGAGTAGGAGAGCTTGGGAGAGTAGGAGAGCTTTGGGGAGTAGGAGAGCTTGTGGGAGTAGGACAGCTTGGGGGAGTAGGAGAGCTTGGGGGAGTAGGATATCATGGGGGAATAGGAGGGCTTGGGGGATTAGGAGAGCTTGGGGGAGTAGGAGGGCTTGGGGGTGTCGGAGAGCTTGGGAGATTAGGAGAGCTTGGCGGAGTGGGAGAACTTGGGGCAGGAGGAGAGCTTAGGGGAGTAGGATAGCTTGGGGGAGTAAGAGAGCTTGGGGGAGTAAGAGAGCTTGAGGGTGTAAGGGAGCTTGGGGGAGTAGGAGTGCTTGTGGGAGTAAGAGAGCTTGGGCGAGTAGGAGAGCTTAGGGGAGTAAGAGAGCTTAAGGGAGTAAGAGATCTTGGGGAAGCAGTAGAGCTTGGGCGAGTAGGAGAGCTTGGGGGAGTAGGAGAGCTTGGGGGAGTAGGAGAGCTTGGGAGAGTAGGAGAGCTTGGGGGAGTAGGAGATCTTGGGGGAGTAGGAGAGTTTGGGTGAGTAGGAGAGCTTGGGGGATTAGGAGAGCTTGGGGGAGTAGGAGAGCTTGGGGGAGTAGGAGAGCTTGGCGGAGTAGGAGAACTTGGGGCAGTAGGAGAGCTTAGGGGAGTGGGATAGCTTGGGGGAGTAGGAGAACTTGGAGGATGAAGAGAGCTTGGGGGAGAAGGAGAGCTTGGGGGAGTAGGAGAATTTGTGGGAGTAGGAGAGCTTGGGGGAGTTAGAGAGCTTGGGAGAGACTAGGAGAGCTTTGGAGAGTAGCAGAGTTTGTGGGAGTAGGAGAGCTTGGGGGAGTTAGAGAGCTTCGGGGAGTAAGAGAGCTTGGGGGAGTAGGAGAGCTTGGGGCAGTAGGAGAGCTTGGGGCAGTAGGAGCGCTTGGGGGAGGAGGAGAGCTTGGGGGAGAAGCAGAGCTTGGGGGAGTAGGAGAACATGGCAGAGTAGGAGAGCTTGGAGGAGTAAGAGAACTTGGGGGAGTAAGAGAGCTTGGGGGAGTAAGAGATCTTGGGAGAAAACGAGAGCTTGGGGGAGTAGGAGAGCTTGGGGGAGTAGGGGAGCTTGGGGGAGTAAGAGAGCTTGGCGGAGTGAGAGAGCTTGGGGGAGTAAGAGAGCTTGGGGGAGTAAGAGAGCTTGGGGGAGTAAGAGAGCTTGGGGGAGTAAGAGAGCTTGGGGTAGTAGGAGATCTTTGGGGAGTAGGAGATCTTGGGGGAGTAGGAGAGCTTGGGCGAATAGGAGAGCTTGGGGGAGTAAGAGAGCTTGGGAAGTAAGAGAGCTTGGGTGAGTAAGAGAGCTTGGGGGAGTGGGAGAGCTTGGTGGAGTAGGAGAGCTTGGGGGAGTAGGAGCGCTTGGGGGAGTAGGAGAGCTTGGGGGAGTAGGAGAGCTTGGGGGAGTAGGAGAGCTTGGGGGAGTAGGAGAGCCTGGGAGATTAGGAGAGCTTAGGGGAGTAAGAGAGCTTGGGGGAGTAAGAGAGCTTGGCGGAGTGAGAGAGCTTGGGGGAGTAAGAGAGCTTGGGGGAGTAAGAGAGCTTGGGGGAGTAAGAGAGCTTGGGGCAGTAGGAGATCTTTGGGGAGTAGGAGATCTTGGGGGAGTAGGAGAGCTTGGGCGAATAGGAGAGCTTGGGGGAGTAAGAGAGCTTGGTGGAGTAAGAGAGCTTGGGAAGTAAGAGAGCTTGGGGGAGTAAGAGAGCTTGGGGGAGTGGGAGAACTTGGGGGAGTAGGAGAGCTTGGGGGAGTAGGAGCGCTTGGGGGAGTAGGAGAGCTTGGGGGAGTAGGAGAGCTTGGGGGAGTAGGAGAGCTTGGGGGATTAGGAGAGCCTGGGAGATTAGGAGAGCTTGGTGGAGTAGGAGATCTTGGGGGAGTAGGGGATCTTGGGGGAGTAGGAGAGTTTGGGGGAATAGCAGAGCTTGGGGGAGTAGGAGAGCTTGCGGGAGTAAGAGAGCTTGGGGGAGTAAGAGTGCTTGGGGGTGTAAGAGAGCTTGTGGCAGTAGGAGTGCTTTTGGGAGTAAGAGAGCTTGGGCGAGTAGGAGAGCTTGGGGGAGTAAGAGAGCTTAGGGGAGTAAGAGAACTTGGGGGAGCAGTAGAGCTTGGGGGAGTAGGAGAGCTTCGGGCAGTATTATCGCTTGGCGGAGTAGGAGAGCTTGGGGGAGAAGGAGAGCTAGGGGGAGTAGGAGAACCTTGCAGAGTAGGAGAGCTTGGAGGAGTAAGATAGCTTGGGGGTGTAAGAGAGCTGGGGGGAGTAAGAGAGCTTGGGGGAATACGAGAGCTTGGGGGAGTAGGAGAGCTTGGGGGAGTAGGGGAGCTTGGGGGAGTAGGAGTACTTGGGGGATTCGGGGAGCTTGGGGGAGTAGGAGAACTTGGCACAGTAGGAGAGCTTGGGGGAGTAAGAGAGCTTGGGGGAGTAAGAGAGCTTGGGGGAGTAAGAGAGCTTGGGAAGTAAGAGAGGTTTGGGGAGTAAGAGAGCTTGGGGGAGTGGGAGAGCTTGGGGGAGCAGGAGATCTTGGGGGAGTAGGAGCGCTTGGAGGAGTAGGAGAGTTTGGGGGAGTAGGCGAGTTTGGGGGAGTAGGAGAGCTTGGGGGAGGAGGAGAGCTTGGGAGAGTAGGAGAGCTTGGGGGAGTAGGAGATCTTGGGGGAGTAGAAGATCTTGGGGGAGTAGGAGAGTTTGGGGGAGTAGGAGAGCTTGGGGGAGTAGGAGAGCTTGGGGGAGTAGGAGAGCTTGGGGGAGTAGGACAGCTTGGGAGAGTAGGAGAGCTTTGGGGAGTAGGGGAGCTTGTGGGAGTAGGAGAGCTTGGGGGATTAGGAGAGCTTGGGGGAGTCAGAGAGCTTGGGGGAGTAGGATATCATGGGGGAATAGGAGGGCTTGGGGGATTAGGAGAGCTTGGGGGAGTAGGAGGGCTTGGTGGAGTAGGAGAGCTTGGGAGATTAGGAGAGCTTGGCGGAGTGGGAGAACTTGGGGCAGGAGGAGAGCTTAGGGAAGTAGGATAGCTTGGGGGAGTAAGAGAGCTTGGGGGAGTAAGAGAGCTTGAGGGTGTAAGAGATCTTGGGGGAGTAGGAGTGCTTGTGGGAGTAAGAGAGCTTGGGCGAGTAGGAGAGCTTGGGGGAGTAAGAGAGCTTAAGAGAGTAAGAGATCTTGGGGGAGCAGTAGAGCTTGGGGGAGTAGGAGAGCTTGGGGCAGTATTATCGCTTGGCGGAGTAGGAGAGCTTGGGGGAGAAGGAGAGCTTGGGGGAGTAGGAGAACTTGGCAGAGTAGGAGAGCTTGGAGGAGTAAGACAGCTTGGGGGTGTTAGAGAGCTTGGTGGAGTAAGAGAGCTTGGGGGAATACGAGAGCTTGGGGGAGTAGGAGAGCTTGGGGGAGTAGGGGAGCTTGGGGGCGTAGGAGAATTTGGTGGAGTAAGAGAGCTTGGGAAGTAAGAGAGCTTGGGGGAGTAAGAGAGCTTGGGGGAGTGGGAGAGCTTGGGGGAGTAGGAGAGCTTGGGGGAGAAGGAGCGCTTGGGGGAGTAGGAGAGCTTGGGGGAGTAGGAGAGCTTGGTGGAGTAGGAGAGCTTGGGGGAGTAGGAGCGCATGGGAGAGCAGGAGAGCTTGGGGGAGTAGGAGATCTTGGGGGAGTAGGAGATCTTGGGGGAGTAGGAGAGTTTGGGGGAATAGGAGAGCTTGGGGGTTTAGGAGAGCTTGCGTGAGTAAGAGAGCTTGGGGGAGTAAGAGAGCTTGGGGTTGTAAGAGAGCTTGTGGGAGTTGGAGTGCTTGTGGGAGTAAGAGAGCTTGGGCGAGTAGGAGAGCTTGGGGGAGTAAGAGAGCTTAGGGGAGTAAGAGAGCTTGGGGGAGCAGTAGAGCTTGGGGGAGTAGGAGAGCTTGGGCAGTATTATCGCTTGGCGGAATAGGAGAGCTTGGGGGGGGAAGGAGAGCTTGGGGGAGTTCGAGAACTTTGCAGAGTAGGAGAGCTTGGAGGAGTAAGATGGCTTGGGGGTGTAAGTGAGCTTGGGGGAGTAAGAGAGCTTGGGGGAATACGAGAGCTTGGGGGAGTAGGAGAGCGTGGGGGAGTAGGAGAGCTTGGGGGAGTAGGAGTACTTGGGGGATTCGGCGAGCTTGGGGGAGTAGGAAAACTTGGCACAGTAGGAGAGCTTGGGGGAGTAAGAGAGCTTGGGGGAGTTAGAGAGCTTGCGGGAGTAAGAGAGCTTGGGAAGTAAGAGAGGTTTGGGGAGTAAGAGAGCTTGGGGGAGTGGGAGAGCTTGGTGGAGTAGGAGAGCTTGGGGGAGTAGGAGAGGTTGGGGGAGTAGGAGAGCTTGGGGGAGTAGGAGAGCTTGGGAGAGTAGGAGAGCTTGGGGGAGTAGGAGATCTTGGGGGAGTAGGAGATCTTGGGGGAGTAGGAGAGTTTGGTGGAGTAGGAGAGCTTGGGGGAGTAGGAGAGCTTGGGGGAGTAGGAGAGCTTGGGGAGTAGGACAGCTTGGGAGAGTAGGAGAGCGTTGGGGAGTAGGGGAGCTTGTGGGAGTAGGAGAGCTTGGGGGAGTAGGAGAGCTTGGGGAATTAGGAGAGCTTGGGGGAGTCAGAGAGCCTGGGGCCGTAGCAGATCTTGGGGAGTAGGAGATCTTGGGGGAGTAGGAGAGCTTGGGCGAGTAGGAGAGCTTGGGGGAGTAAGAGAGCTTGGTGGAGTAAGATAGCTTGGGGAGTAAGAGAGCTTGGGGGAGTAAGAGAGCTTGGGGGAGTAGGAGAGCTTGGGGGAGTAGGAGAGCTTTGGCTAGTACGAGAGCTTGGAGGAGTAGGAGAGCTTGGGGGAGTAGGAGAGCTTGGGAGAGTAGGAGAGCTTGGGGGAGTAGGAGATCTTGGGGGTGTAGCAGAATTTGGGTGAGTAGGAGAGCTTGGGGGATTAGGAGAGCTTGGGGGAGTAGGAGAGCTTGGGAGAGAGTAGGAGAGCTTTGGGGAGTAGGAGAGCTTGTGGGAGTAGGACAGCTTGGGGGAGTAGGAGAGCTTGGGGGAGTAGGAGATCTTGGGGGAGTAGGACAGCTTGGGGGAGTAGGAGAGATTGGGGGAGTAGGATATCATGGGGGAATAGGAGGGCTTGGGGGATTAGGAGAGCTTGGGGGAGTAGGAGGGCTTGGGAGTGTCGGAGAGCTTGGGAGATTAGGAGAGCTTGGCGGAGTGGGAGAACTTGGGGCAGGAGGAGAGCTTAGGGGACTAGGATAGCTTGGGGGAGTAAGAGAGCTTGGGGGAGTAAGAGAGCTTGAGGGTGTAAGAGAGCTTGTGGGAGTAGGAGTGCTTGTGGGAGTAAGAGAGCTTGGGCGAGTAGGATAGCTTGGGAGAGTAGGAGAGCTTGGGGGAGTAGGAGATCTTGGGGGAGTAGGAGAGTTTGGGTGAGTAGGAGAGCTTGGGGGAGTAGGAGAGCTTGGGGGAGTAGGAGAGCTTGGCGGAGTAGGAGAACTTGGGGCAGTAGGAGAGCTTAGCGGAGTGGGATAGCTTGGGGGAGTAGGAGAACTTGGAGGATGAAGAGAGCTTGGGGGAGAAGGAGAGCTTGGGGGAGGAGGAGAATTTGTCAGAGTAGGAGAGCTTGGATGAGTAAGAGAGCTTGGGAGACTAGGAGAGCTTTGGAGAGTAGCAGAGATTGTGGCAGGAGGAGAGCTTGGGGGAGTAAGAGAGCTTCGGGGAGTAAGAGAGCTTGGGGGAGTAGGAGAGCTTGGGGCAGTAGGAGAGCTTGGGGCAGTAGGAGCGCTTGGGGGAGGAGGAGAGCTTGGGGGAGAAGCAGAGCTTGGGGGAGTAGGGGAACATGGCAGAGTAGGAGAGCTTGGAGGAGTAAGAGAACTTGGGGGAGTAAGAGAGCTTGGGGGAGTAAGAGAGCTTGGGGGAAAACGAGAGCTTGGGGGAGTAGGAGTGCTTGGGGGAGTAGGGGAGCTTGGGGGAGTAGGAGAAATTGGGGGATTCGGGGAACTTGGGGGAGTAGGAGAACTTGGCACAGTAGGAGAGCTTGGGGGAGTAAGAGAGCTTGGGGGAGTAAGAGAGCTTGGCGGAGTGAGAGAGCTTGGGGGAGTAAGAGAGCTTGGGGGAGTAAGAGAGCTTGGGGGAGTAAGAGAGCTTGGGGCAGTAGGAGATCTTTGGGGAGTAGGAGATCTTGGGGGAGTAGGAGAGCTTGGGCGAATAGGAGAGCTTGGTAGAGTAAGAGAGCTTGGTGGAGTAAGAGAGGTTGGGAAGTAAGAGAGCTTGGGGGAGTAAGAGAGCTTGGGGGAGTGGGAGAGCTTGGGGGAGTAGGAGAGCTTGGGGGAGTAGGAGCGCTTGGGGGAGTAGGAGAGCTTGGGGGAGTAGGAGAGCTTGGGGGAGTAGGAGAGCTTGGGGGAGTAGGAGAGCCTGGGAGAGTAGGAGAGCTTGGTGGAGTAGGAGATCTTGGGGTAGTAGGAGATCTTGGGGGAGTCGGAGAGTTTGGGGGAATAGGAGAGCTTGGGGGAGTAGGAGAGCTTGCGTGAGTAAGAGAGCTTGGGGGAGTAAGAGAGCTTGGTGGTGTAAGAGATCTTATGGCAGGAGGAGTGCTTTTGGGAGTAAGAGAGCTTGGGCGAGTAGGAGAGTTGGGGGAGTAAGAGAGCTTAGGGGAGTAAGAGAGCTTGGGAGAGCAGTAGAGCTTGGGGGAGTAGGAGAGCTTGGGGCAGTATTATCGCTTGGCGGAGTAGGAGAGCTTGGGGGAGAAGGAGAGCTAGGGGGAGTAGGAGAACCTTGCAGAGTAGGAGAGCTTGGAGGAGTAAGATAGCTTGGGGGTGTAAGAGAGCTGGGGGGAGTAAGAGAGCTTGGGGGAATACGAGAGCTTGGGGGAGTAGGAGAACTTGGCACAGTAGGAGAGCTTGGGGGAGTAAGAGAGCTTGGGGGAGTAAGAGAGCTTGGGAGAGTAAGAGAGCTTGGGAAGTAAGAGAGGTTTGGGGAGTAAGAGAGCTTGGGGGAGTGGGAGAGCTTGGGGGTGTAGGAGATCTTGGGGGAGTAGGAGCGCTTGGAGGAGTAGGAGAGTTTGGGGGAGTAGGAGAGTTTGGGGGAGTAGGAGAGCTTGGGGGAGGAGGAGAGCTTGGGAGAGTAGGAGAGCTTGGGGGAGTAGGAGATCTTGGGGGAGTAGGAGATCTTGGGGGAGTAGGAGAGTTTGGGGGAGTAGGAGAGCTTGGGGGAGTAGGAGAGCTTGGGGGAGTAGGAGAGCTTGGGGGAGTAGGACAGCTTGGGAGAGTAGGAGAGCTTTGGGGAGTAGGGGAGCTTGTGGGAGTAGGAGAGCTTGGGGGAGTAGGAGAGCTTGGGGGATTAGGAGAGCTTGGGGGAGTCAGAGAGCTTGGGGGAATAGGATATCATGGGGGAATAGGAGGGCTTGGGGGATTAGGAGAGCTTGGGGGAGTAGGAGGGCTTGGTGGAGTAGGAGAGCTTGGGAGATTAGGAGAGCTTGGCGGAGTGGGAGAACTTGGGGCAGGAGGAGAGCTTAGGGAAGTAGGATAGCTTGGGGGAGTAAGAGAGCTTGGGGGAGTAAGAGAGCTTGAGGGTGTAAGAGATCTTGGGGGAGTAGGAGTGCTTGTGGGAGTAAGAGAGCTTGGGCGAGTAGGAGAGCTTGGGGGAGTAAGAGAGCTTAAGAGAGTAAGAGATCTTGGGGGAGCAGTAGAGCTTGGGGGAGTAGGAGAGCTTGGGGCAGTATTATCGCTTGGCGGAGTAGGAGAGCTTGGGGGAGAAGGAGAGCTTGGGGGAGTAGGAGAACTTGGCAGAGTAGGAGAGCTTGGAGGAGTAAGACAGCTTGGGGGTGTTAGATAGCTTGGTGGAGTAAGAGAGCTTGGGGGAATACGAGAGCTTGCGGGAGTAGGAGAGCTTGGGGGAGTAGGGGAGCTTGGGGGCGTAGGAGAATTTGGTGGAGTAAGAGAGCTTGGGAAGTAAGAGAGCTTGGGGGAGTAAGAGAGCTTGGGGGAGTGGGAGAGCTTGGGGGAGTAGGAGAGCTTGGGGGAGTAGGAGAGCATGGGAGAGTACGCGAGCTTGGGGGAGTAGGAGAGCTTGGGGGAGTAGGAGAGCTTGGTGGAGTAGGAGAGCTTGGGGGAGTAGGAGAGCATGGGAGAGTACGCGAGCTTGGGGGAGTAGGAGATCTTGGGGGAGTAGGAGATCTTTGGGGAGTAGGAGAGTTTGGGGGAATAGGAGAGCTTGGGGGAGTAGGAGAGCTTGCGTGAGTAAGAGAGCTTGGGGGAGTAAGAGAGCTTGGGATTGTAAGAGAGCTTGTGGGAGTAGGAGTGCTTGTGGGAGTAAGAGAGCTTGGGCGAGTAGGAGAGCTTGGGGGAGTAAGAGAGCTTAGGGGAGTAAGAGAGCTTGGGGGAGCAGTAGAGCTTGGGGGAGTAGGAGAGCTTGGGCAGTATTATCGCTTGGCGGAGTAGGAGAGCTTGGGGGGGGAAGGAGAGCTTGGGGGAGTTGGAGAACTTTGCAGAGTAGGAGAGCTTGGAGGAGTAAGATAGCTTGGGGGTGTAAGTGAGCTTGGGGGAGTAAGAGAGCTTGGGGGAATACGAGAGCTTGGGGGAGTAGGAGAGCGTGGGGGAGTAGGGGAGCTTGGGGGAGTAGGAGTACTTGGGGGATTCGGCGAGCTTGGGGGAGTAGGAAAACTTGGCACAGTAGGAGAGCTTGGGGGAGTAAGAGAGCTTTGGGGAGTTAGAGAGCTTGCGGGAGTAAGAGAGCTTGGGAAGTAAGAGACGTTTGGGGAGTAAGAGAGCTTGGGGGAGTGGGAGAGCTTGGTTGAGTAGGAGAGCTTGGGGGAGTAGGAGAGCTTGGGAGAGTAGGAGAGCTTGTGGGAGTAGGAGATCTTGGGGAATAGGATATCTTGGGGGAGTAGGAGTGTTTGGGGGAGTAGGAGAGCTTGGGGAGTAGGACAGCTTGGGAGAGTAGGAGAGCGTTGGGGAGTAGGGGAGCTTGTGGGAGTAGGAGAGCTTGGGGGAGTAGGAGAGCTTGGGGAATTAGGAGAGCTTTGGGGAGTCAGAGAGCCTGGGGCCGTAGCAGATCTCTGGGGAGTAGGAGATCTTGGGGGAGTAGGAGAGCTTGGGCGAGTAGGAGAGCTTGGGGGAGTAAGAGAGCTTGGTGGAGTAAGAGAGCTTGGGGAGTAAGAGAGCTTGGGGGAGTAAGAGAGCTTGGGGGAGTAGGAGAGCTTGGGGGAGTAGGAGAGCTTTGGCTAGTAGGAGAGCTTGGAGGAGTAGGAGAGCTTGGGGGAGTAGGAGAGCTTGGGAGAGTAGAAGAGCTTGGTTGAGTAGGAGATCTTGGGGGTGTAGGAGAGTTTGGGTGAGTAGGAGAGCTTGGGGGAGTAGGAGAGATTGGGGGAGTAGGAGAGCTTGGGTGAGAGTAGGAGAGCTTTGGGGAGTAGGAGAGCTTGTGGGAGTAGGACAGCTTGGGGGAGTAGGAGAGCTTGGGGGAGTAGGAGATCTTGGGGGAGTAGGACAGCTTGGGGGAGTAGGAGAGATTGGGGGAGTAGGATATCATGGGGGAATAGGAGGGCTTGGGGGATTAGGAGAGCTTGGGGGAGTCGGAGAGCTTGGGGGTGTCGGAGAGCTTGGGAGATTAGGAGAGCTTGGGGGAGTAGGAGATCTTGGGGGAGTAGGAGAGTTTGGGTGAGTAGGAGAGCTTGGGGGAGTAGGAGAGCTTGGGGGAGTAGGAGAGCTTGGCGGAGTAGGAGAACTTGGGGCAGTAGGAGAGCTTAGGGGAGTGGGATAGCTTGGGGGAGTAGGAGAACTTGGAGGATGAAGAGAGCTTGGGGGAGAAGGAGAGCTTGGGAGAGGAGGAGAATTTGTCAGAGTAGGAGAGCTTGGATGAGTAAGAGAGCTTGGGAGACTAGGAGAGCTTTGGAGAGTAGCAGAGATTGTGGCAGGAGGAGAGCTTGGGGGAGTAAGAGAGCTTCGGGGAGTAAGAGAGCTTGGGGGAGTAGGAGAGCTTGGGGCAGTAGGAGAGCTTGGGGCAGTAGGAGCGCTTGGGGGAGGAGGAGAGCTTGGGGGAGAAGCAGAGCTTGGGGGAGTAGGCGAACATGGCAGAGTAGGAGAGCTTGGAGGAGTAAGAGAACTTGGGGGAGTAAGAGAGCTTGGGGGAGTAAGAGAGCTTGGGGGAAAACGAGAGCTTGGGGGAGTAGGAGAGCTTGGGGGAGTAGGGGAGCTTGGGGGAGTAGGAGAAATTGGGGGATTCGGGGAACTTGGGGGAGTAGGAGAACTTGGCACAGTAGGAGAGCTTGGGGGAGTAAGAGAGTTTGGGGGAGTAAGAGAGCTTGGCGGAGTGAGAGAGCTTGGGGGAGTAAGAGAGCTTGGGGGAGTAAGAGAGCTTGGGGGAGTAAGAGAGCTTGCGGCAGTAGGAGATCTTTGGGGAGTAGGAGATCTTGGGGGAGTAGGAGAGCTTGGGCGAATAGGAGAGCTTGGTAGAGTAAGAGAGCTTGGTGGAGTAAGAGAGGTTGGGAAGTAAGAGAGCTTGGGGGAGTAAGAGAGCTTGAGGGAGTGGGAGAGCTTGGGGGAGTAGGAGAGCTTGGGGGAGTAGGAGAGCTTGGGGGAGTAGGAGAGCTTGGGGGAGTAGGAGAGCTTGGGGGAGTAGGAGAGCCTGGGAGAGTAGGAGAGCTTGGTGGAGTAGGAGATCTTGGGGGAGTAGGAGATCTTGGGGGAGTCGGAGAGTTTGGGGGAATAGGAGAGCTTGGGGGAGTAGGAGAGCTTACGTGAGTAAGAGAGCTTGGGGGAGTAAGAGAGCTTGGTGGTGTAAGAGAGCTTGTGGCAGTAGGAGTGCTTTTGGGAGTAAGAGAGCTTGGGCGAGTAGGAGAGTTGGGGGAGTAAGAGAGCTTAGGGGAGTAAGAGAGCTTGGGAGAGCAGTAGAGCTTGGGGGAGTAGGAGAGCTTGGGGCAGTATTATCGCTTGGCGGAGTAGGAGAGCTTGGGGGAGAAGGAGAGCTTGGGGGAGTAGGAGAACTTTGCAGACTAGGAGAGCTTGGAGGAGTAAGATAGCTTGGGGGTGTAAGAGAGCTGGGGGGAGTAAGAGAGCTTGGGGAATACGAGAGCTTGTGGGAGTAGGAGAGCTTGGGGGAGTAGGGGTGCTTGGGGGAGTAGGAGTACTTGGGGGATTCGGGGAGCTTGGGGGAGTAGGAGAACTTGGCACAGTAGGAGAGCTTGGGGGAGTAAGAGAGCTTGGGGGAGTAAGAGAGCTTGGGGGAGTAAGAGAGCTTGGGAAGTAAGAGAGGTTTGGGGAGTAAGAGAGCTTGGGGGAGTAGGAGTGTTTGGGGGAGTAGGAGAGCTTGGGGGAGTAGGAGAGCTTGGGAGAGTAGGAGATCTTGGGGGAGTTGGAGATCTTGGGGTAGTAGGAGATCTTGGGGGAGTAGGAGAGTTTGGGGGAGTAGGAGAGCTTTGGGCAGTAGGGGAGCTTGGGGGTGTCGGAGAGCTTGGGGGACTAGGAGAGCTTGGGAGGTTTGGAGAGCTTGGGGGCCTATGAGAGCTTGGGGGCGTATGAGAACTTGGGGGAGTGTGAGAGCTTGGGGTGCATGAGAGTTTGGGGAAGTAGGCGAGCTTGGGGGAGTAGTAGAGCTTGTGGGAGTGGGAGAGCTTGGGCGAGTAGGAGAGCTTGGGGGAGTAAGAGAGCTTGGGGGAGGAAGAAAGCTTGGGGGAGAAAGAGAGCTTGGGGCAGTAGGAGAGATTGGGGGAGTAGGAGAGATTGGGGGAGTAAGAGAATTTGGGGGAGTAGGAGAGCTTAGGGGAGTAGGAGAGCTTGGGAGAGAGTAGGAGAGCTTTGGGGAGTAGGAGAGCTTGTGGGAGTAGGACAGCTTGGGGGAGTAGGAGAGCTTGGGGGAGTAGGAGATCTTGGGGGAGTAGGACAGCTTGGGGGAGTAGGAGAGATTGGGGGAGTAGGATATCATGGGGGAATAGGAGGGCTTGGGGGATTAGGAGAGCTTGGGGGAGTCGGAGGGCTTGGGGGTGTCGGAGAGCTTGGGAGATTAGGAGAGCTTGGGGGAGTAGGAGATCTTGGGGGAGTAGGAGAGTTTGGGTGAGTAGGAGAGCTTGGGGGAGTAGGAGAGCTTGGGGGAGTAGGAGAGCTTGGCGGAGTAGGAGAACTTGGGGCAGTAGGAGAGCTTAGGGGAGTGGGATAGCTTGGGGGAGTAGGAGATCTTGGGGGAGTAGGACAGCTTGGGGGAGTAGGAGAGATTGGGGGAGTAGGATATCATGGGGGAATAGGAGGGCTTGGGGGATTAGGAGAGCTTGGGGGAGTCGGAGGGCTTGGGGGTGTCGGAGAGCTTGGGAGATTAGGAGAGCTTGGGGGAGTAGGAGATCTTGGGGGAGTAGGAGAGTTTGGGTGAGTAGGAGAGCTTGGGGGAGTAGGAGAGCTTGGGGGAGTAGGAGAGCTTGGCGGAGTAGGAGAACTTGGGGCAGTAGGAGAGCTTAGGGGAGTGGGATAGCTTGGGGGAGTAGGAGAACTTGGAGTATGAAGAGAGCTTGGGGGAGAAGGAGAGCTTGGGGGAGGAGGAGAATTTGTCAGAGTAGGAGAGCTTGGATGAGTAAGAGAGCTTGGGAGACTAGGAGAACTTTGGAGAGTAGCAGAGATTGTGGCAGGAGGAGAGCTTGGGGGAGTAAGAGAGCTTCGGGGAGTAAGAGAGCTTGGGGGAGTAGGAGAGCTTGGGGCAGTAGGAGAGCTTGGGGCAGTAGGAGCGCTTGGGGGAGGAGGAGAGCTTGGGGGAGAAGCAGAGCTTGGGGGAGTAGGCGAACATGGCAGAGTAGGAGAGCTTGGAGGAGTAAGAGAACTTGGGGGAGTAAGAGAGCTTGGGGGAGTAAGAGAGCTTGGGGGAAAACGAGAGCTTGGGGGAGTAGGAGAGCTTGGGGGAGTAGGGGAGCTTGGGGGAGTAGGAGAAATTGGGGGATTCGGGGAACTTGGGGGAGTAGGAGAACTTGGCACAGTAGGAGAGCTTGGGGGAGTAAGAGAGTTTGGGGGAGTAAGAGAGCTTGGCGGAGTGAGAGAGCTTGGGGGAGTAAGAGACCTTGGGGGAGTAAGAGAGCTTGGGGGAGTAAGAGAGCTTGGGGCAGTAGGAGATCTTTGGGGAGTAGGAGATCTTGGGGGAGTAGGAGAGCTTGGGCGAATAGGAGAGCTTGGTAGAGTAAGAGAGCTTGGTGGAGTAAGAGAGGTTGGGAAGTAAGAGAGCTTGGGGGAGTAAGAGAGCTTGGGGGAGTGGGAGAGCTTGGGGGAGTAGGAGAGCTTGGGGGAGTAGGAGAGCTTGGGGGAGTAGGAGAGCTTGGGGGAGTAGGAGAGCTTGGGGGAGTAGGAGAGCCTGGGAGAGTAGGAGAGCTTGGTGGAGTAGGAGATCTTGGGGGAGTAGGAGATCTTGGGGGAGTCGGAGAGTTTGGGGGAATAGGAGAGCTTGGGGGAGTAGGAGAGCTTGCGTGAGTAAGAGAGCTTGGGGGAGTAAGAGAGCTTGGTGGTGTAAGAGAGCTTGTGGCAGTAGGAGTGCTTTTGGGAGTAAGAGAGCTTGGGCGAGTAGGAGAGTTGGGGGAGTAAGAGAGCTTAGGGGAGTAAGAGAGCTTGGGAGAGCAGTAGAGCTTGGGGGAGTAGGAGAGCTTGGGGCAGTATTATCGCTTGGCGGAGTAGGAGAGCTTGGGGGAGAAGGAGAGCTTGGGGGAGTAGGAGAACTTTGCAGACTAGGAGAGCTTGGAGGAGTAAGATAGCTTGGGGGTGTAAGAGAGCTGGGGGGAGTAAGAGAGCTTGGGGAATACGAGAGCTTGGGGGAGTAGGAGAGCTTGGGGGAGTAGGGGTGTTTGGGGGAGTAGGAGTACTTGGGGGATTCGGGGAGCTTGGGGGAGTATAAGAACTTGGCACAGTAGGAGAGCTTGGGGGAGTAAGAGAGCTTGGGGGAGTAAGAGAGCTTGGGGGAGTAAGAGAGCTTGGGAAGTAAGAGAGGTTTGGGGAGTAAGAGAGCTTGGGGGAGTAGGAGAGTTTGGGGGAGTAGGAGAGCTTGGGGGAGTAGGAGAGCTTGGGAGAGTAGGAGATCTTGGGGGAGTTGGAGATCTTGGGGTAGTAGGAGATCTTGGGGGAGTAGGAGAGTTTGGGGGAGTAGGAGAGCTTGGGGGAGTAGGAGATCTTGGGGGAGCAGGAGAGATTGGGGGAGTAGGAGAGCTTTGGGCAGTAGGGGAGCTTGTGGGAGTAGGAGAGCTTGGGGGAGTAGGAGAGCTTGGGGGATTAGGAGAGCTTGGGGGAGTCAGAGAGCTTGGGGGAGTAGGATATCATGGGGGAATAGGAGGGCTTGGCGGATTAGGAGAGCTTGGGGGAGTAGGAGGGCTTGGGGCAGGAGGAGAGCTTAGGGGAGTAGGATAGCTTGGGGGAGTAAGAGAGCTTGGGGGAGTAAGAGAGCTTGAGGGTGCAAGAGAGCTTGGGGGAGTAGGAGTGCTTGTGGGAGTAAGAGAGCTTGGGCGAGTAGGAGAGCTTGGGGGAGTAAGAGAGCTTAAGGGAGTAAGATATCTTGGGGGAGCAGTAGAGCTTGGGGGAGTAGGATATCTTGGGGGAATAGGATGGCTTGGGAGATTAGGAGAGCTTGGGGGAGTAGGTGTGCTTGGGGGAGTAGGAGAGCTTGGGAGATTAGGAGAGCTTAGGGGAGTAGGAGAGCTTGGGGGAGTAGGAGAGCTTGGGGGAGTAGGAGAGCTTGGGGGTGTCGGAGAGCTTGGGGGACTAGGAGAGCTTGGGAGGTTTGGAGAGCTTGGGGGCCTATGAGAGCTTGGGGGCGTATGAGAACTTGGGGGAGTGTGAGAGCTTGGGGTGCATGAGAGTTTGGGGAAGTAGGCGAGCTTGGGGGAGTACTAGAGCTTGTGGGAGTGGGAGAGCTTGGGCGAGTAGGAGAGCTTGGGGGAGTAAGAGAGCTTGGGGGAGGAAGAAAGCTTGGGGGAGAAAGAGAGCTTGGGGCAGTAGGAGAGATTGGGGGAGTAGGAGAGATTGGGGGAGTAAGAGAATTTGGGGGAGTAGGAGAGCTTAGGGGAGTAGGAGAGGTTCCTGGACTAGGATAGGTGGGGGAGTAGGAGAGCTTGGGGGAGTAGGAGAGCTTGTGGGAGTAGGAGAGCTTGCGGGAATAGGAGAGCTTGGGGGAGTAGGACAGCTTGGGGGAGTAGGAGAGCTTGGGGGAGTAGGATATCTTGGGGGAATAGGAGGGCTTGGGAGATTAGGAGAGCTTGGGGGAGTAGGAGTGCTTGGGGGATTAGGAGAGCTTGGGAGATTAGGAGAGCTTGGCGGAGTAGGAGAACTTGGGGCAGTAGGAGAGCTTAGGCGAGTAGGAGAGCTTGGGGGAGTAGGAGAGCTTGGGGGAGTAGGAGAGCTTGGGGGTGTCGGAGAGCTTGGGCGACTAGGAGAGCTTGGGAGGTTAGAAGAGCTTGGGGGCGTATGAGAGCTTGGGGGCGTATGAGAGCTTGGGGGAGTGTGAGAGCTTGGGGTGTATGAGAGTTTGGGGAAGTAGGCGAGCTTGGGGGAGTAGTAGAGCTTGTGGGAGTAGGAGAGCTTGGGGGAGTAGGAGAGTTTGGGGGAGTAGGAGAGCTTGGGGGAGTAGGAAAGCTTGGGGGATTAGGGGAGTTTGGGGGAGTCAGAGAGCTTGGGGCAGTAGGAGAGCTCTGGGGAGTAGGATATCTTGAGGAAGTAGGAGAGCTTGGGCGAGTAGAAGAGCTTGGGGGAATAGGAGGGCTTGGGGGATTAGGAGAGCTTGGGGGAGTAGGAGGGCTTGGGGGAGTAGGAGAGCTTGTGAGATTAGGAGAGCTTGGCGGAGTAGGAGAACTTGGGGCAGGAGGAGAGCTTAGGGGAGTAGGATAGCTTGTGGGAGTAAGAGAGCTTGGGGGAGTAAGAGAGCTTGAGGGTGTAAGAGAGCTTGAGGGAGTAGGAGTGCTTGTGGGAGTAAGAGAGCTTGGGCGAGTAGGAGAGCTTGGGGGAGTAAGAGAGCTTAAGGGAGTAAGAGATCTTGGGGGAGCAGTAGAGCTTGGGGGAGTAGGAGAGCTTGGGGCAGTATTATCGCTTGGCGGAGTAGGAGAGCTTGGGGGAGAAGGAGAGCTTGGGGGAGTAGGAGAATTTGGCAGAGTAGGAGAGGTTGGAGGAGTAAGACAGCTTGAGGGTGTAAGAGAGCTTGGGGGAGTAATAGAGCTTGGGGGAATACGAAAGCTTGGGGGAGTAGGAGAGCTTGGGGGAGTAGGGGAGCTTGGGGGCGTAGGAGAACTTGGGGTTTTCGTGGAGCTTGGGGGAGTAGGAGAACTTGGCACAGTAGGAGAGCTTGGGGGAGTAAGAGAGCTTTGGGGAGTAAGAGAGCTTGGGGGAGTGGGAGAGCTTGGGTGAGTAGGAGAGATTGAGGCAGTAGGAGCGCTTGGAGGAGTAGGAGAGCTTGGGGGAGTAGGACAGCTTGGGGGAGTAGGAGAGCTTGGGGGAGTAGGAGAGCTTGGGAGAGTAGGAGAGCTTGGGGGAGAAGGAGATTTTGGGGAGTAGGAGATCTTGGGGGAGTAGGAGAGTTTGGGGGAGTCGGAGAGCTTGGGGGTATAGGAGAACTTGGGGGAGTAGGACAGCTTGGGAGAGTAGGAGAGCTTTGGGGAGTAGGGGAGCTTGTGGGAGTAGGAGAGCTTGGGGGAGAAGGAGAGCTTGGGAGATTAGGAGAGCATGGGGGAGTCAGAGAGCCTTGGGCAGTAGGAGAGCTCTGGGGAGTAGGAGATCTTGGGGGAGTAGGAGAGCTTGGGCGAGTAAGAGAGCTTGGGGGAGTAAGAGAGCTTGGTGGATTAAGAGAGCTTGGGGAGTAAGAGAGCTTGGGGGAGTAAGAGAGCTTGGTGCAGTGGGAGATCTTGGGGGAGTAGTAGAGCTTGGGGGAGTCGGAGAGCTTGGGGTAGTAGGAGTGATTGGGGGAGTAGGAGAGCTTGGGGGAGTAGGAGAGCTTGGGAGAGTAGGAGAGCTTTGGGGAGTCGGAGATCTTGGGGGCGTAGGAGAGTTTGAGGGAGTAGGAGATCTTGTGGGAGTAGGAGAGTTTGGGGGAGTAGGAGAGCTTGGGGGAGTAGGAGAGTTTGCGGGTGTAGGAGAGCTTGGGGGAGTAGGACAGCTTGGGGGAGTAGGAGAGCTTGGGGGAGTAGGATATCTTGGTGGAATAGGAGGGCTTGGGAGATTAGGAGAGCTTGGGGGAGTAGGAGTGCTTGGGGGAGTAGGAGAGCTTGGGAGATTAGGAGAGCTTGGCGGTTTAGGAGAACTTGGGGCAGTAGGAGAGCTTAGGGGAGTAGGAGAGCTTGGGGGAGTAGGAGAGCTTGGGGGAGTAGGAGCGCTTGGAGGAGTAGGAGAGCTTGGGGGAGTAGGAGAGCTTGGGGGAGTAGGAGAGCTTGGGGGAGTAGGAGAGCTTGGGAGAGTAGGAGAGCTTGGGGGAGTAGGAGATTTTGGGGGAGTAGGAGATCTTGGGGGAGTAGGAGAGTTTGGGGGAGTAGGAGAGCTTGGGGGTGTAGGAGAGCTTGGGGGAGTAGGGCAGCTTGGGAGAGTAGGAGAGCTTTGGGGAGTAGGGGAGCTTGTGGAAGTAGGAGAGCTTGGGCGAGTAGAAGAGCTTGGGGGAATAGGAGGGCTTGGGGGATTAGGAGAGCTTGGGGGAGTAGGAGGGCTTGGGGGAGTAGGAGAGCTTGTGAGATTAGGAGAGCTTGGCGGAGTAGGAGAACTTGGGGCAGGAGGAGAGCTTAGGGGAGTAGGATAGCTTGTGGGAGTAAGAGAGCTTGGGGGAGTAAGAGAGCTTGAGGGTGTAAGAGAGCTTGAGGGAGTAGGAGTGCTTGTGGGAGTAAGAGAGCTTGGGCGAGTAGGAGAGCTTGGGGGAGTAAGAGAGCTTAAGGGAGTAAGAGATCTTGGGGGAGCAGTAGAGCTTGGGGGAGTAGGAGAGCTTGGGGCAGTATTATCGCTTGGCGGAGTAGGAGAGCTTGGGGGAGAAGGAGAGCTTGGGGGAGTAGGAGAATTTGGCAGAGTAGGAGAGGTTGGAGGAGTAAGACAGCTTGAGGGTGTAAGAGAGCTTGGGGGAGTAATAGAGCTTGGGGGAATACGAAAGCTTGGGGGAGTAGGAGAGCTTGGGGGAGTAGGGGAGCTTGGGGGCGTAGGAGAACTTGGGGTTTTCGTGGAGCTTGGGGGAGTAGGAGAACTTGGCACAGTAGGAGAGCTTGGGGGAGTAAGAGAGCTTTGGGGAGTAAGAGAGCTTGGGGGAGTGGGAGAGCTTGGGTGAGTAGGAGAGATTGAGGCAGTAGGAGCGCTTGGAGGAGTAGGAGAGCTTGGGGGAGTAGGACAGCTTGGGGGAGTAGGAGAGCTTGGGGGAGTAGGAGAGCTTGGGAGAGTAGGAGAGCTTGGGGGAGAAGGAGATTTTGGGGAGTAGGAGATCTTGGGGGAGTAGGAGAGTTTGGGGGAGTCGGAGAGCTTGGGGGTATAGGAGAACTTGGGGGAGTAGGACAGCTTGGGAGAGTAGGAGAGCTTTGGGGAGTAGGGGAGCTTGTGGGAGTAGGAGAGCTTGGGGGAGAAGGAGAGCTTGGGAGATTAGGAGAGCATGGGGGAGTCAGAGAGCCTTGGGCAGTAGGAGAGCTCTGGGGAGTAGGAGATCTTGGGGGAGTAGGAGAGCTTGGGCGAGTAAGAGAGCTTGGGGGAGTAAGAGAGCTTGGTGGATTAAGAGAGCTTGGGGAGTAAGAGAGCTTGGGGGAGTAAGAGAGCTTGGTGCAGTGGGAGATCTTGGGGGAGTAGTAGAGCTTGGGGGAGTCGGAGAGCTTGGGGTAGTAGGAGTGATTGGGGGAGTAGGAGAGCTTGGGGGAGTAGGAGAGCTTGGGAGAGTAGGAGAGCTTTGGGGAGTCGGAGATCTTGGGGGCGTAGGAGAGTTTGAGGGAGTAGGAGATCTTGGGGGAGTAGGAGAGTTTGGGGGAGTAGGAGAGCTTGGGGGAGTAGGAGAGTTTGCGGGTGTAGGAGAGCTTGGGGGAGTAGGACAGCTTGGGGGAGTAGGAGAGCTTGGGGGAGTAGGATATCTTGGTGGAATAGGAGGGCTTGGGAGATTAGGAGAGCTTGGGGGAGTAGGAGTGCTTGGGGGAGTAGGAGAGCTTGGGAGATTAGGAGAGCTTGGCGGTTTAGGAGAACTTGGGGCAGTAGGAGAGCTTAGGGGAGTAGGAGAGCTTGGGGGAGTAGGAGAGCTTGGGGGAGTAGGAGCGCTTGGAGGAGTAGGAGAGCTTGGGGGAGTAGGAGAGCTTGGGGGAGTAGGAGAGCTTGGGGGAGTAGGAGAGCTTGGGAGAGTAGGAGAGCTTGGGGGAGTAGGAGATTTTGGGGGAGTAGGAGATCTTGGGGGAGTAGGAGAGTTTGGGGGAGTAGGAGAGCTTGGGGGTGTAGGAGAGCTTGGGGGAGTAGGGCAGCTTGGGAGAGTAGGAGAGCTTTGGGGAGTAGGGGAGCTTGTGGGAGTAGGAGAGCTTGGGGGAGAAGGAGAGCTTGGGAGATTAGGAGAGCATGGGGGAGTCAGAGAGCCTTGGGCAGTAGAAGAGCTCTGGGGAGTAGGAGATTTTGGGGGAGTAGGAGAGCTTGGGCGAGTAAGAGAGCTTGGGGGAGTAAGAGAGCTTGGTGGAGTAAGAGAGCTTGGGGAGTAAGAGAGCTTGGGGGAGTAAGAGAGCTTGGGGCAGTGGGACATCTTGGTTGAGTAGTAGAGCTTGGGGGAGTCGGAGAGCTTGGGGTAGTAGGAGTGATTGTGGGAGTAGGAGAGCTTGGGGGAGTATGATAGCTTGGGAGAGTAGGAGAGCTTGGGGGAGTAGAAGATTTTGGGGGCGTTGGAGAGTTTGGTGGAGTAGGAGAGCTTGGGGGAGTTGGAGAGCTTGGGGGAGTAGGAGAGCTTGGGGGAGCAGGAGAGCTTGGGAGAGTAGGAGAGCTTTGGGGAGTAGGAGAGCTTGTGGGCGTAGGACAGCTACGGGGAGTATGAGAGCTTGGGGGAGTAGGAGAGTTTGCGGGTGTAGGAGAGCTTGGGGGAGTAGGACAGCTTGGGGGAGTAGGAGAGCTTGGGGGAGTAGGATATCTTGAGGGAATAGGAGGGCTTGGGAGATTAGGAGAGCTTGGGGGAGTAGGAGTGCTTGGGGGAGTAGGAGAGCTTGGGAGATTAGGAGAGCTTGGCGGAGCAGGAGAGCTTGGGGGACTAGGAGAGATTGGGAGGTTAGGAGAGCTTGGGGGCGTATGAGAGCTTGGGGGCGTATGAGAGCTTGGGGGAGTAAGAGAGCTTGGGGGAGTAGGAGAGCTTGGGGGAGTAGGAGAGCTTGGGGGACTAGGAGCGTTTGGGGGAGTAGGAGAGCTTGGAGGAGTAGCGGAGCCTGGGGGAATAGGAGAACTTGGCAGAGTAGGAGAGCTTGGGGGAGTAAGAGAGCTTGGGGGAGTAAGATAGCTTGGGGGAGTAGGAGAGCTTGGGGAACAGGTAAGCTTGTGGGAATAGAAGAGCTTGGGGGAGTACGAGCGCTTGCGGGTGTAGGAGAGCTTGGGCGAGTCGGAGAGCTTGGGGGAGTAAGAGAGCTTAGGGGAGTAAGAGAGCTTGAGGGAGCAGTAGAGCTTGGGGGAGTAGGAGAGCTTGAGGCCGTAGTAGGGCTTGGGGGAGTAGGAGAGCTTGGGGGAGAAGGAGAGCTTGAGGGAGTCGGAGAACTTGGGAGAATAGGAGAGCTTGGAGGAGGAAAGAGCTTGGGGGTGTAAGAGAGCTTGGGGGAGTAAGAGAGCTTGGGGGAATACGAGAGCTTGGGGGAGTAGGACAGCTTGGGGGAGTAGGGGAGCTTGGGGGAGTAGGAGAACTTGACGGATTCTGGGAGCTTGGGGGAGTAGTAGAACTTGGCACAGTTGGAGACCTTGGGGGAGTAAGAGAGCTTGGGGGAGTAAGATTGTTTAGGGGAGTAGTAGAGCATAGGGGAGTAGGAGAGCTTCCTGGAATAGGATAGGTGGGGGAGTAGGAGAGCTTGGGGGAGTAGGAGAGCTTGTGGGAGTAGGGGAGCATGGGGGAGTAGGAGAGCTTGCGGGAGTAGGACAGCTTGGGGGAGTAGGAGAGCTTGGGGGAGTAGGATAGCTTGCGGGAGTAGGAGAGCTTGGGGGAGTAAGAGAGCTTGGGGGAGGAAGAAAGCTTGGGGGAGATAGAGAGCTTGGGGGAGTCAGAGAGCTTGGGGGAGTAGGAGAGCTTGGGGGAGTAGGTGAGCTTTTGGGAGTAGGAGAGTTTGGGGGAGTAGGAGAGCTTGGGGGAGTCGCGGAGCCTGGGGGAGTAGGAGAGCTTGGGGGAGTAGGAGAGCTTGGGGGAGTAGGAGAGCTTGGGGGAGCAGGAGAGCTTGGGAGAGTAGGAGAGCTTTGGGGAGTAGGAGAGCTTGGGGGAGTAGGAGAGCTTGGTGGAGTAGGAGAGCTTGGGGGTGTCGGTGAGCTTGGGGGACTAGGAGAGATTGGGAGGTTAGGAGAGCTTGGGGGCGTATGAGAGCTTGGGGGCGTATGAGAGCTTGGGGGAATACGAGAGCTTGGGGGAGTAGGAGAGCTTGGGGGAGTAGGAGAGCTTGGGGGAGCAGGAGAGCTTGGGAGAGTAGGAGAGCTTTGGGGAGTAGGAGAGCTTGTGTGCGTAGGACAGCTACGGGGAGTAGGAGAGCTTGGGGGAGTAAGAGAGTTTGCGGGTGTAGGAGAGCTTGGGGGAGTAGGACAGCTTGGGGGAATAGGAGGGCTTGGGAGATTAGGAGAGCTTGGGGGAGTAGGAGTGCTTGGGGGAGTAGGAGAGCTTGGGAGATTAGGAGAGCTTGGCGGAGTAGGAGAACTTGGGGCAGTAGGAGAGCTTCGGGGAGTAGGAGAGCTTGGGGGAGTAGGAGAGCTTGGTGGAGTAGGAGAGCTTGGGGGTGTCGGAGAGCTTGGGGGACTAGGAGAGATTGGGAGGTTAGGAGAGCTTGGGGGCGTATGAGAGCTTGGGGGCGTATGAGAGCTTGGGGGAGTAAGAGAGCTTGGGGGAGTAGGAGAGCTTGGGGGAGTAGGAGAGCTTGGGGGAGTAGGAGCGTTTGGGGGAGTAGGAGAGCTTGGGGGAGTAGCGGAGCCTGGGGGAGTAGGAGAACTTGGCAGAGTAGGAGAGCTTGGGGGAGGAAGAGAGCTTGGGGGAGTAAGAGAGCTTGGGGGAGTAAGATAGCTTGGGGGAGTAGGAGAGCTTGGGGAACAGGTAAGCTTGTGGGAATAGAAGAGCTTGGGGGAGTACGAGCGCTTGCGGGTGTAGGAGAGCTTGGGCGAGTAGGAGAGCTTGGGGGAGTAAGAGAGCTTAGGGGAGTAAGAGAGCTTGAGGGAGCAGTAGAGCTTGGGGGAGTAGGAGAGCTTGATGCCGTAGTAGCGCTTGGGGGAGTAGGAGAGCTGGGGGAGAAGGAAAGCTTGAGGGAGTCGGAGAACTTGGCAGAATAGGAGAGTTTTGAGGATTAAGAGAGCTTGCGGGTATAAGAGAGCTTGGGGGAGTAAGAGAGCTTGGGGGAATACGAGAGCTTGGGGGAGTAGGAGAGCTTGGGGGAGTAGGGGAGCTTGGGGGAGTAGGAGAACTTGAGGGATTCTGGGAGCTTGGGGGAGTAGTAGAACTTGGCACAGTTGGAGACATTGGGGGAGTAAGAGAGCTTGGGGGAGTAAGATAGTTTGGGGGAGTAGGAGAGCTTAGGGGAGTAGGAGAGCTTCCTGGAATAGGATAGGTGGGGGAGTAGGAGAGCTTGGGGGCGTAGGAGAGCTTGTGGGAGTAGGGGAGCATGGGGGAGTAGGAGAGCTTGCGGGAGTAGGACAGCTTGGGGGAGTAGGATAGCTTGGGGGAGTAGGATAGCTTGCGGGAGTAGGAGAGCTTGCGGGAGTAGGACAGCTTGGGGGAGTAGGAGAGCTTGGGGGATTAGGATATCTTGGGGGAATAGGAGGGCTTGGGAGATTAGGAGAGCTTGGGGGAGTAGGAGTGCTTGGGGGAGTAGGAGAGCTTGGGAGATTAGGAGAGCTTGGCGGAGTAGGAGAATTTGAGGCAGTAGGAGAGCTTAGGGGAGTAGGAGAGCTTGGGGGAGTAGGAGAGCTTGGGGGAGTAGGAGAGCTTGAGGGTGTCGGAGAGCTTGGGGGAATAGGAGAGCTTAGGAGGTTAGGAGAGCTTGGGGGCGTATGAGAGCTTGGGGGCGTATGAGAGCTTGGGGGAGTGTGAGAGCTTGGGGTGTTTGAGAGTTTGGGGAAGTAGGCGATCTTGGGGGAGTAGTAGAGCTTGTGGGAGTGGGAGAGCTTGGGCGAGTAGGAGAGCTTGGGGGAGTAAGAGAGCTTGGGGGAGGAAGAAAGCTTGGGGGAGAAAGAGAGCTTGGGGGAGTAAGAGTGCTTGGGGGAGTAGGAGAGCTTGGGGGAGTAGGTGAGCTTTCGGGAGTAGGAGAGTTTGGGGGAGTAGGAGAGCTTGGGGGAGTCGCGGAGCCTGGGGAAGTAGGAGAGCTTGGGGAACAGGTGAGCTTGTGGGAATAGGAGAGCTTGGGGTAGTACGAGCGCTTGCGGGTGTAGGAGAGCTTGGGCGAGTAGGAGAGCTTGGGGGAGTAAGAGAGCTTAGGAGAGTAAGAGATCTTGGGGGAGCAGTAGAGCTTGGGGGAGTAGGAGAGCTTGAGGCCGTAGTAGCGCTTGGGGGTGTAGGAGAGCTTGGGGGAGAAGGAGAGCTTGAGGGAGTAGGATAACTTGGCAGAGTAGTAGAGCTTGGAGGAGTAAGAGAGCTTGGGGGTGTAAGAGAGCTTGGGGGAGTAAGAGAGCTTGGGGGAATACGAGAGCTTGGGGGAGTAGGAGAGCTTGGGGGAGTAGGGGAGCTTGGGGGAGTAGGAGAAATTGGGGGATTCTGGGATCTTGGGGGAGTAGTAGAACTTGGCACAGTTGGAGAGCTTGGGGGAGTAAGAGAGTTTGGGGGAGTAGGAGAGCTTAGGGGAGTAGGAGAGCTTCCTGGAATAGGATAGGTGGGGGAGTAGGAGAGCTTGGGGGAGTAGGAGAGCTTGTGGGAGTAGGGGAGCATGGGGGAGTAGGAGAGTTTGCGGGAGTAGGAGAGCTTCAGGGAGTAGGAGAGATTGGGGGCGTTAGAGAGCTTGGAGGAGGAGGAGAAGGAGAGCTTACCGTAGTAGGACAGCTTGGGGGAGTAGGGTAGCTTGGGGAAGCAGGAGAGCTTACCGGAGTAGGAGAGATTGGTGCAGTAGTAGGGCTTGGGGGAGTGGGAGAGTTTGGGGGATTAGGAGATCTTGGGGGCGTAGGAGAGCTTGTGGGAGTAGGGGAGCATGGGGGAGTAGGAGAGCTTGCGGGAGTAGGACAGCTTGGGGGAGTAGGATAGCTTGGGGGAGTAGGATAGCTTGCGGGAGTAGGAGAGCTTGCGGGAGTAGGACAGCTTGGGGGAGTAGGAGAGCTTGGGGGATTAGGATATCTTGGGGGAATAGGAGGGCTTGGGAGATTAGGAGAGCTTGGGGGAGTAGGAGTGCTTGGGGGAGTAGGAGAGCTTGGGAGATTAGGAGAGCTTGGCGGAGTAGGAGAATTTGAGGCAGTAGGAGAGCTTAGGGGAGTAGGAGAGCTTGGGGGAGTAGGAGAGCTTGGGGGAGTAGGAGAGCTTGAGGGTGTCGGAGAGCTTGGGGGAATAGGAGAGCTTAGGAGGTTAGGAGAGCTTGGGGGCGTATGAGAGCTTGGGGGCGTATGAGAGCTTGGGGGAGTGTGAGAGCTTGGGGTGTTTGAGAGTTTGGGGAAGTAGGCGATCTTGGGGGAGTAGTAGAGCTTGTGGGAGTGGGAGAGCTTGGGCGAGTAGGAGAGCTTGGGGGAGTAAGAGAGCTTGGGGGAGGAAGAAAGCTTGGGGGAGAAAGAGAGCTTGGGGGAGTAAGAGTGCTTGGGGGAGTAGGAGAGCTTGGGGGAGTAGGTGAGCTTTCGGGAGTAGGAGAGTTTGGGGGAGTAGGAGAGCTTGGGGGAGTCGCGGAGCCTGGGGAAGTAGGAGAGCTTGGGGAACAGGTGAGCTTGTGGGAATAGGAGAGCTTGGGGTAGTACGAGCGCTTGCGGGTGTAGGAGAGCTTGGGCGAGTAGGAGAGCTTGGGGGAGTAAGAGAGCTTAGGAGAGTAAGAGATCTTGGGGGAGCAGTAGAGCTTGGGGGAGTAGGAGAGCTTGAGGCCGTAGTAGCGCTTGGGGGTGTAGGAGAGCTTGGGGGAGAAGGAGAGCTTGAGGGAGTAGGATAACTTGGCAGAGTAGTAGAGCTTGGAGGAGTAAGAGAGCTTGGGGGTGTAAGAGAGCTTGGGGGAGTAAGAGAGCTTGGGGGAATACGAGAGCTTGGGGGAGTAGGAGAGCTTGGGGGAGTAGGGGAGCTTGGGGGAGTAGGAGAAATTGGGGGATTCTGGGATCTTGGGGGAGTAGTAGAACTTGGCACAGTTGGAGAGCTTGGGGGAGTAAGAGAGTTTGGGGGAGTAGGAGAGCTTAGGGGAGTAGGAGAGCTTCCTGGAATAGGATAGGTGGGGCAGTAGGAGAGCTTGGGGGAGTAGGAGAGCTTGTGGGAGTAGGGGAGCATGGGGGAGTAGGAGAGTTTGCGGGAGTAGGAGAGCTTCAGGGAGTAGGAGAGATTGGGGGCGTTAGAGAGCTTGGAGGAGGAGGAGAAGGAGAGCTTACCGTAGTAGGACAGCTTGGGGGAGTAGGGTAGCTTGGGGAAGCAGGAGAGCTTACCGGAGTAGGAGAGATTGGTGCAGTAGTAGGGCTTGGGGGAGTGGGAGAGTTTGGGGGATTAGGAGAGCTTGGGGGAGTAGGAGAGCTTGGGGGAGTAGGAGAGCTTGGGGGAGTAGGAGAGGTTGGGGAGAAGGAGAACTTCAGGAGAAGGAGAGCAAGGGGCAGAAGGAGAGCAAGGCGGAGAAGGAGAGCTTGGGGGAGAAGGAGAGCTTGGGGGAGAAGGAGAGCTTGTGGGAGAAGGAGAGCTTGGGGGAGTAGGAGAGCTTGGGGGAGTAGGAGAGCTTGGGGGAATAGGAGAACTTGGGGGAGTGGGAGAGCTTGGTTGAGTAGGATAGCTTGGGGGAGTAGGAGAGCTTGGGGAAGTAGGAGAGCCTGAGGGAGTAGGAGATCCTGGGGGTGTATGAGAGCCTGTGGGTGTATGAGAGGCTGGAGGAGTATGAGAGGCTGGGGGAGTATGAGAGGCTGGGGGAGTATGAGAGGCTGTGGGAGTATGAGAGGCTTGCGGGGTATGAGAGCCTTGTGGAGTATGAGAGACTGGGGGAGTATGAGATCCTGGGGAGGTATCTGAGCCTGGGGGAGTATGAGAGCCTGGGAGAGTATGAGAGGCTGGGTGAGTATGTGTGGCTGGGGGAGTATGAGAGCCTGGGGGAGAATGAGAGCCTGGGGGAGTATGAGGGTTTGGGGGAGTAGGAGAGCTTGGGGGAGTAGGAGAGCTTGGGGGTGCAGGAGAGCTTGGGGGGGTAGGCGAGCATTGGGGAGTAGGAGAGCTTGGGGGAGTAGGAGATCTTGTGGCAGCAGAAGAGCTTGGGGGTTTCGGAGAGATTGGGGGAGTAGGAGAGCTTGGGGGAGTAGGAGAGCTTTGGAGAGTGGGAGAGCTTGGCGGAGTACTAGAACTTGGGGCAGTAGGAGAGCTTAGGGGAGTGGGATAGCTTGGGGGGAGTAGGAGAACTTGGGGGAGGAAGAGAGCTTGGGGGAGAAGGAGAGCTTGGGGTAGTAGGAGAATTTGTCAGAGTAGGAGAGCTTGGAGGAGTAAGAGAGCTTGGGAGAGTAGGAGAGCTTTGGGGAGTAGCAGAGTTTGTGGGAGTAGGAGAGCTTGGGGGAGTAAGAGAGCTTAGGGGAGTAAGAGAGTTTGGGGAAGTAGGAGAGCTTGGGGCAGTAGGAGAGCTTGGGGCAGTAGGAACGCTTGGGGGAGGAGGAGAGCTTGGAGGAGAAGCAGAGCTTGGAGGAGTAGGAGAACATGGCAGAGTAGGAGAGCTTGGAGGAGTAAGAGAACTTGGGGGAGTAAGAGAGCTTGGGGGAGTAAGAGAGCTTGGGGGAATACGAGAGCTAGGGGGAGTAGGAGAGCTTGGGAGAGTAGGGGAGCTTGGGGGAGTGGGAGAAATTGGGGGATTCGGGGAACTTGGGGGAGTAGGAGAACTTGGCACAGTAGGAGAGCTTGGGGGAGTAAGAGAGCTTGGGGGAGTAAGAGAGCTTGGCGGAGTGAGAGAGCTTGGGGGAGTAAGAGAGCTTGGGGGAGTAAGAGAGCTTGGGGGAGTAAGAGAGCTTGGGGCAGTAGGAGATCTTGGGGGAGTAGGAGATCTTGGGGGAGTAGGAGAGCTTGGGCGAGTAGGAGAGCTTGGGGGAGTAAGAGAGCTTGGTGGAGTAAGAGAGCTTGGGAAGTAAGAGATCTTGGGGGAGTAAGATAGCTTGGGGGAGTGGGAGAGCTTGGACGAGTAGGAGAGCTTGGTGGAGTAGGAGAGCTTGTGGGAGTAAGAGAGCTTGGGCGAGTAGGAGAGCTTGGGGGAGTAAGAGAGCTTACGGGAGTAAGAGAGCTTGGGGGAGCAGTAAAGCTTGGGGGCGTAGGAGAGCTTGGGGCAGAATTATTGCTTGGCGGAGTAGGAGAGCTTGGGGGAGAAGGAGTGCTTGGGGGAGTAGGAGAACTTTGCAGAGTAGGAGAGCTTGGAGGAGTAAGATAGCTTGGGGGTGTAAGAGAGCTTGGGGTAGTAGGAGTACTTGGGGGATTCGGGGAGCTTGGGGATGTAGGAGAACTTGGCACAGTAGGAGAGCTTGTGGGAGTAAGAGAGCTTGGGGGAGTAAGAGTGCTTGGGGGAGTAAGAGATCTTGGGAAGTAGGAGAGGTTTGCGGAATAAGAGAGCTTGGGGGAGTGGGAGAGCTTGGGGGAGTAGGAGAGCTTGGGGGAGTAGGAGCGCTTGGGGGAGTAGGAGAGCTTGGGGGAGTAGGAGAGCTTGGGGGAGTAGGAGAGCTTGGGGGAGTAGGAGAGCTTGGGAGAGTAGGAGAGCTTGGGGGAGTAGGAGATCTTGGGGGAGTAGGAGAGCTTGGGGGAGTAGGAGAGCTTGGGGGAGTAGGAGAGCTTGGGGGAGTAGGAGAGCTTGGGGGAGCAGGACAGCTTGGGAGAGTAGGAGAGCTTTGGGGATTAGGAGAGCTTGGGGGAGTCAGAGAGCCTGGGGCCGTAGCAGATCTCTGGAGAGTAGGAGATCTTGGGGGAGTAGGAGAGCTTGGGCGAGTAGGAGAGCTTGGGGGAGTAAGAGAGCTTGGTGGAGTAAGAGAGCTTGGGGAGTAAGAGAGATTGGGGGAGTAAGAGAGCTTGGGGGAGTAGGAGAGCTTGGGGGAGTAGGAGAGCTTGGGCGAGTAGGAGAGCTTGGGGGAGTAGGAGAGCTTGGGGGAGTAGGAGAGCTTGGGGGAGTAGGAGATCTTGGGGGAGTAGGAGAGTTTGGGTGAGTAGGAGAGCTTGGGAGAGTAGGAGAGCTTGGGGGAGTAGGAGAGCTTGGGGGAGTAGGAGAGGTTGGGAAAGTAGGAGAGCTTTGGGGAGTCGGAGAGCTTGTGGGAGTAGGACAGCTTGGGGGAGTAGGAGAGCTTGGGGTAGTAGGAGAGCTTGGGGGAGTAGGACAGCTTGGGGGAGCAGGAGAGCTTGGGGGAGTAGGATATCATGGGGGAATAGGAGGGCTTGGGGGATTAGGAGAGCTTGGGGGAGTAGGAGGGCTTGGGGGAGTAGGAGAGCTTGAGAGATTAGGAGAGCTTGGCGGAGTGGTAGAACTTGGGGCTGGAGGAGAGCTTAGGGGAGTAGGATAGCTTGGGGGAGTAAGAGAGCTTGGGGGAGCAAGAGAGCTTGAGGGTGTAAGAGAGCTTGGGGGAGTAGGATTGCTTGTGGGAGTAAGAGAGCTTGGGCGAGTAGGAGAGCTTGGGGGAGTAAGAGAGCTTAAGGGAGTAAGAGATCTTGGGGGAGCAGTAGAGCTTGGGGGAGTAGGAGAGCTTGGGGCAGTATTATCGCTTGGCGGAGTAGGAGAGCTTGGGGGAGAAGGAGAGCTTGGGGGAGAAGGAGAGCTTGGGGGAGTCAGAGAGCCTGGGGCCGTAGCAGATCTCTGGGGAGTAGGAGATCTTGGGGGAGTAGGAGAGCTTGGGCGAGTAGGAGAGCTTGGGGGAGTAAGAGAGCTTGGTGGAGTAAGAGAGCTTGGGGAGTAAGAGAGATTGGGGGAGTAAGAGAGCTTGGGGGAGTAGGAGAGCTTGGGAAAGTAGGAGAGCTTGGGCGAGTAGGAGAGCTTGGGGGAGTAGGAGAGCTTGGGGGAATAGGAGAGCTTGGGTGAGTAGGAGAGCTTGGGGGAGTAGGAGATCTTGGGGGAGTAGGAGAGCTTGAGGGAGTAGGAGAGCTTGGGAGAGTAGGAGAGCTTTGGGGAGTCGGAGAGCTTGTGGGAGTAGGACAGCTTGGGGGAGTAGGAAAGCTTGGGGGAGCAGGAGAGCTTGGGGGAGTAGGCTTTCATGGGGGTATAGGAGGGCTTGGGGGATTAGGAGAGCTTGGGGGAGTAGGAGGGCTTGGGGGAGTGGGAGAGCTTGGGAGATTAGGAGAGCTTGGCGGAGTGGTAGAACTTGGGGCTGGAGGAGAGCTTAGGGGAGTAGGATAGCTTGGGGGAGTAAGAGAGCTTGGGGGAGTAAGAGAGCTTGAGGGTGTAAGAGAGCTTGGGGGAGTAGGATTGCTTGTGGGAGTAAGAGAGCTTGGGCGAGTAGGAGAGCTTGGGGGAGTAAGAGAGCTTTAGGGAGTAAGAGATCTTGGGGGAGCAGTAGAGCTTGGGGGAGGAGGAGATCTTGGGGCAGTATTATCGCTTGGCGGAGTAGGAGAGCTTGGGGGAGTAGGAGAGCTTGGTGGAGTAGGGGAGCTTGGGGGCGTAGGAGAACTTGGGGTATTCGGGGAGCTTGGGGGTGTCGGAGAAATTGGCACAGTAGGAGAGCTTGGGGGAGTAAGAGAGCTTGGGGGACTAAGAGAGCTTGGGGGAGTAAGAGAGCTTGGGAAGTAAGAGAGCTTTGGGGTGTAAGAGAGCTTGGGGGAGTGGGAGAACTTGGGGGCGTAGGAGAGCTTGGGGGAGTAGGAGAGCTTGGGGGAGTAGGAGATTTTGGGGTGTAGGAGATCTTGGGGGAGTAGGAGAGTTTGGGGGAGTAGGAGAGCTTGGGGGTGTAGAAGAGCTTGGGGGAGTAGGACAGCTTGGGTGAGTAGGAGAGCTTGGGGGAGTAGGAGAACTTGGCAGAGTAGGAGAGTTTGGAGGAGTAAGACAGCTTGCGGGTGTAAGAGAGCTTGGGGTAGTAAGAGAGCTTGGGGTAATACGAGAGCTTGGGGGAGTAGGAGAGCTTGGGGGAGTAGGGGAGCTTGGGGGAGTAGGAGTACTTGGGGGTTTCGGGGAGCTTGGGGGAGTAGGAGAACTTGGCACAGTAGGAGAGCTTGGGGGAGTAAGAGAGCTTGGGGGAGTAAGAGAGCTTGGGGGAGTAAGAGAGCTTGGGGGAGTAGGAAAGCTTGGGGGAGTTGGACAGCTTAGGAGAGTAGGAGAGCTTTGGGGAGTAGGGGATCTTGTGGGATTGGAGAGCTTGGGGGAGTAAGAGAGCTTGGGGGATTAGGAGAGCTTGGGGGAGTCAGAGAGCCTGGGGCCGTAGCAGATCTCTGGGGAGTAGGAGATGTTGGGGAGTAGGAGAGCTTGGGCGAGCAGGAGCGCTTGGGAGAGTAAGAGAGCTTGGTGATGTAAGAGAGCTTGGGGAGTAAGAGAGCTTGGTGGAGTAAGAGAGCTTGGAGGAGTAGGAGAGCTTGGGGGAGTAGGAGAGCTTGTGGGAGTCGGAGAGCTTGGGAGAGTAGGAGAGCTTTGGGGAGTAGGAGAGCTTGTGGGTGTAGGACAGCTTGGGGGAGTAGGAGAGCTTGGGGGAGTAGGAGAGCTTGCGGGAGTAGGAGAGCTTGGGGGAGTAGGACAGCTTGGGGCAGTAGGAGAGCATGGGGGAGTAGGATATCTTGGGGGAATAGGAGGGCTTGGGGGATTAGGAGAGCTTGGGGGAGTAGGAGTGCTTGGGGGAGTAGGAGAGCTTGGGAGATTAGGAGAGCTTGGCGGAGTAGGAGAACGTGGGGCAGTAGGAGAGCTTAGGGGAGTAGGAGAGCTTGGGGGAGTAGGAGAGCTTGGGAAGTTAGGAGAGCTTGGGGGCGTATGAGAGCCTGGGGTGTATGAGAGTTTGGGGAAGTAGGCGAGCTTGGGGGAGTAGTAGAGCTTGTGGGAGTGGGAGAGCTTGGGCGAGTAGGAGAGCTTGGGGGAGTAAGAGAGCTTGGGGGAGGAAGAAAGCTTGGGGGAGAAAGAGAGCTTGGGGGAGTAAGAGAGCTTGGGGGAGTAGGAGAGCTTGGGGGGGTAGGAGAGCTTGGGGGAGTAGGAGAGTTTGGGGGAGTAGGAGAGCTTGGGGGATTCGCGGAGCCTGGGGGAGTAGGAGAACTTGGCAGAGTAGGAGAGCTTGGGGGAGGAAGAGAGCTTGGGGGAGCAAGAGAGCTTGGCGGAGTAAGATAGCCTGGGGGAGTAGGAGAGCTTGGGGAACAGGTGAGCTTGTGGGAATAGGAGAGCTTTGGGGAGTACGAGCGCTTGCGGGTGCAGGTTAGCTTGGGCGAGTAGGAGAGCTTGGGGGTGTAAGAGAGCTTAGGGGCGTAAGAGAGCTTAGGGGAGCAGTAGAGCTTGGTGGAGTAGGAGAGCCTGAGGCCGCAGTAGCGCTTGGGGGAGTAGGGGAGCTTGGGGGAGTAGGAGAGCTTGGGGGAGAAGGAGAGCAAGGGGAGAAGGAGAGCAAGGGGGAGTAGGAGAGCTTGGGGGAGTAGGAGAGCTTGGGGGAGTAGGAGAGCTTGGGGGAGTTGGACAGCTTGGGAGAGTAGGAGAGCTTTGGGGAGTAGGGGATCTTGTGGGAGTAGGAGAGCTTGGGGGAGTAGGCGAGCTTGGGGGATTAGGAGAGCTTGGGGGAGTCAGAGAGCCTGGGGCCGTAGCAGATCTCTGGGAATAGGAGATCTTGGGGGAGGAGGAGAGCTTGGGCGAGTAGGAGAGCTTGGGGGAGTAAGAGAGGTTGGTGGAGTAAGAGAGCTTGGGGAGTAAGAGATCTTGGGGGAGTAAGAGAGCTTGGTTGAGTAGGAGATCTTGCGGGAGTAGGAGAGCTTGTGGGAGTAGGAGAGCTTGTGAGAGTAGGAGAGCTTTTGGAAGTAGGAGAGCTTGTGGGAGTAGGACAGCTTGGGGGAGTAGGAGAGCTTGGGGGAGTAGGAGAGCTTGCGGGAGTAGGAGAGCTTGGGGAAGTAGGACAGCTTGGCGGAGTAGGAGAGCTTGGCGGAGTAGGAGAACTTGGGGCAGTAGGAGAGCTTTGGGGAGTAGGAGAGCTTGGGGGAGCAGGAGAGCTTGGGGGATTAGGAGAACTTGGGGGTGTCGGAGAGCTTGGGGGATTGGAGAGCTTGGGAGGTTAGGAGAGCTTGGGGGCGTATGAGAGCTTGGGGGCGTATGAGAGCTTGGGGGAGTGTGAGAGCTTGGGGTGTATGAGAGTTTGGGGAAGTAGGCGAGCTTGGGGGAGTAGGAGAGCTTGGGGGAGTAAGAGAGCTTGGGGGAGGAAGAAAGCTTGGGGGAGAAAGAGAGCTTGGGGGAGTAAGAGAGCTTGGGGGAGTAGGAGAGCTTGGGGGAGTAGGAGAGCTTGGGGGACTAGGAGAGTTTGGGGGAGTAGGAGTGTTGGGGGAGTCGCGGAGCCTGTGGGAGCAGGAGATCTTGGCAGAGTAGGAGAGCTTGGGGGAGGAAGAGAGCTTGGGGGAGTAAGAGAGCTTGGGGGAGTAAGATAGCTTGGTGGAGTAGGAGAGCTTGGGGAACAGGTGAGCTTGTGGGAATAGGAGAGCTTGGGGGAGTACGAGCGCTTGCGGGTGTAGGAGAGCTTGGGCGAGTAGGAGAGCTTGGGGGAGTAAGTGAGCTTAGGGGAGTAAGAGAGCTTGGGGGAGCAGTAGAGCTTGGGGGAGTAGGAGAGCTTGAGGCCGTAGTAGCGCTTGGGAGAGTAGGAGAGCTTGGGGGAGTAGGAGAGCTTGAGGGAGTAGTAGAACGTGGCAGACTAGGAGAGCTTGGAGGAGTAAGAGAGCTTGGGGGTGTAAGAGAGCTTGGGGGAGTAAGAGAGCTTGGGGGAATACGAGAGCTTGGGGGAGTAGGAGAGCTTGGGGGAGTAGGGGAGCTTGGGGGCGTAGGAGAATTTGGGTTTTCGGACGCTTGGGGGTGTAGGAGAACTTGGCAGAGTAGGAGAGCTTGGGGGAGTAAGTGAGCTTGGGGGAGTAAGAGAGCTTGGGGGAGTAAGAGAGCTTGGGAAGTAAGAGAGCTTGGGGGGGTGGGAGAGCTTGGGGGAGTGGGAGAGCTTGGGGGAGTAGGAGAGCTTGGAGGAGTAGGAGCGCTTGTAGGAGTAGGAGAGCTTGGGGGAGTAGGAGAGCTTGGGAGAGTAGGAGAGCTTGGGGGAGTAGGAGATGTTGGGGTGTAGGAGATCTTGGGGGAGTAGGAGAGTTTGGGGGAGTAGGAGAGCTTGGGGGTGTAGGAGAGCTTGGGTGAGTAGGACAGCTTGGGTGAGTAGGAGAGCTTTGGGGAGTAGGGGAGCTTGTGGGAGTAGGAGAGCTTGGGGGAGAAAGAGAGCTTGGGCGATTAGGAGAGCATGGGGTAGTCAGAGAGCCTTGGGCAGTAGGAGAGCTCTGGGAAGTAGGAGATCTTGGGGGAGTAGGAGAGCTTGGGCGAGTAGGAGATCTTGGGGGAGTAAGAGAGCTTGGTGGAGTAAGAGAGCTTGGGGAGTAAGAGACCTTAGGGGAGTAGGAGAACTTGGCAGAGTAGGAGAGCTTGGAGGAGTAAGATAGCTTGGGGGTGTCAGAGAGCTTGGGGGAGTAAGAGAGCTTGGGGGAATACGAGAGCTTGGGGGAGTAGGAGAGCTTGGGGGAGTAGGGGAGCTTGGGGGAGTAGGAGTACTTGGGGGATTCGGGGAGCTTGGGGGAGTATGAGAACTTGGCACAGTAGGAGAAATTGGGGGAGTAAGAGAGCTTGGGGGAGTAAGAGAGCTTGGGGGAGTAAGAGAGCTTGGGAAGTAAGAGAGATTTGGGGAGTAAGAGAGCTTGGGGGAGTGGGAGAGCTTGGGGGAGTAGGAGAGCTTGGGGGAGTAGGAGCGCTTGGAGGAGTAGGAGAGCTTGGGGGAGTAGGAGAGCTTGGGGGAGTAGGAGAGCTTGGGGGAGTAGGAGAGCTTGGGAGAGTAGGAGAGCTTGGGGGAGGAGGAGATCTTGGGGGAGTAGGAGATCTTGGGGGAGGAGGAGAGTTTGGGGGAGTAGGAGAGCTTGGGGGAGTACGAGAGCTTGGGGGAGTAGGACGGCTTGGGGGAGTTGGACAGCTTGGGAGAGTAGGAGAGCTTTGGGGAGTAGGGGATCTTGTGGGAGTAGGAGAGCTTGGGGGAGTAGGACAGCTTGGGGGATTAGGAGAGCTTGGGGGATTCAGAGAGCCTGGGGCCGTAGCACATCTCTGGGGAGTAGGAGATCTTGGGGGAGTAGGAGAGCTTGGGCGAGTAGGAGAGCCTGGGGGAGTAAGAGAGCTTGGTGGAGTAAGAGAGCTTGGGGAGTAAGAGAGCTTGGAGGAGTAAGAGAGCTTGGGGGAGTAGGAGAGCTTGGGGGAGTAGGAGAGCTTGTGGGAGTAGGAGAGCTTGGGAGAGTAGGAGAGCTTTGGTGAGTAGGAGAGCTTGTGGGATTAGGAGAGCTTGGGGGCGTAGGAGAACTTGGGGTATTCGGGGAGCTTGGGGGAGTAGGAGAACTTGGCACAGTAGGAGAGCTTGGGGGAGTAAGAGAGCTTGGGTGAGTAAGAGAGCTTGGGGGAGTAAGAGAGCTTGGCAAGTAAGAGAGCTTTGGGAGTAAGAGAGCTTGGGGGAGTGGGAGAGCTTGGGGTAGTAGGAGAGCTTGGGGGAGTAAGAGAGCTTGGGAAGTAAGAGAGGTTTGGGGAGTAAGAGAGCTTGGGGGAGTGGCAGAGCTTGGGGGAGTAGGAGAGCTTGGGGGAGTAGGAGAGCTTGGGAGAGTAGGAGAGCTTGGGGGAGTAGGAGATCTTTGGGGAGTAGGAGATCTTGGGGGAGTAGGAGAGCTTGGGCGAGTAGGAGAGCTTGTGGGAGTAAGACAGCTTGGTGGAGTAAGAGAGCTTGGGAAGTAAGAGAGCTTGGGGGATTAAGAGAGCTTGGGGGAGTGGGAGAGCTTGGGGGAGTAGGAGAGCTTGGGGGAGTAGGAGCGCTTGGGGGAGTAGGTGAGCTTGGGGGAGTAGGAGAGCTTGGTGGAGTCGGAGAGCTTGGGGGAGTAGGAGAGCCTGGGAGAGTAGGAGAGCTTGGGGGAGTAGGAGATCTTGGGGGAGTAGGAGATCTTGGGGGAGTAGTAGAGTTTGGGGGAATAGGAGAGCTTGGGGGAGTAGGAAAGCTTCCGTGAGTAAGAGAGCTTGGGTGAGTAAGAGAGCTTGGGGGTGTAAGAGAGCTTGTGGGATTAGGAATGCTTGTGGTAGTAAGAGAGCTTGGGCGTGTAGGAGAGCTTGGGGGAGTAAGAGAGCTTAGGGGAGTAAGAGAGCTTGGGGGAGCAGTAGAGCTTGTGGGAGTAGGAGAGCTTGGGGCAGTATTATCGCTTGGCGGAGTAGGAGAGCTTGGGGGAGAAGGAGAGCTTGGGGCAGTAGGAGAACTTTGCAGAGTAGGAGAGCTTGGAGGAGTAAGATAGCTTGGGGGTGTAAGAGAGCTTGGGGGAGTAAGAGAGCTTGGGGGAATACGAGAGCTTGGGGGAATACGAGAGCTTGGGGGAGTAGGAGAGTTTGGGGGAGTAGGGGAGCTTGGGGGAGTAGGAGTATTTGGGCGATTCGGGGAGCTTGGGGGAGTAGGAGAACTTGGCACAGTAGGAGAGCTTGGGGGAGTAAGAGAGCTTGGGGGAGTAAGAGAGCTTGGGGGAGTAAGAGAGCTTGGGAAGTAAGAGAGATTTGGGGAGTAAGAGAGTTTGGGGGAGTGGGAGAGCTTGGGGGAGTAGGAGAGCTTGGGGGAGTAGGAGCGCTTGGAGGAGTAAGAGAGCTTGGGGGAGTAGGAGAGCTTGGGGGAGCAGGAGAGATTGGGGGAGTAGGATAGCTTGGGAGAGTAGGAGAGCTTGGGGGAGTAGGAGATCTTGGGGGAGTAGGAGATCTTGGGGGAGTAGGAGAGTTTTGGGGAGTAGGAGAGCTTGGGGGAGTAGGAGAGCTTGGGGGAGTCGGAGAGCTTGGGGGAGTAGGACAGCTTGGGAGAGTAGGTGAGCTTAGGGGAGTAGGGGAGCTTGTGGGAGTAGGAGAGCTTGGGGGAGTAGGAGAGCTTGGGGGATTAGGAGAGCTTGGGGGAGTCAGAGAGCCTGGGGCCGTAGCAGATCTATGGGGAGTAGGAGATCTTGGGGGAGTAGTAGAGCTTGGGCGATTAGGAGATGTTGGGGGAGTAAGAGAACTTGGTGGAGTAAGAGAGCTTGGGGAGTAAGAGAGCTTGGTGGAGTAAGAGAGCTTGGGGGAGTAGGAGAGCTTGGGGGAGTAGGAGAGCTTGGGCGAGTAGGAGAGCTTGGGGGAGTAGGAGAGCATGGGGGAGTAGGAGAGCATGGGAGAGTAGGAGAGCTTGGGGGAGTAGGAGATCTTGGGGGAGTAGGAGAGTTTGGGTGAGTAGGAGAGCTTGGGGGTGTAGGGGAGCTTGGGGGTGTAGGAGAAATTGGGGAATCGGGGAACTTGGGGAAGTAGGAGAACTTGGCACAGTAGGAGAGCTTGGGGGAGTAAGAGAGCTTGGGGGAGTAAGAGAGCTTGGCGGAGTGAGAGAGCTTGGGGCACTAAGAGAGCTTGGGGGAGTAAGAGAGCTTGGGGGAGTAAGAGAGCTTGGGGCAGTAGGAGATCTTTGGGGAGTAGGAGATCTTGGGGGAGTAGGAGAGCTTGGGCGAGTAGGAGAGCTTGGGGGATTAAGACAGCTTGGTGGAGTAAGAGAGCTTGGGAAGTAAGAGAGCTTGGGGGATTAAGAGAGCTTGGGGGAGTGGGAGAGCTTGGGGGAGTAGGAGAGCTTGGGGGAGTAGGAGCGCTTGGGGGAGTAGGTGAGCTTGGGGGAGTAGGAGAGCTTGGTGGAGTCGGAGAGCTTGGGGGAGTAGGAGAGCCTGGGAGATTAGGAGAGCTTGGGGGAGTAGGAGATCTTGGGGGAGTAGGAGATCTTGGGGGAGTAGTAGAGTTTGGGGGAATAGGAGAGCTTGGGGGAGTAGGAAAGCTTCCGTGAGTAAGAGAGCTTGGGTGAGCAGTAGAGCTTGTGGGAGTAGGAGAGCTTGGGGCAGTATTATCGCTTGGCGGAGTAGGAGAGCTTGGGGGAGAAGGAGAGCTTGGGGCAGTAGGAGAACTTTGCAGAGAAGGAGAGCTTGGAGGAGTAAGATAGCTTGGGGGTGTAAGAGAGCTTGGGGGAGTAAGAGAGCTTGGGGGAATACGAGAGCTTGGGGGAGTAGGGGAGCTTGGGGGGGTAGGAGTACTTGGGGGATTCGGGGAGCTTGGGGGAGTAGGAGAACTTGGCACAGTAGGAGAGCTTGGGGGAGTAAGAGAGCTTGGGGGAGTGAGAGAGCTTGGGGGAGTAAGAGAGCTTGGGAAGTAAGAGAGGTTTGGGGAATAAGAGAGCTTGGGGGAGTGGGAGAGCTTGGGGGAGTAGGAGAGCATGGGGGAGTAGGAGCGCTTGGACGAGTAGGAGAGCTTGGGGGAGTAGGAGAGCTTGGTGGAGTAGGAGAGCTTGTGGGAGTAGGAGAGCATGGGAGAGTAGGAGAGCTTGGGGGAGTAGGAGATCTTGGGGGAGTAGGAGATCTTGGGGGAGTAGGAGAGCTTGGGGGAGTAGGAGATCTTGGGGGAGTAGGAGATCTTGGGGGAGGAGGAGAGTTTGGGGGAGTAGGAGAGCTTGGGGGAGTAGGATAGCTTGGGGGAGTCGGAGAGATTGGGGGAGTAGGACAGCTTGGGAGAGTAGGAGAGCTTGGGGGAGTCAGAGAGCCTGGGGCCGTAGCAGATCTCTGGGGAGCAGGAGATCTTGGGGGAGTAGGAGAGCTTGGGCGAGTAGGAGAGCTTGGGGGAGTAAGAGAGCTTGGTGGAGTAAGAGAGCTTGGGGAGTAAGAGAGCTTGGGGGAGTAAGAGAGCTTGGGGGAGTAGGAGAGCTTGGGGGATTAAGGGAGCTTGGGGGAGTAAGAGAGCTTGGGGGAGTAAGAGAGCTTGGGAAGTAAGAGAGATTTGGGTAGTAAGAGAGCTTGGGGGAGTGGGAGAGCTTGGGGGTGTAGGAGAGCTTGGGGGAGTAGGAGCACTTGTAGGAGTAGGAGAGCTTGGGGGAGTAGGAGAGATTGGGGGAGTAGGAGAGATTGGGGGAGTAGGAGAGCTTGGGAGAGTAGGAGAGCTTGGGGGAGTAGGAGATCTTGGGGGAGTAGGAGATCTTGGGGGAGGAGGAGAGTTTGGGGGAGTAGGAGAGCTTGGGGGAGTAGGATAGCTTGGGGGAGTCGGAGCGATTGGGGGAGTAGGACAGCTTGGGAGAGTAGGAGAGCTTTGGGGAGTAGGGGATCTTGTGGGAGTAGGAGAGCTTGGGGGAGTAGTAGAGCTTGGGGGATTAGGAGAGCTTGGGGGAGTCAGAGAGCCTGGGTCCGTAGCAGATCTCTGTGGAGTAGGAGATCTTGGGGGAGTAGGAGAGCTTGGGCGAGTAGGAGATGTTGGGGGAGTAAGAGAACTTGGTGGAGTAAGAGAGCTTGGGAAGTAAGAGAGCTTGGGGGAGTAAGAGAGCTTGGGGGAGTGGGAGAGCTTGGGGACGTAGGAGAGCTTGGGGGAGTAGGAGAAACTGGGGGATTCGGGGAAATTGGGGGAGTATGAGAACTTGGCACAGTAGGAGAGCTTGGGGGAGTAAGAGATCTTGGGGGAGTAAGAGAGCTTGGTGAAGTAAGAGAGCTTGGGAAGTAAGAGAGCTTGGGGCAGTAAGAGAGCTTGGGGGAGTGGGAGAGCTTGGGGGAGTAGGAGAGCTTGGGGGAGAAGGAGCGCTTGGGGGTGTAGGAGAGCTTGGGGGAGTAGGAGAGCTTGGTGGAGTAGGAGAGCTTGTGGGAGTAGGAGAGCATGGGAGAGTAGGAGAGCTTGGGGGAGTAGGAGATCTTGGGGGAGTAGGAGATCTTGGGGGAGTAGGAAAGTTTGGGGGAATAGGAGAGCTTGGGGGAGTAGGAGAGCTTGCGTGAGTAAGAGAGCTTGGGGGAGTAAGAGAGCTTGGGGGTGTAAGAGAGCTTGTGGGAGTAGGAGTGCTTGTGGGAGTAAGAGCGCTTGGGCGAGTAGGTGAGCTTGGGGGAGTAAGAGAGCTTAGGGGAGTAAGAGAGCTTGGGGGAGCAGTAGAGCTTGGGGGAGTAGGAGAGCTTGGCAGTATTATCGCTTGGCGGAGTAGGAGAGCTTGGGGGGGAAGGAGAGCTTGGGGGAGTTGGAGAACTTTGCAGAGTAGGAGAGCTTGGAGGAGTAAGATAGCTTGGGGGTGTAAGTGAGCTTGGGGGAGTAAGAGAGCTTGGGGGAATACGAGAGCTTGGGGGAGTAGGAGAGCGTGGGGGAGTAGGGGAGCTTGGGGGAGTAGGAGTACTTGGGGGATTCGGGGAGCTTGGGGGAGTAGGAGAACTTGGCACAGTAGGAGAGCTTGGGGGAGTAAGAGAGCTTGGGGGAGTGAGAGAGCTTGGGGGAGTAAGAGAGCTTGGGAAGTAAGAGAGGTTTGGGGAATTAGAGAGCTTGGGGGAGTGGGAGAGCTTGGGGGAGTAGGAGAGCATGGGGGAGTAGGAGCGCTTGGACGAGTAGGAGAGCTTGGGGGAGTAGGAGAGCTTGGGGGAGTAGGAGAGCTTGGGGGAGTAGGAGAGCTTGGGAGAGTAAGAGAGCTTGGGGGAGTAGGAGATCTTGGGGGAGTAGGAGATCTTGGGGGAGTAGGAGAGTTTGGGGGCGTAGGAGAGCTTGGGGGAGTAGGAGAGCTTGGGGGAGTAGGAGAGATTGGGGGATTAGGACAGCTTGGGAGAGTAGGAGAGCGTTGGGGAGTAGGGGAGCTTGTGGGAGTAGGAGTGCTTGGGGGAGTAGGAGAGCTTGGGGAATTAGGAGAGCTTGGGGGAGTCAGAGAGCCTGGGGCCGTAGCAGATCTCTGGGGAGCAGGAGATCTTGGGGGAGTAGGAGAGCTTGGGCGAGTAGGAGAGCTTGGGGGAGTAAGAGAGCTTGGTGGAGTAAGAGAGCTTGGGGTGTAAGAGAGCTTGGGGGAGTAAGAGAGCTTGGGGGAGTAGGAGAGCTTGGGGGAGTAGGAGAGCTTTGGCGAGTAGGAGAGCTTGGGGGAGTAGGAGAGCTTGGGGGAGTAGGAGAGCTTGGGAGAGTAGGAGAGCTTGGGGGAGTAGGAGATCTTGGGGGTGTAGGAGAGTTTGGGTGAGTAGGAGAGCTTGGGGGAGTAGGAGAGCTTGGGGGAGTAGGAGAGCTTGGGGGAGTAGGAGAGCTTTGGGGAGTAGGAGAGCTTGTGGGAGTAGGACAGCTTGGGGGAGTAGGAGAGCTTGGGGGAGTAGGATATCATGGGGGAATAGGAGGGCTTGGGGGATTAGGAGAGCTTGGGGGAGTAGGAGGGCTTGGGGGTGTTGGAGAGCTTGGGAGATTAGGAGAGCTTGGCGGAGTGGGAGAACTTGGGGCAGGAGGAGTGCTTAGGGGAGTAGGATAGCTTGGGGGAGTAAGAGAGCTTGGGGGAGTAAGAGAGCTTGAGGGTGTAAGGGAGCTTGGGGGAGTAGGAGTGCTTGTGGGAGTAAGAGAGCTTGGGCGAGTAGGAGAGCTTAAGGGAGTAAGAGAGCTTAAGGGAGTAAGAGATCTTGGGGGAGCAGTAGAGCTTGGGCGAGTAGGAGAGCTTGGGGGAGTAGGAGAGCTTGGGAGAGTAGGAGAGCTTGTGGGAGTAGGAGATCTTGGGGGAGTAGGAGAGTTTGGGTGAGTAGGAGAGCTTGGGGGAGTAGGAGAGCTTGGGGGAGTAGGAGAGCCTGGGGGAGTAGGAGAGCTTGGCGGAGTAGGAGAACTTGGGGCAGTAGGAGAGCTTAGAGGAGTGGGATAGCTTGGGGGAGTAGGAGAACTTGGAGGATGAAGAGAGCTTGGGGGAGAAGGAGAGCTTGGGGGAGTAGGAGAATTTGTCAGAGTAGGAGAGCTTGGAGGAGTAAGAGAGCTTGGGAGAGACTAGGAGAGCTTTGGAGAGTAGCAGAGTTTGTGGGAGTAGGAGAGCTTGGGGGAGTTAGAGAGCTTCGGGGAGTAAGAGAGCTTGGGGGAGTAGGAGAGCTTGGGGCAGTAGGAGAGCTTGGGGCAGTAGGAGCGCTTGGGGGAGGAGGAGAGCTTGGGGGAGAAGCAGAGCTTGGGGGAGTAGGAGAACATGGCAGAGTAGGAGAGCTTGGAGGAGTAAGAGAACTTGGGGGAGTAAGAGAGCTTGGGGGAGTAAGAGATCTTGGGGGAAAACGAGAGCTTGGGGGAGTAGGAGAGCTTGGGGGAATAGGGGAGCTTGGGGGAGTAGGAGAAATTGGGGGATTCGGGGAACTTGGGGGAGTAGGAGAACTTGGCACAGTAGGAGAGCTTGGGGGAGTAAGAGAGCTTGGGGGAGTAAGAGAGCTTGGCGGAGTGAGAGAGCTTGGGGGAGTAAGAGAGCTTGGGGGAGTAAGAGAGCTTGGGGGAGTAAGAGAGCTTGGGGCAGTAGGAGATCTTTGGGGAGTAGGAGATCTTGGGGGAGTAGGAGAGCCTGGGCGAATAGGAGAGCTTGGGGGAGTAAGAGAGCTTGGTGGAGTAAGAGAGCTTGGGAAGTAAGAGAGCTTGGGGGAGTAAGAGAGCTTGGGGGAGTGGGAGAGCTTGGGGGAGTAGGAGAGCTTGGGGGAGTAGGAGCGCTTGGGGGAGTAGGAGAGCTTGGGGGAGTAGGAGAGCTTGGGGGAGTAGGAGAGCTTGGGGGAGTAGGAGAGCCTGGGAGAGTAGGAGAGCTTGGTGGAGTAGGAGATCTTGGGGGAGTAGGAGATCTTGGGGGAGTAGGAGAGTTTGGGGGAATAGCAGAGCTTGGGGGAGTAGGAGAGCTTGCGTGAGTAAGAGAGCTTGGGGGAGTAAGAGAGCTCGGGGGTGTAAGAGAGCTTGTGGCAGTAGGAGTGCTTTTGGGAGTAAGAGAGCTTGGGCGAGTAGGAGAGCTTGGGGGAGTAAGAGAGCTTAGGGGAGTAAGAGAGCTTGGGGGAGCAGTAGAGCTTGGCGGAGTAGGAGAGCTTGGGGCAGTATTATCGCTTGGCGGAGAAGGAGAGCTTGGGGGAGAAGGAGAGCTAGGGGGAGTAGGAGAACTTTGCAGAGTAGGAGAGCTTGGGGGAGTAAGAGAGCTTGGGGGAGTAAGAGAGCTTGGGGGAGTAAGAGAGCTTGGGAAGTAAGAGAGGTTTGGGGAGTAAGAGAGCTTGGGGGAGTGGGAGAGCTTGGGGGAGTAGGAGAGCTTGGGGGAGTAGGAGCGCTTGGAGGAGTAGGAGAGCTTGGGGGAGTAGAAGATTTTGGGGGAGTAGGAGAGCTTGGGGGAGGAGGAGAGCTTGGGAGAGTAGGAGAGCTTGGGGGAGTAGGAGATCTTGGGGGAGTAGGAGAGTTTGGGGGAGTAGGAGAGCTTGGGGGAGTAGGAGAGCTTGGGGGAGTAGGAGAGCTTGGGGGATTAGGAGAGCTTGGGGGAGTCAGAGAGCTTGGGGGAGTAGGATATCATGGGGGAATAGGAGGGCTTGGGGGATTAGGAGTGCTTGGGGGAGTAGGAGGGCTTGGGGGAGTAGGAGAGCTTGGGAGATTAGGAGAGCTTGGCGGAGTGGGAGAACTTGGGGCAGGAGGAGAGCTTAGGGAAGTAGGATAGCTTGGGGGAGTAAGAGAGCTTGGGGGAGTAAGAGAGCTTGAGGGTGTAAGAGAGCTTGGGGGAGTAGGAATGCTTGTGGGAGTAAGAGAGCTTGGGCGAGTAGGAGAGCTTGGGGGAGTAAGAGAGCTTAAGAGAGTAAGAGATCTTGGGGGAGCAGTAGAGCTTGGGGGAGTAGGAGAGCTTGGGGCAGTATTATCGCTTGGCGGAGTAGGAGAGCTTGGGGGAGAAGGAGAGCTTGGGGGAGTAGGAGAACTTGGCAGAGTAGGAGAGCTTGGAGGAGTAAGAGAGCTTGGGGGTGTAAGAGAGCTTGGTGGAGTAAGAGAGCTTGGGGGAATACGAGAGCTTGGGGGAGTAGGAGAGCTTGGGGGAGTAGGGGAGCTTGGGGGCGTAGGAGAATTTGGTGGAGTAAGAGAGCTTGGGAAGTAAGAGAGCTTGGGGGAGTAAGAGAGCTTGGGGGAGTGGGAGAGCTTGGGGGAGTAGGAGAGCTTGGGGGAGAAGGAGCGCTTGGGGGAGTAGGAGAGCTTGGGGGAGTAGGAGAGCTTGGTGGAGTAGGAGATCTTGGGGGAGTAGGAGAGCATGGGAGAGTAGGAGAGCTTGGGGGAGTTGGAGATCTTGGGGGAGTAGGAGATCTTGGGGGAGTAGGAGAGTTTGGGGGAATAGGAGAGCTTGGGGGAGTAGGAGAGCTTGCGTGAGTAAGAGAGCTTGGGGGAGTAAGAGAGCTTGGGGTTGTAAGAGAGCTTGTGGGAGTAGGAGTGCTTGTGGGAGTAAGAGAGCTTGGGCGAGTAGGATTGTTTGGGGGAGTAAGAGAGCTTAGGGGAGTAAGAGAGCTTGGGGGAGCAGTAGAGCTTGGGGGAGTAGGAGAGCTTGGGCAGTATTATCGCTTGGCGGAGTAGGAGAGCTTGGGGGGGAAGGAGAGCTTGGGGGAGTTGGAGAACTTTGCAGAGTAGGAGAGCTTGGAGGAGTAAGATAGCTTGGGGGTGTAAGTGAGCTTGGGGGAGTAAGAGAGCTTGGGGGAATACGAGAGCTTGGGGGAGTAGGAGAGCGTGGGGGAGTAGGGGAGCTTGGGGGAGTAGGAGTACTTGGGGGATTCGGCGAGCTTGGGGGAGTAGGCAAACTTGGCACAGTAGGAGAGCTTGGGGGTGTAAGAGAGCTTGGGGGAGTTAGAGAGCTTGCGGGAGTAAGAGAGCTTGGGAAGTAAGAGAGGTTTGGGGAGTAAGAGAGCTTGGGGGAGTGGGAGAGCTTGGTGGAGTCGGAGAGCTTGGGGGAGTAGGAGAGCTTGGGGGAGTAGGAGAGCTTGGGGGAGTAGGAGAGCTTGGGAGAGTAGGAGAGCTTGGGGGAGTAGGAGATCTTGGGGGAGTAGGAGATCTTGGGGGAGTAGGAGAGTTTGGTGGAGTAGGAGAGCTTGGGGGAGTAGGAGAGCTTGGGGGAGTAGGAGAGCTTGGGGGAGTAGGAGAGCTTGGGGGAGTAGGACAGCTTGGGAGAGTAGGAGAGCGTTGGGGAGTAGGGGAGCTTGTGGGAGTAGGAGAGCTTGGTGGAGTAGGAGAGCTTGGGGAATTAGGAGAGCTTGGGGGAGTCAGAGAGCCTGGGGCCGTAGCAGATCTCTGGGGAGTAGGAGATCTTGGGGGAGTAGGAGAGCTTGGGCGAGTAGGAGAGCTTGGGGGAGTAAGAGAGCTTGGTGGAGTAAGAGAGCTTGGGGAGTAAGAGAGCTTGGGGGAGTAAGAGAGCTTGGCGGAGTAGGAGAGCTTGGGGGAGTAGGAGAGCTTTGGCTAGTAGGAGAGCTTGCAGGAGTAAGATAGCTTGGGGGTGTAAGTGAGCTTGGGGGAGTAAGAGAGCTTGGGGGAATACGAGAGCTTGGGGGAGTAGGAGAGCGTGGGGGAGTAGGGGAGCTTGGGGGAGTAGGAGTACTTGGGGGATTCGGGGAGCTTGGGGGAGTAGGAGAACTTGGCACAGTAGGAGAGCTTGGGGGAGTAAGAGAGCTTGGGGGAGTGAGAGAGCTTGGGGGAGTAAGAGAGCTTGGGAAGTAAGAGAGGTTTGGGGAGTAAGAGAGCTTGGGGGAGTGGGAGAGCTTGGGGGAGTAGGAGAGCATGGGGGAGTAGGAGCGCTTGGAGGAGTAGGAGAGCTTGGGGGAGTAGGAGAGCTTGGGGGAGTAGGAGAGCTTGGGGGAGTAGGAGAGCTTGGGAGAGTAAGAGAGCTTGGGGGAGTAGGAGATCTTGGGGGAGTAGGAGATCTTGGGGGAGTAGGAGAGTTTGGGGGAGTAGGAGAGCTTGGGGGAGTAGGAGAGCTTGGGGGAGTAGGAGAGCTTGGGGGAGTAGGACAGCTTTGGAGAATAGGAAAGCGTTGGGGAGTAGGGGAGCTTGTGGGAGTAGGAGAGCTTGGGGAATTAGGAGAGCTTGGGGGAGTCAGAGAGCCTGGGGCCGTAGCAGATCTCTGGGGAGCAGGAGATCTTGGGGGAGTAGGAGAGCTTGGGCGAGTAGGAGAGCTTGGGGGAGTAAGAGAGCTTGGTGGAGTAAGAGAGCTTGGGGGAGTAGGAGAGCTTGGGGGAGTAGGAGAGCTTGGGGGAGTAGGAGAGCTTGGGAGAGTAGGAGAGCTTGGGGGAGTAGGAGATCTTGGGGGTGTAGGAGAGTTTGGGTGAGTAGGAGAGCTTGGGGGAGTAGGAGAGCTTGGGGGAGTAGGAGAGCTTGGGGGAGTAGGAGAGCTTTGGGGAGTAGGAGAGCTTGTGGGAGTAGGACAGCTTGGGGGAGTAGGAGAGCTTGGGGGAGTAGGATATCATGGGGGAATAGGAGGGCTTAGGGGATTAGGAGAGCTTGGGGGAGTAGGAGGGCTTGGGGGTGTCGGAGAGCTTGGGAGATTAGGAGAGCTTGGCGGAGTGGGAGAACTTGGGGCAGGAGGAGTGCTTAGGGGAGTAGGATAGCTTGGGGGAGTAAGAGAGCTTGGGGGAGTAAGAGAGCTTGAGGGTGTAAGGGAGCTTGGGGGAGTAGGAGTGCTTGTGGGAGTAAGAGAGCTTGGGCGAGTAGGAGAGCTTAGGGGAGTAAGAGAGCTTAAGGGAGTAAGAGATCTTGGGGGAGCAGTAGAGCTTGGGCGAGTTGGAGAGCTTGGGGGAGTAGGAGAGCTTGGGAGAGTAGGAGAGCTTGGGGGAGTAGGAGATCTTGGGGGAGTAGGAGAGTTTGGGTGAGTAGGAGAGCTTGGGGGAGTAGGAGAGCATGGGGGAGTAGGAGAGCCTGGGGGAGTAGGAGAGCTTGGCGGAGTAGGAGAACTTGGGGCAGTAGGAGAGCTTAGAGGAGTGGGATAGCTTGGGGGAGTAGGATAACTTGGAGGATGAAGAGAGCTTGGGGGAGAAGGAGAGCTTGGGGGAGTAGGAGAATTTGTCAGAGTAGGAGAGCTTGGAGGAGTAAGAGAGCTTGGGAGAGACTAGGAGAGCTTTGGAGAGTAGCAGAGTTTGTGGGAGTAGGAGAGCTTGGGGGAGTTAGAGAGCTTCGGGGAGTAAGAGAGCTTGGGGGAGTAGGAGAGCTTGGGGCAGTAGGAGAGCTTGGGGCAGTAGGAGCGCTTGGGGGAGGAGGAGAGCTTGGGGGAGAAGCAGAGCTTGGGGGAGTAGGAGAACATGGCAGAGTAGGAGAGCTTGGAGGAGTAAGAGAACTTGGGGGAGTAAGAGAGCTTGGGGGAGTAAGAGATCTTGGGGGAAAACGAGAGCGTGGGGGAGTAGGAGAGCTTGGGGGAATAGGGGAGCTTGGGGGAGTAGGAGAAATTGGGGGATTCGGGGAACTTGGGGGAGTAGGAGAACTTGGCACAGTAGGAGAGCTTGGGGGAGTAAGAGAGCTTGGGGGAGTAAGAGAGCTTGGCGGAGTGAGAGAGCTTGGGGGAGTAAGAGAGCTTGGGGGAGTAAGAGAGCTTGGGGGAGTAAGAGAGCTTGGGGCAGTAGGAGATCTTTGGGGAGTAGGAGATCTTGGGGGAGTAGGAGAGCTTGGGCGAATAGGAGAGCTTGGGGGAGTAAGAGAGCTTGGTGGAGTAAGAGAGCTTGGGAAGTAAGAGAGCTTGGGGGAGTAAGAGAGCTTGGGGGAGTGGGAGAGCTTGGGGGAGTAGGAGAGCTTGGGGGAGTAGGAGCGCTTGGGGGAGTAGGAGAGCTTGGGGGAGTAGGAGAGCTTGGGGGAGTAGGAGAGCTTGGGGGAGTAGGAGAGCCTGGGAGAGTAGGAGAGCTTGGTGGAGTAGGAGATCTTGGGGGAGTAGGAGATCTTGGGGGAGTAGGAGAGTTTGGGGGAATAGCAGAGCTTGGGGGAGTAGGAGAGCTTGCGTGAGTAAGAGAGCTTGGGGGAGTAAGAGAGCTCGGGGGTGTAAGAGAGCTTGTGGCAGTAGGAGTGCTTTTGGGAGTAAGAGAGCTTGGGCGAGTAGGAGAGCTTGGGGGAGTAAGAGAGCTTAGGGGAGTAAGAGAGCTTGGGGGAGCAGTAGAGCTTGGCGGAGTAGGAGAGCTTGGGGCAGTATTATCGCTTGGCGGAGAAGGAGAGCTTGGGGGAGAAGGAGAGCTAGGGGGAGTAGGAGAACTTTGCAGAGTAGGAGAGCTTGGAGGAGTAAGATAGCTTGGTGGTGTAAGAGAGCTGGGGGGAGTAAGAGAGCTTTGGGGAATACGAAAGCTTGGGGGAGTAGGAGAGCTTGGGAGTAGGGGAGCTTGGGGGAGTAGGAGTACTTGGGGGATTCGGGGAGCTTGGGGGAGTAGGAGAACTTGGCACAGTAGGAGAGCTTGGGGGAGTAAGAGAGCTTGGGGGAGTAAGAGAGCTTGGGGGAGTAAGAGAACTTGGGAAGTAAGAGAGGTTTGGGGAGTAAGAGAGCTTGGGGGAGTGGGAGAGCTTGGGGGAGTAGGAGAGCTTGGGGGAGTAGGAGCGCTTGGAGGAGTAGGAGAGCTTGGGGGAGTAGAAGATTTTGGGGGAGTAGGAGAGCTTGGGGGAGGAGGAGAGCTTGGGAGAGTAGGAGAGCTTGGGGGAGTAGGAGATCTTGGGGGAGTAGGAGATCTTGGGGGAGTAGGAGAGTTTGGGGGAGTAGGAGAGCTTGGGGGAGTAGGAGAGCTTGGGGGAGTAGGAGAGCTTGGGGGAGTAGGACAGCTTGGGGGAGTCAGAGAGCTTGGGGGAGTAGGATATCATGGGGGAATAGGAGGGCTTGGGGGATTAGGAGTGCTTGGGGGAGTAGGAGGGCTTGTGGGAGTAGGAGAGCTTGGGAGATTAGGAGAGCTTGGCGGAGTGGGAGAACTTGGGGCAGGAGGAGAGCTTAGGGAAGTAGGATAGCTTGGGGGAGTAAGAGAGCTTGGGGGAGTAAGAGAGCTTGAGGGTGTAAGAGAGCTTGGGGGAGTAGGAATGCTTGTGGGAGTAAGAGAGCTTGGGCGAGTAGGAGAGCTTGGGGGAGTAAGAGAGCTTAAGAGAGTAAGAGATCTTGGGGGAGCAGTAGAGCTTGGGGGAGTAGGAGAGCTTGGGGCAGTATTATCGCTTGGCGGAGTAGGAGAGCTTGGGGGAGAAGGAGAGCTTGGGGGAGTAGGAGAACTTGGCAGAGTAGGAGAGCTTGGAGGAGTAAGAGAGCTTGGGGGTGTAAGAGAGCTTGGTGGAGTAAGAGAGCTTGGGGGAATACGAGAGCTTGGGGGAGTAGGAGAGCTTGGGGGAGTAGGGGAGCTTGGGGGCGTAGGAGAATTTGGTGGAGTAAGAGAGCTTGGGAAGTAAGAGAGCTTGGGGGAGTAAGAGAGCTTGGGGGAGTGGGAGAGCTTGGGGGAGTAGGAGAGCTTGGGGGAGAAGGAGCGCTTGGGGGAGTAGGAGAGCTTGGGGGAGTAGGAGAGCTTGGTGGAGTAGGAGATCTTGGGGGAGTAGGAGAGCATGGGAGAGTAGGAGAGCTTGGGGGAGTTGGAGATCTTGGGGGAGTAGGAGATCTTGGGGGAGTAGGAGAGTTTGGGGGAATAGGAGAGCTTGGGGGAGTAGGAGAGCTTGCGTGAGTAAGAGAGCTTGGGGGAGTAAGAGAGCTTGGGGTTGTAAGAGAGCTTGTGGGAGTAGGAGTGCTTGTGGGAGTAAGAGAGCTTGGGCGAGTAGGATTGTTTGGGGGAGTAAGAGAGCTTAGGGGAGTAAGAGAGCTTGGGGGAGCAGTAGAGCTTGGGGGAGTAGGAGAGCTTGGGCAGTATTATCGCTTGGCGGAGTAGGAGAGCTTGGGGGGGAAGGAGAGCTTGGGGGAGTTGGAGAACTTTGCAGAGTAGGAGAGCTTGGAGGAGTAAGATAGCTTGGGGGTGTAAGTGAGCTTGGGGGAGTAAGAGAGCTTGGGGGAATACGAGAGCTTGGGGGAGTAGGAGAGCGTGGGGGAGTAGGGGAGCTTGGGGGAGTAGGAGTACTTGGGGGATTCGGCGAGCTTGGGGGAGTAGGCAAACTTGGCACAGTAGGAGAGCTTGGGGGTGTAAGAGAGCTTGGGGGAGTTAGAGAGCTTGCGGGAGTAAGAGAGCTTGGGAAGTAAGAGAGGTTTGGGGAGTAAGAGAGCTTGGGGGAGTGGGAGAGCTTGGTGGAGTCGGAGAGCTTGGGGGAGTAGGAGAGCTTGGGGGAGTAGGAGAGCTTGGGGGAGTAGGAGAGCTTGGGAGAGTAGGAGAGCTTGGGGGAGTAGGAGATCTTGGGGGAGTAGGAGATCTTGGGGGAGTAGGAGAGTTTGGTGGAGTAGGAGAGCTTGGGGGAGTAGGAGAGCTTGGGGGAGTAGGAGAGCTTGGGGGAGTAGGAGAGCTTGGGGGAGTAGGACAGCTTGGTAGAGTAGGAGAGCGTTGGGGAGTAGGGGAGCTTGTGGGAGTAGGAGAGCTTGGTGGAGTAGGAGAGCTTGGGGAATTAGGAGAGCTTGGGGGAGTCAGAGAGCCTGGGGCCGTAGCAGGTCTCTGGGGAGTAGGAGATCTTGGGGGAGTAGGAGAGCTTGGGCGAGTAGGAGAGCTTGGGGGAGTAAGAGAGCTTGGTGGAGTAAGAGAGCTTGGGGAGTAAGAGAGCTTGGGGGAGTAAGAGAGCTTGGCGGAGTAGGAGAGCTTGGGGGAGTAGGAGAGCTTTGGCTAGTAGGAGAGCTTGGAGGAGTAGGAGAGCTTTGGGGAGTAGGAGAGCTTGGGAGAGTAGGAGAGCTTGGAGGAGTAGGAGATCTTGGGGGTGTAGGAGAGTTTGGGTGAGTAGGAGAGCTTGGGGGAGTAGGAGAGCTTGGGGGAGTAGGAGAGCTTGGGGGAGTAGGAGAGCTTGGGAGAGTAGGAGAGCTTTGGGGAGTAGGAGAGCTTGTGGGAGTAGGACAGCTTGGGGGAGTAGGAGAGCTTGGGGGAGTAGGAGATCTTGGGGGAGTAGGACAGCTTGGGGGAGTAGGAGAGCTTGGGGGAGTAGGATATCATGGGGGAATAGGAGGGCTTGGGGGATTAGGAGAGCTTGGGGGAGTAGGAGGGCTTGGGGGTGTCGGAGAGCTTGGGAGATTAGCAGAGCTTGGCGGAGTGGGAGAACTTGGGGCAGGAGGAGAGCTTAGGGGAGTAGGATAGCTTGGGGGAGTAAGAGAGCTTGGGGGAGTAAGAGAGCTTGAGGGTGTAAGAGAGCTTGGGGGAGTAGGAGTGCTTGTGGGAGTAAGAGAGCTTGGGCGAGTAGGAGAGCTTAGGGGAGTAGGAGAGCTTGGGGGAGTAGGAGAGCTTGGGAGAGTAGGAGAGCTTGGGAGAGTAGGAGAGCTTGGGGGAGTAGGAGATCTTGGGGGAGTAGGAGAGTTTGGGTGAGTAGGAGAGCTTGGGGGATTAGGAGAGCTTGGGGGAGTAGGAGAGCTTGGCGGAGTAGGAGAACTTGGGGCAGTAGGAGAGCTTAGGGGAGTGGGATAGCTTGGGGGAGTAGGAGAAGTTGGAGGATGAAGAGAGCTTGGGGGAGAAGGAGAGCTTGGGGGAAAACGAGAGCTTGGGGGAGTAGGAGAGCTTGGGGGAGTAGGGGAGCTTGGGGAGTAGGAGAAATTGGGGGATTCGGGGAACTTGGGGGAGTAGGAGAACTTGGCACAGTAGGAGAGCTTGGGGGAGTAAGAGAGCTTGAGGGAGTAAGAGAGCTTGGCGGAGTGAGAGAGCTTGGGGGAGTAAGAGAGCTTGGGGGAGTAAGAGAGCTTGGGGGAGTAAGAGAGCTTGCGGCAGTAGGAGATCTTTGGGGAGTAGGAGATCTTGGGGGAGTAGGAGAGCTTGGGCGAATAGGAGAGCTTGGTAGAGTAAGAGAGCTTGGTGGAGTAAGAGAGCTTGGGAAGTAAGAGAGCTTGGGGGAGTAAGAGAGCTTGGGGGAGTGGGAGAGCTTGGGGGAGTAGGAGCGCTTGGGGGAGCAGGAGATCTTGGGGGAGTAGGAGAGTTTGGGGGAATAGGAGAGCTTGGGGGAGTAGGAGAGTTTGCGTGAGTAAGAGGGCTTGGGGGAGTAAGAGAGCTTGGTGGTGTAAGAGAGCTTGTGGCAGTAGGAGTGCTTTTGGGAGTAAGAGAGCTTGGGCGAGTAGGAGAGCTTGGGGGAGTAAGAGAGCTTAGGGGAGTAAGAGAGCTTGGGAGAGCAGTAGAGCTTGGGGGAGTAGGAGAGCTTGGGGCACTATTATCGCTTGGCGGAGTAGGAGAGCTTGGGGGAGAAGGAGAGCTTGGGGTAGTAGGAGAACTTGGCAGAGTAGGAGAGCTTGGAGGAGTAAGACAGCTTGGGGGTGTAAGAGAGCTTGGTGGAGTAAGAGAGCTTGGGGGAATAAGAGAGCTTGGGGGAGTAGGAGAGCTTGGGGGAGTAGGGGAGCTTGGGGGCGTAGGAGAACGTGGGGAATTCGGGGAGCTTGGGGGAGTAGGAGAATTTGGCACAGTAGGAGAGCTTGGGGGAGTAAGAGAGCTTGGGGGAGTAAGAGAGCTTGGGGGAGTAAGAGAGCTTGGGAAGTAAGAGAGCTTTGGGTGTAAGAGAGCTTGGGGGAGTGGGAGAGCTTGGGGGAGTAGGAGAGCTTGGGGGAGTAAGAGAGCTTGGGAAGTAAGAGAGGTTTGGGGAGTAAGAGAGCTTGGGGGAGTGGGAGAGCTTGGGGGAGTAGGAGAGCTTGGGGGAGTAGGAGAGCTTGGGAGAGTAGGAGAGCTTGGGGGAGTAGGAGATCTTGGGGGAGTAGGAGATCTTGGGGGAGTAGGAGAGTTTGGGGGAGTAGGAGAGCTTGGGGGAGTAGGAGAGCTTGGGGGATTAGGAGAGCTTGGGGTAGTCAGAGAGCCTGGGGCCGTAGCAGATCTCTGGGGAGTAGGAGATCTTGGGGGAGTGGGAGAGCTTGGGCGAGTAGGAGAGCTTGGGGGAGTAAGAGAGCTTGGTGGAGTAAGAGAGCTTGGGGAGTAAGAGAGCTTGGGGGAGTAAGAGAGCTTGGGGGAGTAGGAGAGCTTGGCGGAGTAGCAGAGCTTGGGGGAGTAGGGGAGCTTGGGGGAGTAGGGGAGCTTGGGGGAGTAGGTGAGCTTGGGAGAGTGGGAGAGCTTGGGGGAGTTGGAGATCTTGGGGGAGTAGGAGAGTTTGGGTGAGTAGGAGAGCTTGGGGGAGTAGGAGAGCTTGGGGGAGTTGGAGAGCTTGGGAGAGTAGGAGAGCTTTGGGGAGTAGGAGAGCTTGTGGGAGTAGGACAGCTTGGGGGAGTAGGAGAGCTTAGGGGAGTAGGAGAGCTTGGGGGAGTAGGACAGCTTGGGGGGTCGGAGAGCTTGGGGGAGTAGGATATCATGGGGGAATAGGAGGGTTTGGGGGATTTGGAGAGCTTGGGGGAGTTGGAGGGCTTGGGGGAGTAGGAGAGCTTGGGAGATTAGGAGAGCTTGGCGGAGTGGGAGAACTTGGGGCAGGAGGAGAGCTTAGGGGAGTAGGATAGCTTGGGGGAGTAAGAGAGCTTGGGGGAGTAAGAGAGCTTGAGGGTGTAAGAGAGATTGGGGGAGTAGGAGTGCTTGTGGGGGTAAGAGAGCTTGGGCGAGTAGGAGAGCTTGGGGGAGTAAGAGAGCTTAAGGGAGTAAGAGATCTTGGGGGAGCAGTAGAGCTTGGGGGAGTAGGAGAGCTTGGGGCAGTATTATCGATTGGCGGAGTAGGAGAACTTGGCAGAGTAGGAGAGCTTGGAGGAGTAAGACAGCTTGGGGGTGTAAGAGAGCTTGGGGGAGTAAGAGAGCTTCGGGAAATACGAGAGCTTGGGGGTGTAGGAGAGCTTGGGGAGTAGGGGAGCTTGGGGGCGTAGGAGAACTTGGGGTATTCGGGGAGCTTGGGGGAGTAGGAGAACTTGGCACAGTAGGAGAGCTTGGGGGAGTAAGAGAGCTTGGGGGAGTAAGAGAGCTTCGGAAGTAAGAGAGCTTTGGGGAGTAAAAGAGCTTGGGGGAGTGGGAGAGCTTGGGGGAGTAGGAGAGCATGGGGGAGTAGGAGCGCTTGGGGGAGTAGGACCACTTGTGTGAGTAGGAGAGCTTTGGTGAGTAGGGGAGCTTGTGGGAGTAGGAGAGCTTGGGGGAGAAGGAGAGCTTGGGGGATTAGGAGAGCATGGGGGAGTCAGAGAGCCTTGGGCAGTAGGAGAGCTCTGGGGACTAGGAGATCTTGGGGGAGTAGGAGAGCTTGGGCGAGTAGGAGAGCTTGGGGGAGTAAGAGAGCTTGGTGGAGTAAGAGAGCTTGGGGGGTAAGAGAGCTTGGGGGAGTAAGAGAGCTTGGGGGAGTGGGAGAGCTTGGGGGAGTAGGAGAGCTTGGGGAAGTCGGAGAGCTTGGGGTAGTAGGATTGATTGGGGGAGTAGGAGAACTTGGCAGAGTAGGAGAGCTTGGAGGAGTAAGATAGCTTGGGTGTGTAAGAGAGCTTGGGGGAGTAAGAGAGCTTGGGGGAATAGGAGAGCTTGGGGGAGTAGGGGAGCTTGGTGGAGTAGGAGTAATTGGGGGATTCGGAGAGCTTGGGGGAGTAGGAGAACTTGGCACAGTAGGTGAGCTTGGGGGAGTAAGAGAGCTTTGGGGAGTAAGAGAGCTTGGGGGAGTAAGAGAGCTTGGGAAGTAAGAGAGATTTGGGGAGTAAGAGAGCTTGGGGGAGTGGGAGAGCTTTGGGGAGTAGGGGATCTTGTGGGAGTAGGAGAGCTTGGGGGAGTAGGAGAGCTTTGGGGATTAGGAGAGCTTGGGGAGTCAGAGAGCCTGGGGCCGTAGCAGATCTCTGGGGAGTAGGAGATCTTGGGGGAGTAGGAGAGCTTGGGCGAGTAGGAGAGCTTGCGGGAGTAAGAGAGCTTGGTGGAGTAAGAGAGCTTGGGGAGTAAGAGAGCTTGGGGGAGTAAGAGAGCTTGGGGGAGTAGGAGAGCTTGGGGGAGTAGGAGAGCTTGTGGGAGTAGGAGATCTTGGGAGAGCAGGAGAGCTTTGGGGAGTAGGAGAGCTTGTGGGAGGACGACAGCTTGGGGGAGTAGGAGAGCTTGGGGGAGTAGGAGAGCTTGGGGGAGTAGGATATCTTGGGGGAATAAGAGTGCTTGGGGGATTAGGAGAGCTTGGGGGAGTAGGAGTGCTTGGGGGAGTAGGAGAGCTTGGGAGATTAGGAGACCTTGGCGGAGTAGGAGAACTTGGGGCAGTAGTAGAGCTTAGGAGAGTAGGAGAGCTTGGGGGAGTAGGAGAGCTTGGGTGAGTAGGAGAGCTTGGGGGTGTCGGAGAGCTTGGGGGACTAGGAGAGCTTGGGAGGTTAGGAGAGCTTGGTGGCGTATGAGAGCTTGGGGGCGTATGAGAGCTTGGGGGAATGTGAGAGCTTGGGGTGTATGAGAGTTTGGGGAAGTAGGCGAGCTTGGGGGAGTAGTAGAGCTTGTGGGAGTGGGAAGCTTGGGCGAGTAGGAGAGCTTGGGGGAGTAAGAGAGCTTGGGGGAGGAAGAAAGCTTGGGGGAGAAAGAGAGCTTGGGGGAGTAAGAGAGCTTGGGGGAGTAGGAGAGTTTGGGGGAGTAGGAGAGCTTGGGGGAGTAGGAGAGTTTGGGGGAGTAGGAGAGCTTGGGGGAGTCGCGGAGCCTGGGGGAGTAGGAGATCTTGGCAGAGTAGGAGAGCTTGGGGGAGGCAGAGAGCTTGGGGGAGTAAGAGAGCTTGGGGGAGTAAGATAGCTTGGGGGAGTAGGAGAGCTTGGGGAACAGGTGAGCTTGTGGGAATAGGAGAGCTTGGGGGAGTACGAGCGCTTGCGGGTGTAGGAGAGCTTGGGCGAGTAGGAGAGCTTGGGGGAGTAAGAGAGCTTAGGGGAGTAAGAGAGCTTGGGGGAGCAGTAGAGCTTGGGGGAGTATGAGAGCTTGAGGCCGTAGTAGCGCTTGGGGGAGTAGGAGAGCTTGGGGGAGTAGGAGAGCTTGAGGGAGTAGGAGAACTTGGCAGCATAGGAGAGCTTGGAGGAGTAAGAGAGCTTGGGGGTGTAAGAGAGCTTGGGGGAGTAAGAGAGCTTGGGGGAATACGAGAGCTTGGGGGATTAGGAGAGCTTGGGGGAGTAGGGCAGCTTGGGGGAGTAGGAGAACCTGGGGGATTCTTGGAGCTTCGGGGAGTAGTAGAACTTGGCACAGTTGGAGAGCTTGGGGGAGTAAGAGAGCTTGGGGGAGTAAGAGAGCTTGGGGGAGTAAGAGAGTTTGGGGGAGTAGGAGAGCTTAGGGGAGTAGGAGAGCTTCCTTGAATAGGATAGGTGGGGGAGTAGGAGAGCTTGGGGGAGTAGGATAGCTTGTGGGAGTAGGGGAGCATGGGGGAGTAGGAGAGCTTGCGGGAGTAGGAGAGCTTGGGGGAGTAGGAGAGATTGGGGGCGTTAGAGAGCTTGGAGGAGGAGGGGAAGGAGAGCTTACCGTAGTAGGACAGCTTGGGGGAGTAGGGTAGCTTGGGGAAGCAGGAGAGCTTACCGGAGTAGGAGAGATTGGTGGAGTAGTAGAGCTTGGGGGAGTAGGAGAGCTTGGGGGAGTAGGAGAGCTTGGGGGAGTAGGAGAGCTTGGGAGAGTATGAGAGGCTGGGTGAGTATGTGTGGCTGGGGGAGTATGAGAGCCTGGGGGAGAATGAGAGCCTGGGGGAGTATGAGAGCTTGGGGGAGTAGGAGAGCTTGAGGGAGTAGGAGAGCTTGGGGGAGAAGGAGAGCCTGGGGGAATGGCGAGCTTGGGGGAGTAGGAGTGCTTGGGGGAGTAGGAGATCTTGGGGGAATAGGAGAGCTTGGGGGTTTAGGAGAGCTTGGGGGAGTAGGAGAGCTTGGGGGAGTAAGAGAGCTTGGGAGAGTAGGAGAGCTTGGCGGAGTAGGAGAACTTGGGGCAGTAGGAGAGCTTAGGGGAGTGGGATAGCTTGGGGGTGTAGGAGAACTTGGGGGAGGAAGAAAGCTTAGGGGTGAAGGAGAGCTTAGGGGAGTAGGATAATTTGTCAGATTGGAGAGCTTGGAGGAGCAAGAGAGCTTGGGGCAGTAGGAGAGCTTGGGGCAGTAGGAGCGCTTGGGGGAGTAGGAGAGCTTGGGGGAGAAGCAAAGCTTGGGGGAGTAGGAGAACATGGCAGAGTAGGAGAGCTTGGAGGAGTAAGAGAACTTGGGGGAGTAAGAGAGCTTGGGGAATAAGAGAGCTTGGGGGAATACGAGAGCTTGGGGGAGTATGTGAGCTTGGGGGTGTAGGAGAGCTTGGGGGAGTAGGAGAAATTGGGGGATTCGGGGAATTGGGGGAGTAGGAGAACATGGCACAGTAGGAGAGCTTGTGGGAGTAAGAGAGCTTGGGGGAGTAAGAAAGATTGGCGGAGTGAGAGAGCTTGGGGCAGTAAGAGAGCTTGGGGGAGTAAGAGAGCTTGGGGGAGTAAGAGAGCTTGGGGCAGTAGGAGATCTGGGGGGAGTAGGAGATATTGGGGGAGTAGGAGAGCTTGGGCGAGTAGGAGAGCTTGGGGGAGTAAGAGAGCTTGGTGGAGTAAGGGAGCTTGGGAAGTAAGAGAGCTTGGGGGAGAAAGAGAGCTTGGGGGAGTGGGAGAGATTGGGGGAGTAGGAGAGCTTGGGGGAGTTGGAGCGCTTGGGGGAGTAGGAGAGCTTGGGGAGTAGGAGAGCTTGGGCGAGTAGGAGAGCTTGGGGCAGTAAGAGAGCTTGGTGGAGTAAGAGAGCTTGGGAAGTAAGAGAGCTTGGGGTAGAAAGAGAGCTTGGGGGAGTGGGAGAGCTTGGGGGAGTAGGAGAGCTTGGGGGAGTAGGAGCGGTTGGGGGAGTAGGAGAGCTTGGGGGAGTAGGAGAGTTTGGTGGAGTAGGAGAGCTTGGTGGAGTAGGAGAGCCTGGGAGAGTAGGAGTGCTTGGGGGAGTAGGAGATCTTGGGGGAGTAGGAGATCTTGGGGGAGTAGGAGAGTTTGGGGGAATAGGAGAGCTTGGGGGAGTAGGAAAGCTTGCGTGAGTAAGAGAGCTTGGGTGAGTAAGAGAGCTTGGGGGTGTAAGAGAGCTTGTGGGAGTATGAGTGCTTGTGCGAGTAAGAGAGCTTTGGCGAGTAGGAGAGCTTGGGGGAGTAAGAGAGCTTAGGGGAGTAAGAGAGCTTGGGGGAGCAGTAGATCTTGGGGGAGTAGAAGAGCTTGGGGCAGTAATATCGCTTGGCGGAGTAGAGGAGCTTGGGGGAGAAGGAGAGCTTGGGGGAGTAGGAGAACTTTGCAGAGTAGGAGAGCTTGGAGGAGTAAGATAGCTTGGGGGAGTAAGAGAGCTTGGGGGAATACGAGAGCTTGGGGGAGCAGGAGAGCTTGGGGGAGTAGGGGAGCTTGGGGGAGTAGGAGTACTTGGGGGATTAGGGGAGCTTGGGGGAGTAGGAGAACTTGGCACAGTAGGAGAGCTTGGGGGAGTAAGAGAGCTTGGGGGAGTAAGAGAGCTTGGGGGAGTAAGAGAGCTTGGGAAGTAAGAGAGATTTGGGGAGTAAGAGAGCTTGGGGGAGTGGGAGAGCTTGGGGGAGTAGGAAAGCTTGGGGGAGTAGGAGCGCTTGGAGGAGTAGGAGAGCTTGGGGGAGTAGGAGAGCTTGGGGGAGTAGGAGAGATTGGGTGAGTAGGAGAGCTTGGGAGAGTAGGAGAGCTTGGGGGAGCAGGAGATCTTGGGGGAGTAGGAGATCTTGGGGGAGTAGGAGAGTTTGGGGGACTAGGGGAGCTTGGGGGAGTAGGAGAGCTTGGGGGAGTAGGAGAGCTTGGGGGAGTAGGACAGCTTGGGAGAGTAGGAGAGCTGTGGGGAGTAGGGGTGCTTGTGGGAGTAGGAGAGCTTGGGGGTGTAAGAGAGCTTGGGGGAGTAGGAGAGCTTTGGGGAGAAGGAGAGCTTGGGGGAGTATGAGAGCTTGGGGGAGTAGGAGAGATTGGGGGAGTAGGAGAGCTTGGGGGAGTAGGAGAGCTGATCGGAGCAGGAGATTTAACCGGAATACAGAGAGCTTGAGGGAGTGGGAGAGCTTGAGGAAGTAGGAGAGCTTGGGGGAGTGGGAGAGCTTGGGGGAGTAGGAAAGCTTGGGGGAGTAGGAGCGCTTGGAGGAGTAGGAGAGCTTGGGGGAGTAGGAGATCTTGGGGGAGTAGGAGAGATTGGCTGAGTAGGAGAGCTTGGGAGAGTAGGAGAGCTTGGGGGATTAGGAGATCTTGGGGGAGTAGGAGATCTTGGGGGAGTAGGAGAGTTTGGGGGAGTGGGAGAGCTTGGGGGAGTAGGAGAGCTTGGGGGAGTAGAAGAGCTTGGGGGAGTCGGGGAGCTTGGTGGAGTCGGAGAACTTGCGGGAGTAGGAGAGCTTGGAGGAGTAGGAGAGCTTGGGGGAGTAGGAGAGCTTGGGGGAGTAGGAGAGCTTTGGGGAGAAGGAGAGCTTGGGGGAGTATGAGAGCTTGGGGGAGTAGGAGATTTTGGGGGAGTAGGAGAGCTTGGGGGAGTAGGAGAGCTGATCGGAGCAGGAGAGTTAACCGGAATACAGAGAGCTTGAGGGAGTGGGAGAGCTTGAGGAAGTAGGAGAGCTTGGTGGAGTAGGATAGCTTGGTGGTGTAAGAGAGCTTGCGGGAGTAGGAGAGCTTGGGGGATTAGGAGAGCTTGGGGGAGTCGGAGAGCTTGGGGGAGTAGGAGAGCTTGGGGGTGTAGGAGAGCTTGGGGGTGTAGGAGAGCTTGGGGGTGTAGGAGAGCTTGGGGTCGTCGGAGAGCTTGGGGAATATGAGAGCTTGGGGGATAGGATAGCTTGGGTGAGTAGGAGAACTTACCTGAGTAGGAGAGCTTGAGGAAGTAGGAGAGATTGGGGGAGAAGGAGAGCTTGGGGGAGTAGGAGAGCTTGGGGGAGTAGGAGAGCTTGGAGGAGGAGTAGAGCTTGGGAGAGTCAGAGAGCTTGGGGGAGTAGGAGAGCTTGGGGGAGTAGGAGAGCTTGTGTCAGTATTATCGCTTGGCGGAGTCGGAGAACTTGGCAGAGTAGGAGAGCTTGGAGGAGTAAGACAGCTTGGGGGTGTAAGAGAGCTTGGGGGAGTAAGAGAGCTTGGGGGAATACGAGAGCTTGGGGGAGTAGGAGAGCTTGGGGGAGTAAGGGAGCTTGGGGGCGTAGGAGAACTTGGGGTATTCGGGGAGCTTGGGGGTGTAGGAGAACTTGGCACAGTAGGAGAGCTTGGGGGAGTAAGAGAGCTTGGGGGAGTAAGAGAGCTTGGGGGAGTAAGAGAGCTTATGAAGTAAGAGAGCTTTGGGGAGTAAGAGAGCTTGGGGGAGTGGGAGAGCTTGGGGGAGTAGGAGAGCTTGGGGTTGTAGGAGCGCTTGGAGGAGTAGGAGAGCTTGGGGGAGTAGGAGAGCTTGGGAGAGTAGGAGAACTTGGGGGAGTCGGAGATTTTGGGGGAGTAGGAGATCTTGGGGGAGTAGGAGAGTTTGGGCGAGTAGGAGAGCTTGGGGGTGTAGGAGAGCTTGGGGGAGTAGGACAGCTTGGGTGAGTAGGAGAGCTTTGGGGAGTAGGGGACCTTGTGGGAGTAGGAGAGATTGGGGGAGAAGGAGAGCTTGGGGCATTAGGAGAGCATGGGGGAGTCAGAGAGCCTTGGGCAGTAGGAGAGCTCTGGGGAGTAGGAGATCTTGGGGGAGTAGGAGAGCTTTGGCGAGTAGGAGAGCTTGGGGGAGTAAGAGAGCTTGGTGGAGTAAGAGAGCTTGGGGAGTAAGAGAGCTTGGGGGAGTAAGAGAGCATGGGGGAGTGGGAGAGCTTGGGGGAGTAGGAGAGCTTGGGGGAGTCGGAGAGCTTAGGGTAGTAGGAGTGATTGGGGGAGTAGGAGAACTTGGCAGAGTAGGAGAGCTTGGAGGAGTACGATAGCTTGGGTGTGTAAGAGAGCTTGGGGGAGTAAGAGAGCTTGGGGGAATACGAGAGCTTGGGGGAATAGGAGTGCTTGGGGGAGTAGGGGAGCTTGGTGGAGTAGGAGTACTTGGGGGATTCGGGGAGCTTGGGGGAGTAGGAGAACTTGGCACAGTAGGAGAGCTTGGGGGAGTAAGAGAGCTTGGGGGAGTAAGAGACCTTGGGGGAGTAAGAGAGCTTGGGGGAGTAGGAGCGCTTGGGGGAGTAGGAGAGCTTGGGGGAGTAGGAGAGCTTGGGGGAGTAGGAGATCTTGGGGGATTAGGAGAGTTTGGGGGAGTAGGAGAGCTTGGGGGAGTAGGAGAGCTTGGGGGAGTAGGAGAGCTTGGGGGAGTTGGACAGCTTGGGAGAGTAGGAGAGCTTTGGGGAGTAGGGGATCTTGTGGGAGTTGACAGTTTGGGGGAGTCGGAGATCTTGTGGAATTAGGAGAGCTTGGGGGAGTCAGAGAGTCTGGGGCCGTAGCAGATCTCTGGGGAGTAGGAGATCTGGGGGAGTAGGAGAGCTTGGGCGAGTAGGAGAGCTTGGGGGAGTAAGAGAGCTTGGTGGAGTAAGAGAGCTTGGGGAGTAAGAGAGCTTGGGGGAGTAAGAGAGCTTGGGGGAGTAAGAGAGATTGGGGGAGTAGGAGAGCTTAGGGGAGTAGGAGAGCTTCATCGAATAGGATAGGTGGGGGAGTAGGAGAGCTTGGGGGAGTAGGAGAGCTTGTGGGAGTAGGGGAGCATGGGGGAGTAGGAGAGCTTGCGGGAGTAGGAGAGATTGAGGGCGTTAGAGAGCTTGTAGGAGGAGGAGAAGGAGAGCTTACCGTAGTAGGACAGCTTTTGGGAGTAGGGTAGCTTGGGGAAGCAGGAGAGCTTACCGGGGAAGGAGAGATTGGTGGAGTAGTAGAGCTTGGGGGAGTAGGAGAGCTTGGGGGAGTAGGAGAGCTTGGGGGAGCAGGAGAGATTGGTGGAGTAGGAGAGCTTGGGAGAGTAGGAGAGGTTGGGGAGAAGGAGAACTTCTGGAGAAGGAGAGCAAGGGGCAGAAGGAGAGCAAGGCGGAGAAGGAGAGCTTAGGTGAGAAGGAGAGCTTGGGGGAGAAGGAGAGCTTGTGGGAGAAGGAGAGCTTGGGGGAGGAGGAGAGCTTGGGGGAGTAGGAGAGCTTGGGGGAATAGGAGAAATTGGGGGAGTGGGAGAGCTTGGTTGAGTAGGATAGCTTGGGGGAGTAGGAGAGCTTGGGGGAGTAGGAGAGCCTGGGGGAGTAGGAGAGCCTGGGGGAGTATGAGAGGCTGGAGGAGTATGAGAGGCTGGGGGAGTATGAGAGGCTGGGGGAGTATGAGAGGCTGTGGGAGTATGAGAGGCTTGGGGAGTATGAGAGCCTGGGGGAGTATGAGAGACTGGGGGAGTATGAGTTCCTGGGGGGGTATTAGAGCCTGGGGGAGTATGAGAGCCTGGGAGAGTATGAGAGGATGGTTGAGTATGTGTGGCTGGGGGAGTATGAGAGCCTGGGGGAGAATGAGAGCCTGGGGGAGTATGAGAGCTTGGGGGAGTAGGAGAGCTTGGGGGAGTAGGAGAGCTTGGGGGAGTAGGAGAGCTTGGGGGAGTAGGCGAGCTTGGGGGAGTAGGAGAGCTTGGGGGAGTAGGAGATCTTGGGGGAGTACGAGAGCTTGGGGGTTTAGGAGAGCTTGGGGGAGTAGGAGAGCTTGGGGGAGTAGGAGAGCTTGGGAGAGTAGGAGAGCTTGGAGGAGTAGGAGAACTTGGGGCAGTAGGAGAGCTTAAGGGAGTGGGATAGCTTGGGGGTGTAGGAGAACTTGGGGGAGGAAGAGAGCTTGGGGGAGAAGGAGAGCTTGGGGGAGTAGGAGAATTTGTCAGATTGGAGAGCTTGGAGGAGTAAGAGAGCTTGGGAGAGTAGGAGAGCTTTGGGGAGTAGCAGAGTTTGTGGGAGTAGGAGAGCTTGGGGGAGTAAGAGAGCTTAGGGGAGTAAGAGAGCTTGGGGGAGTAGGAGAGCTTGGGGCAGTAGGAGAGCTTGGGGCAGTAGGAGCGCTTGGGGGAGTAGGATAGCTTTGATGAGAATCAGAGCTTGGGGGAGTAGGAGAACATGGCAGAGTAGGAGAGCTTGGAGGAGTAAGAGAACTTGGGAGAGTAAGAGAGCTTGGGGAATAAGAGAGCTTGGGGGAATACGAGAGCTTGGGGGAGTAGGAGAGCTTGGGGGTGTAGGGGAGCTTGGGGGAGTAGGAGAAATTGGGGGATTCGGGGAACTTGGGGGAGTAGGAGAACTTGGCACAGTAGGAGAGCTTGGGGGAGTAAGAGAGCTTGGGGGAGTAAGAGAGATTGGCGGAGTGAGAGACCTTGGGGCAGTAAGAGAGCTTGGGGGAGTAAGAGAGCTTGGGGGAGTAAGAGAGCTTGGGGCAATAGGAGATCTTGGGGCTGTAGGAGATCTTGGGGGAGTAGGAGAGCTTGGGCGAGTAGGAGAGCTTGGGGGAGTAAGAGAGCTTGGTGGAGTAAGAGAGCTTGGGAAGTAAGAGAGCTTGGGGGAGAAAGAGCGCTTGGGGGAGTGGGAGAGCTTGGGGGAGTAGGAGAGCTTGGGGGAGTAGGAGCGCTTGGGGGAGTAGGAGAGCTTGGGGGAGTAGGAGAGCTTGGGCGAGTAGGAGAGCTTGGGGGAGTAAGAGAACTTGGTGGAGTAAGAGAGCTTGGGAAGTAAGAGAGCTTGGGGGAGAAAGAGAGCTTGGGGGAGTGGGAGAGCTTGGGGGAGTAGGAGAGCTTGGGGGAGTAGGAGCGCTTGGGGGAGTAGGAGAGCTTGGGGGAGTAGGAGAGCTTGGTGGAGTAGGAGAGCTTGGTGGAGTAGGAGAGCCTGGGAGAGTAGCAGTGCTTGGGGGAGTAGGAGATCTTGGGGGAGTAGGAGATCTTGGGGGAGTAGGAGAGTCTGGGGGAATAGGAGAGCTTGGGGGAGTAGGAAAGCATGCGTGAGTAAGAGAGCTTGGGGGAGTAAGAGAGTTGGGGGTGTAAGAGAGCTTGTGGGAGTATGAGTGCTTGTGGGAGTAAGAGAGCTTTGGCGAGTAGGATAGCTCAGGGGAGTAAGAGAGCTTAGGGGAGAAAGAGAGCTTGGGGGAGCAGTAGAGCTTGGGGGAGTAGGAGAGCTTGGGGCAGTATTATCGATTGGCGGAGTAGGAGAGCTTGGGGGAGAAGGAGAGCTTGGGGGAGTAGGAGAACTTTGCAGAGTAGGAGAGCTTGGAGGAGTAAGATAGCTTTGGGGTGTAAGAGAGCTTGGGGGAGTAAGAGAGCTTGGGGGAATACGAGAGCTTGGGGGAGTAGGAGAGCTTGGGGGAGTAGGGGAGCTTGGGGAGTAGGAGTACTTGGGGGATTCGGGGAGCTTGGGGGAGTAGGAGAACTTGGCATAGTAGGAGAGCTTGGGGGAGTAAGAGAGCTTGGGAGAGTAGGAGAGCGTTGGGGAGTAGGGGAGCTTGTGGGAGTAGGAGAGCTTGGTGGAGTAGGAGAGCTTGGGGAATTAGGAGAGCTTGGGGGAGTCAGAGAGCCTGGGGCCGTAGCAGATCTCTGGGGAGTAGGAGATCTTGGGGGAGTAGGAGAGCTTGGGCGAGTAGGAGAGCTTGGGGGAGTAAGAGAGCTTGGTGGAGTAAGAGAGCTTGGGGAGTAAGAGAGCTTGGGGGAGTAAGAGAGCTTGGCGGAGTAGGAGAGCTTGGGGGAGTAGGAGAGCTTTGGCTAGTAGGAGAGCTTGGAGGAGTAAGATAGCTTGGGGGTGTAAGTGAGCTTGGGGGAGTAAGAGAGCTTGGGGGAATACGAGAGCTTGGGGGAGTAGGAGAGCGTGGGGGAGTAGGGGAGCTTGGGGGAGTAGGAGTACTTGGGGGATTCGGGGAGCTTGGGGGAGTAGGAGAACTTGGCACAGTAGGAGAGCTTGGGGGAGTAAGAGAGCTTGGGGGAGTGAGAGAGCTTGGGGGAGTAAGAGAGCTTGGGAAGTAAGAGAGGTTTGGGGAGTAGGAGATCTTGGGGGAGTAGGAGATCTTGGGGGAGTAGGAGAGTTTGGGGGAGTAGGAGAGCTTGGGGGAGTAGGAGAGCTTGGGGGAGTAGGAGAGCTTGGGGGAGTAGGACAACTTGGGAGAGTAGGAAAGCGTTGGGGAGTAGGGGAGCTTGTGGGAGTAGGAGAGCTTGGGGGAGTAGGAGAGCTTGGGGAATTAGGAGAGCTTGGGAGTCAGAGAGCCTGGGGCCGTAGCAGATCTCTGGGGAGCAGGAGATCTTGGGGGAGTAGGAGAGCTTGGGCGAGTAGGAGAGCTTGGGGGAGTAAGAGAGCTTGGTGGAGTAAGAGAGCTTGGGGAGTAAGAGAGCTTGGGGGAGTAAGAGAGCTTGGGGGAGTAGGAGAGCTTGGGGGAGTAGGAGAGCTTTGGCGAGTAGGAGGGCTTGGGGGAGTAGGAGAGCTTGGGGGAGTAGGAGAGCTTGGGAGAGTAGGAGAGCTTGGGGGAGTAGGAGATCTTGGGGGTGTAGGAGAGTTTGGGTGAGTAGGAGAGCTTGGGGGAGTAGGAGATCTTGGGGGAGTAGGAGAGCTTGGGGGAGTAGGAGAGCTTTGGGGAGTAGGAGAGCTTGTGGGAGTAGGACAGCTTGGGGGAGTAGGAGAGCTTGGGGGAGTAGGATATCATGGGGGAATAGGAGGGCTTAGGGGATTAGGAGAGCTTGGGGGAGTAGGAGGGCTTGGGGGTGTCGGAGAGCTTGGGAGATTAGGAGAGCTTGGCGGAGTGGGAGAACTTGGGGCAGGAGGAGTGCTTAGGGGAGTAGGATAGCTTGGGGGAGTAAGAGAGCTTGGGGGAGTAAGAGAGCTTGAGGGTGTAAGGGAGCTTGGGGGAGTAGGAGTGCTTGTGGGAGTAAGAGAGCTTGGGCAAGTAGGAGAGCTTAGGGGAGTAAGAGAGCTTAAGGGAGTAAGAGATCTTGGGGGAGCAGTAGAGCTTGGGCGAGTAGGAGAGCTTGGGGGAGTAGGAGAGCTTGGGAGAGTAGGAGAGCTTGGGGGAGTAGGAGATCTTGGGGGAGTAGGAGAGTTTGGGTGAGTAGGAGAGCTTGGGGGAGTAGGAGAGCTTGGGGGAGTAGGAGAGCCTGGGGGAGTAGGAGAGCTTGGCGGAGTAGGAGAACTTGGGGCAGTAGGAGAGCTTAGAGGAGTGGGATAGCTTGGGGGAGTAGGAGAACTTGGAGGATGAAGAGAGCTTGGGGGAGAAGGAGAGCTTGGGGGAGTAGGAGAATTTGTCAGAGTAGGAGAGCTTGGAGGAGTAAGAGAGCTTGGGAGAGACTAGGAGAGCTTTGGAGAGTAGCAGAGTTTGTGGGAGTAGGAGAGCTTGGGGGAGTTAGAGAGCTTCGGGGAGTAAGAGAGCTTGGGGGAGTAGGAGAGCTTGGGGCAGTAGGAGAGCTTGGGGCAGTAGGAGCGCTTGGGGGAGGAGGAGAGCTTGGGGGAGAAGCAGAGCTTGGGGGAGTAGGAGAACATGGCAGAGTAGGAGAGCTTGGAGGAGTAAGAGAACTTGGGGGAGTAAGAGAGCTTGGGGGAGTAAGAGATCTTCGGGGAAAACGAGAGCTTGGGGGAGTAGGAGAGCTTGGGGGAATAGGGGAGCTTGGTGGAGTAGGAGAAATTGGGGGATTCGGGGAACTTGGGGGAGTAGGAGAACTTGGCACAGTAGGAGAGCTTGGGGGAGTAAGAGAGCTTGGGGGAGTAAGAGAGCTTGGCGGAGTGAGAGAGCTTGGGGGAGTAAGAGAGCTTGGGGGAGTAAGAGAGCTTGGGGGAGTAAGAGAGCTTGGGGCAGTAGGAGATCTTTGGGGAGTAGGAGATCTTGGGGGAGTAGGAGAGCTTGGGCGAATAGGAGTGCTTGGGGGAGTAAGAGAGCTTGGTGGAGTAAGAGAGCTTGGGAAGTAAGAGAGCTTGGGGGAGTAAGAGAGCTTGGGGGAGTGGGAGAGTTTGGGGGAGTAGGAGAGCTTGGGGGAGTAGGAGCGCTTGGGGGAGTAGGAGAGCTTGGGGGAGTAGGAGAGCTTGGGGGAGTAGGAGAGCTTGGGGGAGTAGGAGAGCCTGGGAGAGTAGGAGAGCTTGGTGGAGTAGGAGATCTTGGGGGAGTAGGAGATCTTGGGGGAGTAGGAGAGTTTGGGGGAATAGCAGAGCTTGGGGGAGTAGGAGAGCTTGCGTGAGTAAGAGAGCTTGGGGGAGTAAGAGAGCTCGGGGGTGTAAGAGAGCTTGTGGCAGTAGGAGTGCTTTTGGGAGTAAGAGAGCTTGGGCGAGTAGGAGAGCTTGGGGGAGTAAGAGAGCTTAGGGGAGTAAGAGAGCTTGGGGGAGCAGTAGAGCTTGGCGGAGTAGGAGAGCTTGGGGCAGTATTATCGCTTGGCGGAGAAGGAGAGCTTGGGGGAGAAGGAGAGCTAGGGGGAGTAGGAGAACTTTGCAGAGTAGGAGAGCTTGGAGGAGTAAGATAGCTTGGTGGTGTAAGAGAGCTGGGGGGAGTAAGAGAGCTTTGGGGAATACGAAAGCTTGGGGGAGTAGGAGAGCTTGGGGAGTAGGGGAGCTTGGGGGAGTAGGAGTACTTGGGGGATTCGGGGAGCTTGGGGGAGTAGGAGAACTTGGCACAGTAGGAGAGCTTGGGGGAGTAAGAGAGCTTGGGGGAGTAAGAGAGCTTGGGGGAGTAAGAGAGCTTGGGAAGTAAGAGAGGTTTGGGGAGTAAGAGAGCTTGGGGGAGTGGGAGAGCTTGGGGGAGTAGGAGAGCTTGGGGGAGTAGGAGCGCTTGGAGGAGTAGGAGAGCTTGGGGGAGTAGAAGATTTTGGGGGAGTAGGAGAGCTTGGGGGAGGAGGAGAGCTTGGGAGAGTAGGAGAGCTTGGGGGAGTAGGAGATCTTGGGGGAGTAGGAGATCTTGGGGGAGTAGGAGAGTTTGGGGGAGTAGGAGAGCTTGGGGGAGTAGGAGAGCTTGGGGGAGTAGGAGAGCTTGGGGGAGTAGGACAGCTTGGGAGAGTAGGAGAGCTTTGGGGAGTAGGGGAGCTTGTGGGAGTAGGAGAGCTTGGGGGAGTAGGAGAGCTTGGGGGATTAGGAGAGCTTGGGGGAGTCAGATAGCTTGGGGGAGTAGGATATCATGGGGGAATAGGAGGGCTTGGGGGATTAGGAGTGCTTGGGGGAGTAGTAGGGCTTGGGGGAGTAGGAGAGCTTGGGAGATTAGGAGAGCTTGGCGGAGTGGGAGAACTTGGGGCAGGAGGAGAGCTTAGGGAAGTAGGATAGCTTGGGGGAGTAAGAGAGCTTGGGGGAGTAAGAGAGCTTGAGGGTGTAAGAGAGCTTGGGGGAGTAGGAATGCTTGTGGGAGTAAGAGAGCTTGGGCGAGTAGGAGAGCTTGGGGGAATAAGAGAGCTTAAGAGAGTAAGAGATCTTGGGGGAGCAGTAGAGCTTGGGGGAGTAGGAGAGCTTGGGGCAGTATTATCGCTTGGCGGAGTAGGAGAGCTTGGGGGAGAAGGAGAGCTTGGGGGAGTAGGAGAAATTGGCAGAGTAGGAGAGCTTGGAGGAGTAAGAGAGCTTGGGGGTGTAAGAGAGCTTGGTGGAGTAAGAGAGCTTGGGGGAATACGAGAGCTTGGGGGAGTAGGAGAGCTTGGGGGAGTAGGGGAGCTTGGGGGCGTAGGAGAATTTGGTGGAGTAAGAGAGCTTGGGAAGTAATAGAGCTTGGGGGAGTAAGAGAGCTTGGGGGAGTGGGAGAGCTTGGGGGAGTAGGAGAGCTTGGGGGAGAAGGAGCGCTTGGGGGAGTAGGAGAGCTTGGGGGAGTAAGAGAGCTTGGGAAGTAAGAGAGGTTTGGGGAGTAAGAGAGCTTGGGGGAGTGGGAGAGCTTGGGGGAGTAGGAGAGCTTGGGGGAGTAGGAGCGCTTGGAGGAGTAGGAGAGCTTGGGGGAGTAGAAGATTTTGGGGGAGTAGGAGAGCTTGGGGGAGGAGGAGAGCTTGGGAGAGTAGGAGAGCTTGGGGGAGTAGGAGATCTTGGGGGAGTAGGAGATCTTGGGGGAGTAGGAGAGTTTGGGGGAGTAGGAGAGCTTGGGGGAGTAGGAGAGCTTGGGGGAGTAGGAGAGCTTGGGGGAGTAGGACAGCTTGGGAGAATAGGAGAGCTTTGGGGAGTAGGGGAGCTTGTGGGAGTAGGAGAGCTTGGGGGAGTAGGAGAGCTTGGGGGATTAGGAGAGCTTGGGGGAGTCAGAGAGCTTGGGGGAGTAGGATATCATGGGGGAATAGGAGGGCTTGGGGGATTAGGAGTGCTTGGGGGAGTAGTAGGGCTTGGGGGAGTAGGAGAGCTTGGGAGATTAGGAGAGCTTGGCGGAGTGGGAGAACTTGGGGCAGGAGGAGAGCTTAGGGAAGTAGGATAGCTTGGGGGAGTAAGAGAGCTTGGGGGAGTAAGAGAGCTTGAGGGTGTAAGAGAGCTTGGGGGAGTAGGAATGCTTGTGGGAGTAAGAGAGCTTGGGCGAGTAGGAGAGCTTGGGGGAATAAGAGAGCTTAAGAGAGTAAGAGATCTTGGGGGAGCAGTAGAGCTTGGGGGAGTAGGAGAGCTTGGGGCAGTATTATCGCTTGGCGGAGTAGGAGAGCTTGGGGGAGAAGGAGAGCTTGGGGGAGTAGGAGAAATTGGCAGAGTAGGAGAGCTTGGAGGAGTAAGAGAGCTTGGGGGTTTAAGGGAGCTTGGTGGAATAAGAGAGCTTGGGGGAATACGAGAGCTTGGGGGAGTAGGAGAGCTTGGGGGAGTAGGGGAGCTTGGGGGCGTAGGAGAATTTGGTGGAGTAAGAGAGCTTGGGAAGTAAGAGAGCTTGGGGGAGTAAGAGAGCTTGGGGGAGTGGGAGAGCTTGGGGGAGTAGGAGAGCTTGGGGGAGAAGGAGCGCTTGGGGGAGTAGGAGAGCTTGGGGGACTAGGAGAGCTTGGTGGAGTAGGAGATCTTGGGGGAGTAGGAGAGCATGGGAGAGTAGGAGAGCTTGGGGGAGTTGGAGATCTTGGGATGGTAGGAGATCTTGGGGGAGTAGGAGAGTTTGGGGGAATAGGAGAGCTTGGGGGAGTAAGAGAGCTTGGGGTTGTAAGAGAGCTTGTGGGAGTAGGAGTGCTTGTGGGAGTAAGAGAGCTTGGGCGAGTAATATTGTTTGGGGGAGTAAGAGAGCTTAGGGGAGTAAGAGAGCTTGGGGGAGCAGTAGAGCTTGGGGGAGTAGGAGAGCTTGGGCAGTATTATCGCTTGGCGGAGTAGGAGAGCTTGCGGGGGAAGGAGAGCTTGGGGGAGTTGGAGAACTTTGCAGAGTAGGAGAGCTTGGAGGAGTAAGATAGCTTGGGGGTGTAAGTGAGCTTGGGGGAGTAAGAGAGCTTGGGGGAATACGAGAGCTTGGGGGAGTAGGAGAGCGTGGGGGAGTAGGGGAGCTTGGGGGAGTAGGAGTACTTGGGGATTCGGCGAGCTTGGGGGAGTAGGCAAACTTGGCACAGTAGGAGAGCTTGGGGGTGTAAGAGAGCTTGGGGGAGTTAGAGAGCTTGCGGGAGTAAGAGAGCTTGGGAAGTAAGAGAGGTTTGGGGAGTAAGAGAGCTTGGGGGAGTGGGAGAGCTTGGTGGAGTCGGAGAGCTTGGGGGAGTAGGAGAGCTTGGGGGAGTAGGAGAGCTTGGGGGAGTAGGAGAGCTTGGGAGAGTAGGAGAGCTTGGGGGAGTAGGAGATCTTGGGGGAGTAGGAGATCTTGGGGGAGTAGGAGAGTTTGGTGGAGTAGGAGAGCTTGGGGGAGTAGGAGAGCTTGGGGGAGTAGGAGAGCTTGGGGGAGTAGGAGAGCTTGGGGGAGTAGGACAGCTTGGGAGAGTAGGAGAGCGTTGGGGAGTAGGGGAGCTAGTGGGAGTAGGAGAGCTTGGTGGAGTAGGAGAGCTTGGGGAATTAGGAGAGCTTGGGGGAGTCAGAGAGCCTGGGGCCGTAGCAGATCTCTGGGGAGTAGGAGATCTTGGGGGAGTAGGAGAGCTTGGGCGAGTAGGAGAGCTTGGGGGAGTAAGAGAGCTTGGTGGAGTAAGAGAGCTTGGGGAGTAAGAGAGCTTGGGGGAGTAAGAGAGCTTGGCGGAGTAGGAGAGCTTGGGGGAGTAGGAGAGCTTTGGCTAGTAGGAGAGCTTGGAGGAGTAGGAGAGCTTTGGGGAGTAGGAGAGCTTGGGAGAGTAGGAGAGCTTGGAGGAGTAGGAGATCTTGGGGGTGTAGGAGAGTTTGGGTGAGTAGGAGAGCTTGGGGGAGTAGGAGAGCTTGGGGGAGTAGGAGAGCTTGGGGGAGTAGGAGAGCTTGGGAGAGTAGGAGAGCTTTGGGGAGTAGGAGAGCTTGTGGGAGTAGGACAGCTTGGGGGAGTAGGAGAGCTTGGGGGAGTAGGAGATCTTGGGGGAGTAGGACAGCTTGGGGGAGTAGGAGAGCTTGGGGGAGTAGGATATCATGGGGGAATAGGAGGGCTTGGGCGATTAGGAGAGCTTGGGGGAGTAGGAGGGCTTGGGGGTGTCGGAGAGCTTGGGAGATTAGCAGAGCTTGGCGGAGTGGGAGAACTTGGGGCAGGAGGAGAGCTTATGGGAGTAGGATAGCTTGGGGGAGTAAGAGAGCTTGGGGGAGTAAGAGAGCTTGAGGGTGTAAGAGAGCTTGGGGGAGTAGGAGTGCTTGTGGGAGTAAGAGAGCTTGGGCGAGTAGGAGAGCTTAGGGGAGTAGGAGAGCTTGGGGGAGTAGGAGAGCTTGGGAGAGTAGGAGAGCTTGGGAGAGTAGGAGAGCTTGGGGGAGTAGGAGATCTTGGGGGAGTAGGAGAGTTTGGGTGAGTAGGAGAGCTTGGGGGAGTAGGAGAGCTTGGGGGAGTAGGAGAGCTTGGCGGAGTAGGAGAACTTGGGGCGGTAGGAGAGCTTAGGGGAGTGGGATAGCTTGGGGGAGTAGGAGAAGTTGGAGGATGAAGAGAGCTTGGGGGAGAAGGAGAGCTTGGGGGAAAACGAGAGCTTGGGGGAGTAGGAGAGCTTGGGGGAGTAGGGGAGCTTGGGGGAGTAGGAGAAATTGGGGGATTCGGGGAACTTGGGGGAGTAGGAGAACTTGGCACAGTAGGAGAGCTTGGGGGAGTAAGAGAGCTTGGGGGAGTAAGAGAGCTTGGCGGAGTGAGAGAGCTTGGGGGAGTAAGAGAGCTTGGGGGAGTAAGAGAGCTTGGGGGAGTAAGAGAGCTTGGGGCAGTAGGAGATCTTTGGGGAGTAGGAGATCTTGGGGGAGTAGGAGAGCTTGGGCGAATAGGAGAGCTTGGTAGAGTAAGAGAGCTTGGTGGAGTAAGAGAGCTTGGGAAGTAAGAGAGCTTGGGGGAGTAAGAGAGCTTGGGGGAGTGGGAGAGCTTGGGGGAGTAGGAGCGCTTGGGGGAGTAGGAGAGCTTGGGGGAGTAGGAGAGCTTGGGGGAGTAGGAGAGCTTGGGGGAGTAGGAGAGCCTGGGAGAGTAGGAGAGCTTGGTGGAGTAGGAGATCTTGGGGGAGTAGGAGATCTTGGGGGAGTAGGAGAGTTTGGGGGAATAGGAGAGCTTGGGGGAGTAGGAGAGCTTGCGTGAGTAAGAGGGTTTGGGGGAGTAAGAGAGCTTGGTGGTGCAAGAGAGCTTGTGGCAGTAGGAGTGCTTTTGGGAGTAAGAGAGCTTGGGCGAGTCGGAGAGCTTGGGGGAGTAAGAGAGCTTAGGGGAGTAAGAGAGCTTGGGAGAGCAGTAGAGCTTGGGGGAGTAGGAGAGCTTGGGGCACTATTATCGCTTGGCGGAGTAGGAGAGCTTGGGGGAGAAGGAGAGCTTGGGGTAGTAGGAGAACTTGGCAGAGTAGGAGAGCTTGGAGGAGTAAGACAGCTTGGGGGTGTAAGAGAGCTTGGTGGAGTAAGAGAGCTTGGGGGAATAAGAGAGCTTGGGGGAGTAGCAGAGCTTGGGGGAGTAGGGGAGCTTGGGGGCGTAGGAGAACTTGGGGAATTCGGGGAGCTTGGGGGAGTAGGAGAATTTGGCACAGTAGGAGAGCTTGGGGGAGTAAGAGAGCTTGGGGGAGTAAGAGAGCTTGGGGGAGTAAGAGAGCTTGGGAAGTAAGAGAGCTTTGGGTGTAAGAGAGCTTGGGGGAGTGGGAGAGCTTGGGGGAGTAGGAGAGCTTGGGGGAGTAAGAGAGCTTGGGAAGTAAGAGAGGTTTGGGGAGTAAGAGAGCTTGGGGGAGTGGGAGAGCTTGGGGGAGTAGGAGAGCTTGGGGGAGTAGGAGAGCTTGGGAGAGTAGGAGAGCTTGGGGGAGTAGGAGATCTTGGGGGAGTAGGAGATCTTGGGGGAGTAGGAGAGTTTGGGGGAGTAGGAGAGCTTGGGGGAGTAGGAGAGCTTGGGGGATTAGGAGAGCTTGGGGTAGTCAGAGAGCCTGGGGCCGTAGCAGATCTCTGGGGAGTAGGAGATCTTGGGGGAGTGGGAGAGCTTGGGCGAGTAGGAGAGCTTGGGGGAGTAAGAGAGCTTGGTGGAGTAAGAGAGCTTGGGGAGTAAGAGAGCTTGGGGGAGTAAGAGAGCTTGGGGGAGTAGGAGAGCTTGGGGGAGTAGGAGAGCTTGGGGGAGTAGGGGAGCTTGGGGGTGTAGGGGAGCTTGGGGGAGTAGGAGAGCTTGGGAGAGTGGGAGAGCTTGGGGGAGTTGGAGATCTTGGGGGAGTAGGAGAGTTTGGGTGAGTAGGAGAGCTTGGGGGAGTAGGAGAGCTTGGGGGAGTAGGAGAGCTTGGGGGAGTTGGAGAGCTTGGGAGAGTAGGAGAGCTTTGGGGAGTAGGAGAGCTTGTGGGAGTAGGACAGCTTGGGGGAGTAGGAGAGCTTAGGGGAGTAGGAGAGCTTGGGGGAGTAGGACAGCTTGGGGGAGTCGGAGAGCTTGGGGGAGTAGGATATCATGGGGGAATAGGAGGGTTTGGGGGATTAGGAGAGCTTGGGGGAGTTGGAGGGCTTGGGGGAGTAGGAGAGCTTGGGAGATTAGGAGAGCTTGGCGGAGTGGGAGAACTTGGGGCAGGAGGAGAGCTTAGGGGAGTAGGATAGCTTGGGGGAGTAAGAGAGCTTGGGGGAGTAAGAGAGCTTGAGGGTGTAAGAGAGATTGGGGGAGTAGGAGTGCTTGTGGGGGTAAGAGAGCTTGGGCGAGTAGGAGAGCTTGGGGGAGTAAGAGAGCTTAAGGGAGTAAGAGATCTTGGGGGAGCAGTAGAGCTTGGGGGAGTAGGAGAGCTTGGGGCAGTATTATCGATTGGCGGAGTAGGAGAACTTGGCAGAGTAGGAGAGCTTGGAGGAGTAAGACAGCTTGGGGGTGTAAGAGAGCTTGGGGGAGTAAGAGAGCTTCGGGAAATACGAGAGCTTGGGGGTGTAGGAGAGCTTGGGGAGTAGGGGAGCTTGGGGGCGTAGGAGAACTTGGGGTATTCGGGGAGCTTGGGGGAGTAGGAGAACTTGGCACAGTAGGAGAGCTTGGGGGAGTAAGAGAGCTTGGGGGAGTAAGAGAGCTTCGGAAGTAAGAGAGCTTTGGGGAGTAAAAGAGCTTGTGGGAGTGGGAGAGCATGGGGGAGTAGGAGAGCATGGGGGAGTAGGAGCGCTTGGGGGAGTAGGACAGCTTGTGTGAGTAGGAGAGCTTTGGTGAGTAGGGGAGCTTGTGGGAGTAGGAGAGCTTGGGGGAGAAGGAGAGCTTGGGGGATTAGGAGAGCATGGGGGAGTCAGAGAGCCTTGGGCAGTAGGAGAGCTCTGGGGACTAGGAGATCTTGGGGGAGTAGGAGAGCTTGGGCGAGTAGGAGAGCTTGGGGGAGTAAGAGAGCTTGGTGGAGTAAGAGAGCTTGGGGGGTAAGAGAGCTTGGGGGAGTAAGAGAGCTTGGGGGAGTGGGAGAGCTTGGGGGAGTAGGAGAGCTTGGGGAAGTCGGAGAGCTTGGGGTAGTAGGATTGATTGGGGGAGTAGGAGAACTTGGCAGAGTAGGAGAGCTTGGAGGAGTAAGATAGCTTGGGTGTGTAAGAGAGCTTGGGGGAGTAAGAGAGCTTGGGGGAATAGGAGAGCTTGGGGGAGTAGGGGAGCTTGGTGGAGTACGAGTAATTGGGGGATTCGGAGAGCTTGGGGGAGTAGGAGAACTTGGCACAGTAGGAGAGCTTGGGGGAGTAAGAGAGCTTTGGGGAGTAAGAGAGCTTGGGAAGTAAGAGAGATTTGGGGAGTAAGAGAGCTTGGGGGAGTGGGAGAGCTTGGGGGAGTAGGAGAGCTTGGCGGAGTAGGAGCGCTTGGGGGAGTAGGAGAGCTTGGGGGAGTAGGAGAGCTTGGGGGAGTAGGAGAGCTTGGGAGAGTAGGAGAGCTTGGGGGAGTAGGAGATCTTGGGGGAGTAGGAGATCTTGGGGGAGTAGGAGAGTTTGGGGGAGTAGGAGAGCTTGGGGGAGTAGGAGAGCTTGGGGGAGTAGGAGAGCTTGGGGGAGTTGGACAGCTTGGGATAGTAGGAGAGCTTTGGGGAGTAGGGGATCTTGTGGGAGTAGGAGAGCTTGGGGGAGTAGGAGAGCTTGGGGGATTAGGAGAGCTTGGGGAGTCAGAGAGCCTGGGGCCGTAGCAGATCTCTGGGGAGTAGGAGATCTTGGGGGAGTAGGAGAGCTTGGGCGAGTAGGAGAGCTTGCGGGAGTAAGAGAGCTTGGTGGAGTAAGAGAGCTTGGGGAGTAAGAGAGCTTGGGGGAGTAAGAGAGCTTGGGGGAGTAGGAGAGCTTGGGGGAGTAGGAGAGCTTGTGGGAGTAGGAGATCTTGGGAGAGCAGGAGAGCTTTGGGGAGTAGGAGAGCTTGTGGGAGGACGACAGCTTGGGGGAGTAGGAGAGCTTGGGGGAGTAGGAGAGCTTGCGGGTGTAGGAGAGCTTGGGGGAGTAGGACAGCTTGGGGGAGTAGGAGAGCTTGGGGGAGTAGGATATCTTGGGGGAATAAGAGAGCTTGGGGGATTAGGAGAGCTTGGGGGAGTAGGAGTGCTTGGGGGAGTAGGAGAGCTTGGGAGATTAGGAGACCTTGGCGGAGTAGGAGAACTTGGGGCAGTAGTAGAGCTTAGGAGAGTAGGAGAGCTTGGGGGAGTAGGAGAGCTTGGGTGAGTAGGAGAGCTTGGGGGTGTCGGAGAGCTTGGGGGACTAGGAGAGCTTGGGAGGTTAGGAGAGCTTGGTGGCGTATGAGAGCTTGGGGGCGTATGAGAGCTTGGGGGAATGTGAGAGCTTGGGGTGTATGAGAGTTTGGGGAAGTAGGCGAGCTTGGGGGAGTAGTAGAGCTTGTGGGAGTGGGAAGCTTGGGCGAGTAGGAGAGCTTGGGGGAGTAAGAGAGCTTGGGGGAGGAAGAAAGCTTGGGGGAGAAAGAGAGCTTGGGGGAGTAAGAGAGCTTGGGGGAGTAGGAGGGTTTGGGGGAGTAGGAGAGCTTGGGGGAGTAGGAGAGTTTGGGGGAGTAGGAGAGCTTGGGGGAGTCGCGGAGCCTGGGGGAGTAGGAGATCTTGGCAGAGTAGGAGAGCTTGGGGGAGGAAGAGAGCTTGGGGGAGTAAGAGAGCTTGGGGGAGTAAGATAGCTTGGGGGAGTAGGAGAGCTTGGGGAACAGGTGAGCTTGTGGGAATAGGAGAGCTTGGGGGAGTACGAGCGCTTGCGGGTGTAGGAGAGCTTGGGCGAGTAGGAGAGCTTGGGGGAGTAAGAGAGCTTAGGGGAGTAAGAGAGCTTGGGGGAGCAGTAGAGCTTGGGGGAGTATGAGAGCTTGAGGCCGTAGTAGCGCTTGGGGGAGTAGGAGAGCTTGGGGGAGTAGGAGAGCTTGAGGGAGTAGGAGAACTTGGCAGCATAGGAGAGCTTGGAGGAGTAAGAGAGCTTGGGGGTGTAAGAGAGCTTGGGGGAGTAAGAGAGCTTGGGGGAATACGAGAGCTTGGGGGATTAGGAGAGCTTGGGGGAGTAGGGCAGCTTGGGGGAGTAGGAGAACCTGGGGGATTCTTGGAGCTTGGGGGAGTAGTAGAACTTGGCACAGTTGGAGAGCTTGGGGGAGTAAGAGAGCTTGGGGGAGTAAGAGAGCTTGGGGGAGTAAGAGAGTTTGGGGGAGTAGGAGAGCTTAGGGGAGTAGGAGAGCTTCCTTGAATAGGATAGGTGGGGGAGTAGGAGAGCTTGGGGGAGTAGGATAGCTTGTGGGAGTAGGGGAGCATGGGGGAGTAGGAGAGCTTGCGGGAGTAGGAGAGCTTGGGGGAGTAGGAGAGATTGGGGGCGTTAGAGAGCTTGGAGGAGGAGGGGAAGGAGAGCTTACCGTAGTAGGACAGCTTGGGGGAGTAGGGTAGCTTGGGGAAGCAGGAGAGCTTACCGGAGTAGGAGAGATTGGTGGAGTAGTAGAGCTTGGGGGAGTAGGAGAGCTTGGGGGAGTAGGAGAGCTTGGGGGAGTAGGAGAGCTTGGGAGAGTATGAGAGGCTGGGTGAGTATGTGTGGCTGGGGGAGTATGAGAGCCTGGGGGAGAATGAGAGCCTGGGGGAGTATGAGAGCTTGGGGGAGTAGGAGAGCTTGAGGGAGTAGGAGAGCTTGGGGGAGAAGGAGAGCTTGGGGGAATGGCGAGCTTGGGGGAGTAGGAGAGCTTGGGGGAGTAGGAGATCTTGGGGGAATAGGAGTGCTTGGGGGTTTAGGAGAGCTTGGGGGAGTAGGAGAGCTTGGGGGAGTAAGAGAGCTTGGGAGAGTAGGAGAGCTTGGCGGAGTAGGAGAACTTGGGGCAGTAGGAGAGCTTAGGGGAGTGGGATAGCTTGGGGGTGTAGGAGAACTTGGGGGAGGAAGAAAGCTTAGGGGAGAAGGAGAGCTTAGGGGAGTAGGATAATTTGTCAGATTGGAGAGCTTGGAGGAGCAAGAGAGCTTGGGGCAGTAGGAGAGCTTGGGGCAGTAGGAGCGCTTGGGGGAGTAGGAGAGCTTGGGGGAGAAGCAAAGCTTGGGGGAGTAGGAGAACATGGCAGAGTAGGAGAGCTTGGAGGAGTAAGAGAACTTGGGGGAGTAAGAGAGCTTGGGGAATAAGAGAGCTTGGGGGAATACGAGAGCTTGGGGGAGTATGTGAGCTTGGGGGTGTAGGAGAGCTTGGGGGAGTAGGAGAAATTGGGGGATTCGGGGAATTGGGGGAGTAGGAGAACATGGCACAGTAGGAGAGCTTGTGGGAGTAAGAGAGCTTGGGGGAGTAAGAAAGATTGGCGGAGTGAGAGAGCTTGGGGCAGTAAGAGAGCTTGTGGGAGTAAGAGAGCTTGGGGGAGTAAGAGAGCTTGGGGCAGTAGGAGATCTGGGGGGAGTAGGAGATCTTGGGGGAGTAGGAGAGCTTGGGCGAGTAGGAGAGCTTGGGGGAGTAAGAGAGCTTGGTGGAGTAAGGGAGCTTGGGAAGTAAGAGAGCTTGGGGGAGAAAGAGAGCTTGGGGGAGTGGGAGAGATTGGGGGAGTAGGAGAGCTTGGGGGAGTTGGAGCGCTTGGGGGAGTAGGAGAGCTTGGTGAGTAGGAGAGCTTGGGCGAGTAGGAGAGCTTGGGGCAGTAAGAGAGCTTGGTGGAGTAAGAGAGCTTGGGAAGTAAGAGAGCTTGGGGTAGAAAGAGAGCTTGGGGGAGTGGGAGAGCTTGGGGGAGTAGGAGAGCTTGGGGGAGTAGGAGCGCTTGGGGGAGTAGGAGAGCTTGGGGGAGTAGGAGAGTTTGGTGGAGTAGGAGAGATTGGTGGAGTAGGAGAGCCTGGGAGAGTAGGAGTGCTTGGGGGAGTAGGAGATCTTGGGGGAGTAGGAGATCTTGGGGGAGTAGGAGAGTTTGGGGGAATAGGAGAGCTTGGGGGAGTAGGAAAGCTTGCGTGAGTAAGAGAGCTTGGGTGAGTAAGAGAGCTTGGGGGTGTAAGAGAGCTTGTGGGAGTATGAGTGCTTGTGGGAGTAAGAGAGCTTTGGCGAGTAGGAGAGCTTGGGGGAGTAAGAGAGCTTAGGGGAGTAAGAGAGCTTGGGGGAGCAGTAGATCTTGGGGGAGTTGGAGAGCTTGGGGCAGTAATATCGCTTGGCGGAGTAGGAGATCTTGGGGGAGAAGAAGAGCTTGGGGGAGTAGGAGAACTTTGCAGAGTAGGAGAGCTTGGAGGAGTAAGATAGCTTGGGGGAGTAAGAGAGCTTGGGGGAATACGAGAGCTTGGGGGAGCAGGAGAGCTTGGGGGAGTAGGGGACCTTGGGGGAGTAGGAGTACTTGGGGGATTAGGGGAGCTTGGGGGAGTAGGAGAACTTGGCACAGTAGGAGAGCTTGGGGGAGTAAGAGAGCTTGGGGGAGTAAGAGAGCTTGGGGGAGTAAGAGAGCTTGGGAAGTAAGAGAGATTTGGGGAGTAAGAGAGCTTGGGGGAGTGGGAGAGCTTGGGGGAGTAGGAAAGCTTGGGGGAGTAGGAGCGCTTGGAGGAGTAGGAGAGCTTGGGGGAGTAGGAGAGCTTGGGGGAGTAGGAGAGATTGGGGGAGTAGGAGAGCTTGGGAGAGTAGGAGAGCTTGGGGGAGCAGGAGATCTTGGGGGAGTAGGAGATCTTGGGGGAGTAGGAGAGTTTGGGGGAGTAGGGGAGCTTGGGGGAGTAGGAGAGCTTGGGGGAGTAGGAGAGCTTGGGGGAGTAGGACAGCTTGGGAGAGTAGGAGAGCTGTGGGGAGTAGGGGTGCTTGTGGGAGTAGGAGAGCTTGGGGGAGTAAGAGAGCTTGGGGGAGTAGGAGAGCTTTGGGGAGAAGGAGAGCTTGGGGGAGTATGAGAGCTTGGGGGAGTAGGAGAGATTGGGGGAGTAGGAGAGCTTGCGGGAGTAGGAGAGCTGATCGGAGCAGGAGATTTAACCGGAATACAGAGAGCTTGAGGGAGTGGGAGAGCTTGAGGAAGTAGGAGAGCTTGGGGGAGTGGGAGAGCTTGGGGGAGTAGGAAAGCTTGGGGGAGTAGGAGCGCTTGGAGGAGTAGGAGAGCTTGGGGGAGTAGGAGAGCTTGGGGGAGTAGGAGAGATTGGGGGAGTAGGAGAGCTTGGGAGAGTAGGAGAGCTTGGGGGATTAGGAGATCTTGGGGGAGTAGGAGATCTTGGGGGAGTCGGAGAGTTTGGGGGAGTGGGAGAGCTTGGGGGAGTAGGAGAGCTTGGGGGAGTAGAAGAGCTTGGGGGAGTCGGGGAGCTTGGTGGAGTCGGAGAACTTGCGGGAGTAGGAGAGCTTGGAGGAGTCGGAGAGCTTGGGGGAGTAGGAGAGCTTGGGGGAGTAGGAGAGCTTTGGGGAGAAGGAGAGCTTGGGTGAGTATGAGAGCTTGGGGGAGTAGGAGATTTTGGGGGAGTAGGAGAGCTTGGGGGAGTAGGAGAGCTGATCGGAGCAGGAGAGTTAACCGGAATACAGAGAGCTTGAGGGAGTGGGAGAGCTTGAGGAAGTAGGAGAGCTTGGTGGAGTAGGATAGCTTGGTGGAGTAGGAGAGCTTGCGGGAGTAGGAGAGCTTGGGGGATTAGGAGAGCTTGGGGGAGTCGGAGAGCTTGGGGGAGTAGGAGAGCTTGGGGGTGTAGGAGAGCTTGGGGGAGTAGGGGAGCTTGGGGGAGTAGGAGTACTTGGGGGATTAGGGGAGCTTGGGGGAGTAGGAGAACTTGGCACAGTAGGAGAGCTTGGGGGAGTAAGAGAGCTTGGGGGAGTAAGAGAGCTTGGGGGAGTAAGAGAGCTTGGGAAGTAAGAGAGATTTGGGGAGTAAGAGAGCTTGGGGGAGTGGGAGAGCTTGGGGGAGTAGGAAAGCTTGGGGGAGTAGGAGCGCTTGGAGGAGTAGGAGAGCTTGGGGGAGTAGGAGAGCTTGGGGGAGTAGGAGAGATTGGGGGAGTAGGAGAGCTTGGGAGAGTAGGAGAGCATGGGGGAGCAGGAGATCTTGGGGGAGTAGGAGATCTTGGGGGAGTAGGAGAGTTTGGGGGAGTAGGGGAGCTTGGGGGAGTAGGAGAGCTTGGGGGAGTAGGAGAGCTTGGGGGAGTAGGACAGCTTGGGAGAGTAGGAGAGCTGTGGGGAGTAGGGGTGCTTGTGGGAGTAGGAGAGCTTGGGGGAGTAAGAGAGCTTGGGGGAGTAGGAGAGCTTTGGGGAGAAGGAGAGCTTGAGGGAGTATGAGAGTTTGGGGGAGTAGGAGAGATTGGGGGAGTAGGAGAGCTTGGGGGAGTAGGAGAGCTGATCGGAGCAGGAGATTTAACCGGAATACAGAGAGCTTGAGGGAGTGGGAGAGCTTGAGGAAGTAGGAGAGCTTGGGGGAGTGGGAGAGCTTGGGGGAGTAGGAAAGCTTGGGGGAGTAGGAGCGCTTGGAGGAGTAGGAGAGCTTGGGGGAGTAGGAGAGCTTGGGGGAGTAGGAGAGATTGGGGGAGTAGGAGAGCTTGGGAGAGTAGGAGAGCTTGGGGGATTAGGAGATCTTGGGGGAGTAGGAGATCTTGGGGGAGTAGGAGAGTTTGGGGGAGTGGGAGAGCTTGGGGGAGTAGGAGAGCTTGGGGGAGTAGAAGAGCTTGGGGGAGTCGGGGAGCTTGGTGGAGTCGGAGAACTTGCGGGAGTAGGAGAGCTTGGAGGAGTCGGAGAGCTTGGGGGAGTAGGAGAGCTTGGGGGAGTAGGAGAGCTTTGGGGAGAAGGAGAGCTTGGGTGAGTATGAGAGCTTGGGGGAGTAGGAGATTTTGGGGGAGTAGGAGAGCTTGGGGGAGTAGGAGAGCTGATCGGAGCAGGAGAGTTAACCGGAATACAGAGAGCTTGAGGGAGTGGGAGAGCTTGAGGAAGTAGGAGAGCTTGGTGGAGTAGGATAGCTTGGTGGAGTAGGAGAGCTTGCGGGAGTAGGAGAGCTTGGGGGATTAGGAGAGCTTGGGGGAGTCGGAGAGCTTGGGGGAGTAGGAGAGCTTGCGGGTGTAGGAGAGCTTGGGGGTGTAGGAGAGCTTGGGGGTGTAGGAGAGCTTGGGGTCGTCGGAGAGCTTGGGGAATATGAGAGCTTGGGGGATAGGATAGCTTGGGTGAGTAGGAGAACTTACCTGAGTAGGAGAGCTTGAGGAAGTAGGAGATATTGGGGGAGAAGGAGAGCTTGGGGGAGTAGGAGAGCTTGGGGGAGTAGGAGAGCTTGGAGGAGGAGTAGAGCTTGGGAGAGTCAGAGAGCTTGGGGGAGTAGGAGAGCTTGGGGGAGTAGGAGAGCTTGTGTCAGTATTATCGCTTGGCGGAGTCGGAGAACTTGGCAGAGTAGGAGAGCTTGGAGGAGTAAGACAGCTTGGGGGTGTAAGAGAGCTTGGGGGAGTAAGAGAGCTTGGGGGAATACGAGAGCTTGGGGGAGTAGGAGAGCTTGGGGGAGTAGGGGAGCTTGGGGGCGTAGGAGAACTTGGGGTATTCGGGGTGCTTGTGGGTGTTGGAGAAGTTGGCACAGTAGGAGAGCTTGGGGGAGTAAGAGAGCTTGGGGGAGTAAGAGAGCTTGGGGGAGTAAGAGAGCTTATGAAGTAAGAGAGCTTTGGGGAGTAAGAGAGCTTGGGGGAGTGGGAGAGCTTGGGGGAGTAGGAGAGCTTGGGGTTGTAGGAGCGCTTGGAGGAGTAGGAGAGCTTGGGGGAGTAGGAGAGCTTGGGAGAGTAGGAGAACTTGGGGGAGTCGGAGATTTTGGGGGAGTAGGAGATATTGGGGGAGTAGGAGAGTTTGGGCGAGTAGGAGAGCTTGGGGGTGTAGGAGAGCTTGGGGGAGTAGGACAGCTTGGGTGAGTAGGAGAGCTTTGGGGAGTAGGGGAGCTTGTGGGAGTAGGAGAGATTGGGGGAGAAGGAGAGCTTGGGGCATTAGGAGAGCATGGGGGAGTCAGAGAGCCTTGGGCAGTAGGAGAGCTCTGGGGAGTAGGAGATCTTGGGGGAGTAGGAGAGCTTTGGCGAGTAGGAGAGCTTGGGGGAGTAAGAGAGCTTGGTGGAGTAAGAGAGCTTGGGGAGTAAGAGAGCTTGGGGGAGTAAGAGAGCTTGGGGGAGTGGGAGAGCTTGGGGGAGTAGGAGAGCTTGGGGGAGTCGGAGAGCTTGGGGTAGTAGGAGTGATTGGGGGAGTAGGAGAACTTGGCAGAGTAGCAGAGCTTGGAGGAGTACGATAGCTTGGGTGTGTAAGAGAGCTTGGGGGAGTAAGAGAGCTTGGGGGAATACGAGAGCTCGGGGGAATAGGAGTGCTTGGGGGAGTAGGGGAGCTTGGTGGAGTAGGAGTACTTGGGGGATTCGGGGAACTTGGGGGAGTAGGAGAACTTGGCACAGTAGGAGAGCTTGGGGGAGTAAGAGAGCTTGTGGGAGTAAGAGACCTTGGGGGAGTAAGAGAGCTTGGGGGAGTAGGAGCGCTTGGGGGAGTAGGAGAGCTTGGGGGAGTAGGAGAGCTTGGGGGAGTATCAGAGCTTGGGAGAGTAGGAGAGCTTGGGGGAGTAGGAGATCTTGGGGGAGTAGGAGATCTTGGGGGATTAGGAGAGTTTGGGGGAGTAGGAGAGCTTGGGGGAGTAGGAGAGCTTGGGGGAGTAGGAGAGCTTGGGGGAGTTGGACAGCTTGGGAGAGTAGGAGAGCTTTGGGGAGTAGGGGATCTTGTGGGAGTTGAGAGTTTGGGGGAGTCGGAGATCTTGTGGAATTAGGAGAGCTTGGGGGAGTCAGAGAGTCTGGGGCCGTAGCAGATCTCTGGGGAGTAGGAGATCTGGGGGAGTAGGAGAGCTTGGGCGAGTAGGAAAGCTTGGGGGAGTAAGAGAGCTTGGTGGAGTAAGAGAGCTTGGGGAGTAAGAGAGCTTGGGTGAGTAAGAGAGCTTGGGGGAGTAAGAGAGATTGGGGGAGTAGGAGAGCTTAGGGGAGTAGGAGAGCTTCCTCGAATAGGATAGGTGGGGGAGTACGAGAGCTTGGGGGAGTAGGAGAGCTTGTGGGAGTAGGGGAGCATGGGGGAGTAGGAGAGCTTGCGGGAGTAGGAGAGATTTAGGGCGTTAGAGAGCTTGGAGGAGGAGGAGAAGGAGAGCTTACCGTAGTAGGACAGCTTGTGGGAGTAGTGTAGCTTGGGGAAGCAGGAGAGCTTACCGGGGTAGGAGAGATTGGTGGAGTAGTAGAGCTTGGGGGAGTAGGAGAGCTTGGGGGAGTAGGAGAGCTTGGGGGAGCAGGAGAGCTTGGGGGAGTAGGAGAGCTTGGGAGAGTAGGAGAGGTTGGGGAGAAGGAGAACTTCTGGAGAAGGAGAGCAAGGGGCAGAAGGAGAGCAAGGCGGAGAAGGAGAGCTTAGGTGAGAAGGAGAGCTTGGGGGAGAAGGAGAGCTTGTGGGAGAAGGAGAGCTTGGGGGAGGAGGAGAGCTTGGGGGAGTAGGAGAGCTTGGGGGAATAGGAGAAATTGGGGGAGTGGGAGAGCTTGGTTGAGTAGGATAGCTTGGGGGAGTAGGAGAGCTTGGGGGAGTAGGAGAGCTTTGGGGAGAAGGAGAGCTTGGGTGAGTATGAGAGCTTGGGGGAGTAGGAGATTTTGGGGGAGTAGGAGAGCTTGGGGGAGTAGGAGAGCTGATCGGAGCAGGAGAGTTAACCGGAATACAGAGAGCTTGAGGGAGTGGGAGAGCTTGAGGAAGTAGGAGAGCTTGGTGGAGTAGGATAGCTTGGTGGAGTAGGAGAGCTTGCGGGAGTAGGAGAGCTTGGGGGATTAGGAGAGCTTGGGGGAGTCGGAGAGCTTGGGGGAGTAGGAGAGCTTGGGGGTGTAGGAGAGCTTGGGGGAGTAGGGGAGCTTGGGGGAGTAGGAGTACTTGGGGGATTAGGGGAGCTTGGGGGAGTAGGAGAACTTGGCACAGTAGGAGAGCTTGGGGGAGTAAGAGAGCTTGGGGGAGTAAGAGAGCTTGGGGGAGTAAGAGAGCTTGGGAAGTAAGAGAGATTTGGGGAGTAAGAGAGCTTGGGGGAGTGGGAGAGCTTGGGGGAGTAGGAAAGCTTGGGGGAGTAGGAGCGCTTGGAGGAGTAGGAGAGCTTGGGGGAGTAGGAGAGCTTGGGGGAGTAGGAGAGATTGGGGGAGTAGGAGAGCTTGGGAGAGTAGGAGAGCATGGGGGAGCAGGAGATCTTGGGGGAGTAGGAGATCTTGGGGGAGTAGGAGAGTTTGGGGGAGTAGGGGAGCTTGGGGGAGTAGGAGAGCTTGGGGGAGTAGGAGAGCTTGGGGGAGTAGGACAGCTTGGGAGAGTAGGAGAGCTGTGGGGAGTAGGGGTGCTTGTGGGAGTAGGAGAGCTTGGGGGAGTAAGAGAGCTTGGGGGAGTAGGAGAGCTTTGGGGAGAAGGAGAGCTTGAGGGAGTATGAGAGTTTGGGGGAGTAGGAGAGATTGGGGGAGTAGGAGAGCTTGGGGGAGTAGGAGAGCTGATCGGAGCAGGAGATTTAACCGGAATACAGAGAGCTTGAGGGAGTGGGAGAGCTTGAGGAAGTAGGAGAGCTTGGGGGAGTGGGAGAGCTTGGGGGAGTAGGAAAGCTTGGGGGAGTAGGAGCGCTTGGAGGAGTAGGAGAGCTTGGGGGAGTAGGAGAGCTTGGGGGAGTAGGAGAGATTGGGGGAGTAGGAGAGCTTGGGAGAGTAGGAGAGCTTGGGGGATTAGGAGATCTTGGGGGAGTAGGAGATCTTGGGGGAGTAGGAGAGTTTGGGGGAGTGGGAGAGCTTGGGGGAGTAGGAGAGCTTGGGGGAGTAGAAGAGCTTGGGGGAGTCGGGGAGCTTGGTGGAGTCGGAGAACTTGCGGGAGTAGGAGAGCTTGGAGGAGTCGGAGAGCTTGGGGGAGTAGGAGAGCTTGGGGGAGTAGGAGAGCTTTGGGGAGAAGGAGAGCTTGGGTGAGTATGAGAGCTTGGGGGAGTAGGAGATTTTGGGGGAGTAGGAGAGCTTGGGGGAGTAGGAGAGCTGATCGGAGCAGGAGAGTTAACCGGAATACAGAGAGCTTGAGGGAGTGGGAGAGCTTGAGGAAGTAGGAGAGCTTGGTGGAGTAGGATAGCTTGGTGGAGTAGGAGAGCTTGCGGGAGTAGGAGAGCTTGGGGGATTAGGAGAGCTTGGGGGAGTCGGAGAGCTTGGGGGAGTAGGAGAGCTTGCGGGTGTAGGAGAGCTTGGGGGTGTAGGAGAGCTTGGGGGTGTAGGAGAGCTTGGGGTCGTCGGAGAGCTTGGGGAATATGAGAGCTTGGGGGATAGGATAGCTTGGGTGAGTAGGAGAACTTACCTGAGTAGGAGAGCTTGAGGAAGTAGGAGATATTGGGGGAGAAGGAGAGCTTGGGGGAGTAGGAGAGCTTGGGGGAGTAGGAGAGCTTGGAGGAGGAGTAGAGCTTGGGAGAGTCAGAGAGCTTGGGGGAGTAGGAGAGCTTGGGGGAGTAGGAGAGCTTGTGTCAGTATTATCGCTTGGCGGAGTCGGAGAACTTGGCAGAGTAGGAGAGCTTGGAGGAGTAAGACAGCTTGGGGGTGTAAGAGAGCTTGGGGGAGTAAGAGAGCTTGGGGGAATACGAGAGCTTGGGGGAGTAGGAGAGCTTGGGGGAGTAGGGGAGCTTGGGGGCGTAGGAGAACTTGGGGTATTCGGGGTGCTTGTGGGTGTTGGAGAAGTTGGCACAGTAGGAGAGCTTGGGGGAGTAAGAGAGCTTGGGGGAGTAAGAGAGCTTGGGGGAGTAAGAGAGCTTATGAAGTAAGAGAGCTTTGGGGAGTAAGAGAGCTTGGGGGAGTGGGAGAGCTTGGGGGAGTAGGAGAGCTTGGGGTTGTAGGAGCGCTTGGAGGAGTAGGAGAGCTTGGGGGAGTAGGAGAGCTTGGGAGAGTAGGAGAACTTGGGGGAGTCGGAGATTTTGGGGGAGTAGGAGATATTGGGGGAGTAGGAGAGTTTGGGCGAGTAGGAGAGCTTGGGGGTGTAGGAGAGCTTGGGGGAGTAGGACAGCTTGGGTGAGTAGGAGAGCTTTGGGGAGTAGGAGAGCTTGTGGGAGTAGGAGAGATTGGGGGAGAAGGAGAGCTTGGGGCATTAGGAGAGCATGGGGGAGTCAGAGAGCCTTGGGCAGTAGGAGAGCTCTGGGGAGTAGGAGATCTTGGGGGAGTAGGAGAGCTTTGGCGAGTAGGAGAGCTTGGGGGAGTAAGAGAGCTTGGTGGAGTAAGAGAGCTTGGGGAGTAAGAGAGCTTGGGGGAGTAAGAGAGCTTGGGGGAGTGGGAGAGCTTGGGGGAGTAGGAGAGCTTGGGGGAGTCGGAGAGCTTGGGGTAGTAGGAGTGATTGGGGGAGTAGGAGAACTTGGCAGAGTAGCAGAGCTTGGAGGAGTACGATAGCTTGGGTGTGTAAGAGAGCTTGGGGGAGTAAGAGAGCTTGGGGGAATACGAGAGCTCGGGGGAATAGGAGTGCTTGGGGGAGTAGGGGAGCTTGGTGGAGTAGGAGTACTTGGGGGATTCGGGGAACTTGGGGGAGTAGGAGAACTTGGCACAGTAGGAGAGCTTGGGGGAGTAAGAGAGCTTGGGGGAGTAAGAGACCTTGGGGGAGTAAGAGAGCTTGGGGGAGTAGGAGCGCTTGGGGGAGTAGGAGAGCTTGGGGGAGTAGGAGAGCTTGGGGGAGTATCAGAGCTTGGGAGAGTAGGAGAGCTTGGGGGAGTAGGAGATCTTGGGGGAGTAGGAGATCTTGGGGGATTAGGAGAGTTTGGGGGAGTAGGAGAGCTTGGGGGAGTAGGAGAGCTTGGGGGAGTAGGAGAGCTTGGGGGAGTTGGACAGCTTGGGAGAGTAGGAGAGCTTTGGGGAGTAGGGGATCTTGTGGGAGTTGAGAGTTTGGGGGAGTCGGAGATCTTGTGGAATTAGGAGAGCTTGGGGGAGTCAGAGAGTCTGGGGCCGTAGCAGATCTCTGGGGAGTAGGAGATCTGGGGGAGTAGGAGAGCTTGGGCGAGTAGGAAAGCTTGGGGGAGTAAGAGAGCTTGGTGGAGTAAGAGAGCTTGGGGAGTAAGAGAGCTTGGGTGAGTAAGAGAGCTTGGGGGAGTAAGAGAGATTGGGGGAGTAGGAGAGCTTAGGGGAGTAGGAGAGCTTCCTCGAATAGGATAGGTGGGGGAGTACGAGAGCTTGGGGGAGTAGGAGAGCTTGTGGGAGTAGGGGAGCATGGGGGAGTAGGAGAGCTTGCGGGAGTAGGAGAGATTTAGGGCGTTAGAGAGCTTGGAGGAGGAGGAGAAGGAGAGCTTACCGTAGTAGGACAGCTTGTGGGAGTAGTGTAGCTTGGGGAAGCAGGAGAGCTTACCGGGGTAGGAGAGATTGGTGGAGTAGTAGAGCTTGGGGGAGTAGGAGAGCTTGGGGGAGTAGGAGAGCTTGGGGGAGCAGGAGAGCTTGGGGGAGTAGGAGAGCTTGGGAGAGTAGGAGAGGTTGGGGAGAAGGAGAACTTCTGGAGAAGGAGAGCAAGGGGCAGAAGGAGAGCAAGGCGGAGAAGGAGAGCTTAGGTGAGAAGGAGAGCTTGGGGGAGAAGGAGAGCTTGTGGGAGAAGGAGAGCTTGGGGGAGGAGGAGAGCTTGGGGGAGTAGGAGAGCTTGGGGGAATAGGAGAAATTGGGGGAGTGGGAGAGCTTGGTTGAGTAGGATAGCTTGGGGGAGTAGGAGAGCTTGGGGGAGTAGGAGAGCCTGGGGGAGTAGGAGAGCCTGGGGGTGTATGAGAGCCTGGGAGAGTATGAGAGGCTGGAGGAGTATGAGAGGCTGGGGGAGTATGAGAGGCTGGTGGAGTATGAGAGGCTGTGGGAGTATGAGAGGCTTGGGGAGTATGAGAGCCTGGGGGAGTATGAGAGACTGGGGGAGTATGAGTTCCTGGGGGGGTATTAGAGCCTGGGGGAGTATGAGAGCCTGGGAGAGTATGAGAGGCTGGGTGAGTATGTGTGGCTGGGGGAGTATGAGAGCCTGGGGGAGAATGAGAGCCTGGGGGAGTATGAGAGCTTGGGGGAGTAGGAGAGCTTGGGGGAGTAGGAGAGCTTGGGGGAGTAGGAGAGCTTGGGGGAGTAGGCGAGCTTGGGGGAGTAGGAGAGCTTGGGGGAGTAGGAGATCTTGGGGGAGTAGGAGAGCTTGGGGGTTTAGGAGAGCTTGGGGGAGTAGGAGAGCTTGGGGGAGTAGGAGAGCTTGGGAGAGTAGGAGAGCTTGGCGGAGTAGGAGAACTTGGGGCAGTAGGAGAGCTTAAGGGAGTGGGATAGCTTGGGGGTGTAGGAGAACTTGGGGGAGGAAGAGAGCTTGGGGGAGAAGGAGAGCTTGGGGGAGTAGGAGAATTTGTCAGATTGGAGAGCTTGGAGGAGTAAGAGAGCTTGGGAGAGTAGGAGAGCTTTGGGGAGTAGCAGAGTTTGTGGGAGTAGGAGAGCTTGGGGGAGTAAGAGAGCTTAGGGGAGTAAGAGAGCTTGGGGGAGTAGGAGAGCTTGAGGCAGTAGGAGAGCTTGGGGCAGTAGGAGCGCTTGGGGGAGTAGGATAGCTTTGATGAGAATCAGAGCTTGGGGGAGTAGGAGAACATGGCAGAGTAGGAGAGCTTGGAGGAGTAAGAGAACTTGGGAGAGTAAGAGAGCTTGGGGAATAAGAGAGCTTGGGGGAATACGAGAGCTTGGGGGAGTAGCAGAGCTTGGGGGTGTAGGGGAGCTTGGGGGAGTAGGAGAAATTGGGGGATTCGGGGAACTTGGGGGAGTAGGAGAACTTGGCACAGTAGGAGAGCTTGGGGGAGTAAGAGAGCTTGGGGGAGTAAGAGAGATTGGCGGAGTGAGAGACCTTGGGGCAGTAAGAGAGCTTGGGGGAGTAAGAGAGCTTGAGGGAGTAAGAGAGCTTGGGGCAATAGGAGATCTTGGGGCTGTAGGAGATCTTGGGGGAGTAGGAGAGCTTGGGCGAGTAGGAGACCTTGGGGGAGTAAGAGAGCTTGGTGGAGTAAGAGAGCTTGGGAAGTAAGAGAGCTTGGGGGAGCAGTAGAGCTTGGGGGAGTAGGAGAGCTTGGGGCAGTATTATCGATTGGCGGAGTAGGAGAGCGTGGGGGAGAAGGAGAGCTTGGGGGAGTAGGAGAACTTTGCAGAGTAGGAGAGCTTGGAGGAGTAAGATAGCTTTGGGGTGTAAGAGAGCTTGGGGGAGTAAGAGAGCTTGGGGGAATACGAGAGCTTGGGGGAGTAGGAGAGCTTGGGGGAGTATCAGAGCTTGGGAGAGTAGGAGAGCTTGGGGGAGTAGGAGATCTTGGGGGAGTAGGAGATCTTGGGGGATTAGGAGAGTTTGGGGGAGTAGGAGAGCTTGGGGGAGTAGGAGAGCTTGGGGGAGTAGGAGAGCTTGGGGGAGTTGGACAGCTTGGGAGAGTAGGAGAGCTTTGGGGAGTAGGGGATCTTGTGGGAGTTGAGAGTTTGGGGGAGTCGGAGATCTTGTGGAATTAGGAGAGCTTGGGGGAGTCAGAGAGTCTGGGGCCGTAGCAGATCTCTGGGGAGTAGGAGATCTGGGGGAGTAGGAGAGCTTGGGCGAGTAGGAAAGCTTGGGGGAGTAAGAGAGCTTGGTGGAGTAAGAGAGCTTGGGGAGTAAGAGAGCTTGGGTGAGTAAGAGAGCTTGGGGGAGTAAGAGAGATTGGGGGAGTAGGAGAGCTTAGGGGAGTAGGAGAGCTTCCTCGAATAGGATAGGTGGGGGAGTACGAGAGCTTGGGGGAGTAGGAGAGCTTGTGGGAGTAGGGGAGCATGGGGGAGTAGGAGAGCTTGCGGGAGTAGGAGAGATTGAGGGCGTTAGAGAGCTTGGAGGAGGAGGAGAAGGAGAGCTTACCGTAGTAGGACAGCTTGTGGGAGTAGTGTAGCTTGGGGAAGCAGGAGAGCTTACCGGGGTAGGAGAGATTGGTGGAGTAGTAGAGCTTGGGGGAGTAGGAGAGCTTGGGGGAGTAGGAGAGCTTGGGGGAGCAGGAGAGCTTGGGGGAGTAGGAGAGCTTGGGAGAGTAGGAGAGGTTGGGGAGAAGGAGAACTTCTGGAGAAGGAGAGCAAGGGGCAGAAGGAGAGCAAGGCGGAGAAGGAGAGCTTAGGTGAGAAGGAGAGCTTGGGGGAGAAGGAGAGCTTGTGGGAGAAGGAGAGCTTGGGGGAGGAGGAGAGCTTGGGGGAGTAGGAGAGCTTGGGGGAATAGGAGAAATTGGGGGAGTGGGAGAGCTTGGTTGAGTAGGATAGCTTGGGGGAGTAGGAGAGCTTGGGGGAGTAGGAGAGCCTGGGGGAGTAGGAGAGCCTGGGGGTGTATGAGAGCCTGGGGGAGTATGAGAGGCTGGAGGAGTATGAGAGGCTGGGGGAGTATGAGAGGCTGGTGGAGTATGAGAGGCTGTGGGAGTATGAGAGGCTTGGGGAGTATGAGAGCCTGGGGGAGTATGAGAGACTGGGGGAGTATGAGTTCCTGGGGGGGTATTAGAGCCTGGGGGAGTATGAGAGCCTGGGAGAGTATGAGAGGCTGGGTGAGTATGTGTGGCTGGGGGAGTATGAGAGCCTGGGGGAGAATGAGAGCCTGGGGGAGTATGAGAGCTTGGGGGAGTAGGAGAGCTTGGGGGAGTAGGAGAGCTTGGGGGAGTAGGAGAGCTTGGGGGAGTAGGCGAGCTTGGGGGAGTAGGAGAGCTTGGGGGAGTAGGAGATCTTGGGGGAGTAGGAGAGCTTGGGGGTTTAGGAGAGCTTGGGGGAGTAGGAGAGCTTGGGGGAGTAGGAGAGCTTGGGAGAGTAGGAGAGCTTGGCGGAGTAGGAGAACTTGGGGCAGTAGGAGAGCTTAAGGGAGTGGGATAGCTTGGGGGTGTAGGAGAACTTGGGGGAGGAAGAGAGCTTGGGGGAGAAGGAGAGCTTGGGGGAGTAGGAGAATTTGTCAGATTGGAGAGCTTGGAGGAGTAAGAGAGCTTGGGAGAGTAGGAGAGCTTTGGGGAGTAGCAGAGTTTGTGGGAGTAGGAGAGCTTGGGGGAGTAAGAGAGCTTAGGGGAGTAAGAGAGCTTGGGGGAGTAGGAGAGCTTGAGGCAGTAGGAGAGCTTGGGGCAGTAGGAGCGCTTGGGGGAGTAGGATAGCTTTGATGAGAATCAGAGCTTGGGGGAGTAGGAGAACATGGCAGAGTAGGAGAGCTTGGAGGAGTAAGAGAACTTGGGAGAGTAAGAGAGCTTGGGGAATAAGAGAGCTTGGGGGAATACGAGAGCTTGGGGGAGTAGCAGAGCTTGGGGGTGTAGGGGAGCTTGGGGGAGTAGGAGAAATTGGGGGATTCGGGGAACTTGGGGGAGTAGGAGAACTTGGCACAGTAGGAGAGCTTGGGGGAGTAAGAGAGCTTGGGGGAGTAAGAGAGATTGGCGGAGTGAGAGACCTTGGGGCAGTAAGAGAGCTTGGGGGAGTAAGAGAGCTTGAGGGAGTAAGAGAGCTTGGGGCAATAGGAGATCTTGGGGCTGTAGGAGATCTTGGGGGAGTAGGAGAGCTTGGGCGAGTAGGAGACCTTGGGGGAGTAAGAGAGCTTGGTGGAGTAAGAGAGCTTGGGAAGTAAGAGAGCTTGGGGGAGCAGTAGAGCTTGGGGGAGTAGGAGAGCTTGGGGCAGTATTATCGATTGGCGGAGTAGGAGAGCGTGGGGGAGAAGGAGAGCTTGGGGGAGTAGGAGAACTTTGCAGAGTAGGAGAGCTTGGAGGAGTAAGATAGCTTTGGGGTGTAAGAGAGCTTGGGGGAGTAAGAGAGCTTGGGGGAATACGAGAGCTTGGGGGAGTAGGAGAGCTTGGGGGAGTAGGGGAGCTTGGGGAGTAGGAGTACTTGGGGGATTCGGGGAGCTTGGGGGAGTAGGAGAACTTGGCACAGTAGGAGAGCTTGGGGGAGTAAGAGAGCTTGGGGGAGTAAGAGAGCTTGGGGGAGTAAGAGAGCTTGGGAAGTAAGAGAGATTTGGGGAGTAAGAGAGCTTGGGGGAGTGGGAGAGCTTGGGGGAGTAGGAGAGCTTGGAGGATTAGGAGCGCTTGGAGGAGTAGGAGACCTTGGGGGAGTAGGGAGCTTGGGGGAGTAGGAGAGATTGGGGGAGTAGGAGAGATTGGGAGAGTGGGAGAGCTTGGGGGAGTAGGAGATCTTGGGGGAGTAGGAGATCTTGGGGGAGTAGGAGAGTTTGGGGGAGTAGGAGAGCTTGGGGGAGTAGGAGAGCTTGGGGGAGTAGGAGAGCTTGGGGGAGTAGGACAGCTTGGGAGAGTAGGAGAGCTTTGGGGAGTAGGGGAGCTTGTGGGAGTAGGAGAGCTTGGGGGAGTAGGAGAGTTTGGGGGATTAGGAGAGCTTGGGGGAGTCAGAGAGCCTGGGGCCGTAGCAGATCTCTGGGGAGTAGGAGATCTTGGGGGAGTAGGAGAGCTTTTTCGAGTAGGAGAGCTTGGGGGAGTAAGAGAGCTTGGTGGAGTAAGAGAGCTTGGGGAGTAAGAGAGCGTGGGGGAGTAAGAGAGCTTGGGGGAGTAGGAGAGCTTGGGGGAGTAGGAGAGCTTGGGCGAGTAGGAGAGCTTGGGGGAGTAGGAGAGCTTGGGAGAGTAGGAGAGCTTGGGGGAGTAGGAGATCTTGGGGGAGTAGGAGAGTTTGGGTGAGTAGGAGAGCTTGGGGGAGTAGGAGAGCTTGGGGGAGTAGGAGAGCGTGGGGGAGTAGGAGAGCTTGGAAGAGTAGCAGAGCTTTGGGGAGTAGGAGAGCTTGTGGAAGTAGGACAGCTTGGGGGAGTAGGAGAGCTTCGGGGAGTAGGAGAGCTTGGGGGAGTAGAACACCTTGGGGGAGTAGGAGAGCTTGTGGGAGTAGGATATCATGGGGGAATAGGAGGGCTTGGGGGATTAGGAGAGCTTGGGGGAGTAGGAGGGCTTGGGGGAGTAGGAGAGCTTGGGAGATTAGGAGAGCTTGGCGGAGTAGGAGAACTTGGGGCAGGAGGAGAGCTTAGGGGAGTAGGATAGCTTGGGGGAGTAAGAGAGCTTGGGGGAGTAAGAGAGCTTGAGGGTGTAAGAGAGCTTGGGGGAGTAGGAGTGCTTGTGGGATTAAGAGAGCTTGGGCGAGTAGGAGAGCTTGGGGGAGTAAGAGAGCTTATGGGAGTAAGAGATCTTGGGGGAACAGTAGAGCTTGGGGGAGTAGGAGAGCTTGGGGCAGTATTAATGCTTGGCGGAGTAGGAGAGCTTGGGGGAGAAGGAGAGCTTGGGGGAGTAGGAGAACTTGGCAGAGTAGGAGACCTTGGAGGAATAAGACATCTTGGGGGTGTAAGAGAGCTTGGGGGTGTAAGAGAGCTTGGGGGAATACGAGAGCTTGGGGGAGTAGGAGAGCTTGGGGGAGTAGGGGAGCTTGGGGGCGTAGGAGAACTTGGGGTATTCGGGGAGCTTGGGGGAGTAGGAGCAATTGGCACAGTAGGAGAGCTTGGGGGAGTAAGAGAGCTTGGGGGAGTAAGAGAGCTTGGGGGAGTAAGAGAGCTTGGGAAGTAAGAGAGCTTTGGGGAGTAAGAGAGCTTGGGGGAGTGGGAGAGCTTGGGGGAGTAGGAGAGCTTGGGGGAGTAGGAGCGCTTGGAGGAGTAGGAGAGCTTGGGGGAGTAGGAGAGCTTGGGAGAGTAGGAGAGCTTGGGGGAGTAGGAGATTTTGGGGGAGTAGGACATCTTGGGGAGTAGGAGAGTTTGGGGGAGTAGGAGAGCTTGGGGGTGTAGGAGAGCTTGGGGGAGTAGGACAGCTTGGGAGAGTAGGAGAGCTTTGGGGAGTAGGGGAGCTTGTGGGAGTTGGAGAGCTTGGGGGAGTAGGAGAGCTTGGGGGTGTCGGAGAGCTTGGGGTAGTAGGAGTGATTGGGGGAGTAGGAGAACTTGGCAGAGTCGGAGAGCTTGTAGTAGTAAGATAGCTTGGGGGTGTAAGAGAGCTTGGGGGAGTAAGAGATTTTTGGGGAGTAAGAGAGCTTAGGGGAGTGGGAGAGCTTGGGGGAGTAGGAGAGCTTGGGGGAGTAGGAGAGCTTGGGGGAGAAGGAGAGTTTGGTGGAGTAGGAGAGCTTGGGGGAGTAGGAGAGCTTGGGGGAGTAGGACAGCTTGGGAGAGTAGGAGAGCTTTGGGGAGTAGGGGAGCTTGTGGGAGTAGGAGAGCTTGGGGGAGTAGGAGAGCTTGGGGGATTAGGAGAGCTTGGGGGAGTCAGAGAGCCTGGGGCCGTAGCAGATCTCTGGGGAGTAGGAGATCTTGGGGGAGTAGGAGAGCTTTGGCGAGTAGGAGAGCTTGGGGGAGTAAGAGAGCTTGGTGGAGTAAGAGAGCTTGGGGAGTAAGAGAGCTTGTGGGAGTAAGAGAGCTTGGGGGAGTAGGAGAGCTAGGGGGAGTAGGAGAGCTTGGGCGAGTAGGAGAGCTTGGGGGAGTAGGAGAACTTGGGGGAGCAGGAGAGCTTGGGAGAGTAGGAGAGCTTGGGGGAGTAGGAGATCTTGGGGGAGTAGGAGAGTTTGGGTGAGTAGGAGAGCTTGGGGGAGTAGGAGAGCTTGGGGGAGTAGGAGAGCTTGGGGGAGTAGGAGAGCTTGGGAGAGTAGGAGATCTTTGGGGAGTAGGAGAGCTTGTGGGAGTAGGACAGCTTGGGGGAGTAGGAGAGCTTGGGGGAGTAGGAGAGCTTGGGGGAGTAGGACAGCTTGGGGGAATAGGAGCGCTTGTGGGAGTAGGATATCTTGTGGGAATAGGAGGGCTTGGGGGATTAGGAGAGCTTGGGGGAGTAGGAGGGCTTGGGGGAGTAGGAGAGCTTGGGAGATTAGGAGAGCTTGGCGGAGCAGGAGAACTTGGGGCAGGAGGAGAGCTTGGGGGAGTAAGAGAGCTTGAGGGTGTAAGAGAGCTTGGGGGTGTAGGAGTGTTAGTGGGAGTAAGAGAGCTTGGGCGAGTAGGAGAGCTTGGGGGAGTAAGAGAGCTTCAGGGAGTAAGAGATCTTGGGGAGCAGTAGAGCTTGGGGGAATAGGAGAGCTTGGGGCAGTATTATCGCTTGGCGGAGTAGGAGAGCTTGGGGGAGAAGGAGAGCTTGGGGGAGTAGGAGAACTTGGCAGTCTAGAAGAGCTTGGAGGAGTAAGACAGCTTGGGGGTGTAAGAGAGCTTGGGGTAGTAAGCGAGCTTGGGGGAATACGAGAGCTTGGGGGAGTAAGAGAGCTTGGGGGAGTAAGAGAGCTTGGGGGAGTAAGAGAGCTTGGGAAGTAAGAGAGCTTTGGGGAGTAAGAGAGCTTGGGAGAGTGGGAGAGCTTGGGGGAGTAGGAGAGCTTGGGGGAGTAGGAGCGCTTGGAGGAGTAGGAGAGCTTGGGGGAGTAGGAGAGTTTGGGGGAGTAGGAGAGCTTGGGGGAGTAGGAGAGCTTGGGAGAGTAGGAGAGATTGGGGGAGTAGGAGATTTTGGGGGAGTAGGAGATCTTGGGGGAGTAGGAGAGTTTGGGGGAGTAGGAGAGCTTGGGGGTGTAGGAGAGCTTGGGGGAGTAGGACAGCTTGGGAGAGTAGGAGAGCTTTGGGGATTAGTGGAGCTTGTGGGAGTAGGAGAGCTTGGGGGAGAAGGAGAGCTTGGGGGATTAGGAGAGCATGGGGGAGTCAGAGAGCCTTGGGCAGTAGGAGAGCTCTGGGGAGTAGAAGATCTTGGGGGAGTAGGAGAGCTTGGGCGAGTAGGAGAGCTTGGGGGAGTAAGAGAGCTTGGTGGAGTAAGAGAGCTTGGGGGAGTAGGAGAGCTTGGGAGAGTAGGAGAGATTGGGGGAGTAGGAGATTTTGGGGGAGTAGGAGATCTTGGGGGAGTAGGAGAGTTTGGGGGAGTAGGTGAGCTTGGGGGTGTAGAAGAGCTTGGGGGAGTAGGACAGCTTGGGAGAGTAGGAGAGCTTTGGGGAGTAGTGGAGCTTGTAGGAGTCGGAGAGCTTGGGGGAGAAGGAGAGCTTGGGGGATTTGGAGAGCATGGGGGAGTCAGGGAGCCTTGGGCAGTAGGAGATCTCTGGGGAGTAGGAGATCTTGGGGGAGTATGAGAGCTTGGGCGAGTAGGAGAGCTTGGGGGAGTAAGAGAGCTTAGTCGAGTAAGAGAGCTTGGGGAGTAAGAGAGCTTGGGGGAGTAAGAGAGCTAGGGGGAGTGGGAGCGCTTGGGGGAGTAGGAGAGCTTGGGGGAGTCGGAGAGCTTGGGGTAGTAGGAGTGATTGGGGGAGTAGGAGAGCTTGGGGGAGTAGGAGAGCTTGGGAGAGTAGGAGAGCTTGGGGTAGTAGGAGATCTTGGGGGCGTAGGAGAGTTTGGGGGAGTAGGAGAGCCTGGGGGAGTAGGAGAGCTTGGGAGAGTAGGAGAGCTTGGGGGAGTAGGAGAGCTTGGGAGAGCAGGAGAGCTTTGGGGAGTAGGAGAGCTTGTGGGAGTAGGACAGCTTGGGGGAGTAGGAGAGCTTGGGGGAGTAGGAGAGCTTGCGGGAGTAGGAGAGCTTGGGGGAGTAGGACAGCTTGGGGGAGTAGGAGAGCTTGGGGGTGTCGGAGAGCTTGGAGGACTAGGAGAGCTTGGGAGGTTAGGGGAGCTTGGGGGCGTATGAGAGCTTGGGGGCGTATGAGAGCTTGGGGGAGTGTGAGAGCTTGGGGTGTATGAGAGCTTGGGGAAGTAGGCGAGCTTGGCGGAGTATTAGAGCTTGTGGGAGTGAGAGAGCTTGGGCGTGTAGGAAAGCTTGGGGGAGTAAGAGAGCTTGGGGGAGGAAGAAAACTTGGGGGAGAAAGAGAGCTTGGGGGAGTAGGAGAGCTTGGGGGAGTAGGAGAGTTTGGGGGAGTTGGAGAGCTTGGGGGAGTCGCGGAGCCTGGGGGAGTAGGAGAACTTGGCAGAGTAGGAGAGCTTGGGGGAGGAAGAGAGGTTGGGGGAGTAAGAGAGCTTGGGGGAGTAAGATAGCTTGGGGGAGTAGGATAGCTTGGGGAACAGGTGAGCTTGTGGGAATAGGAGAACTTGGGGGAGTACGAGCGCTTGCGGGTGTAGGAGAGCTTGGGCGAGTAGGAGAGCTTGGGGGAGTAAGAGAGCTTCGGGGAGTAAGAGAGCTTGGGGGAGCAGTAGAGCTTGGGGGAGTAAGAGAGCTTGAGGCCGTAGTAGCGCTTGGGGGAGTAGGAGAGCTTGGGGGAGAAGGAGAGCTTGAGGGAGTAGGAGAATTAGGCAGAGTAGGAGAGCTTGGGGGAGTTAGAGAGCTTGGGGGAATACGAGAGCTTGGGGGAGTAGGAGAGCTTGGTGGAGTAGGGGGGCTTGGGGGAGTAGGAGAATTTGGGGAATTCTGGGAGCTTGGGGGAGTAGTAGAACTTTTCACAGTTGGAGAGCTTGGGGGAGTAAGAGAGCTTGGGGGAGTAAGAGAGCTTGGGGGAGTAAGAGAGTTTGGGGGAGTAGGAGAGCTTAGGGGAGTAGGAGAGCTTCCTGGAATAGGATAGGTGGGGGAGTAGGAGAGCTTGGGGGAGTAGGGGAGCATGGGGGAGTAGGAGAGCTTGCGGGAGTAGGAGAGCTTGGGGGAGTAGGAGAGATTGGGGGCGTTAGAGAGCTTGGAGGAGGAGAAGAAGGAGAGCTTACCGTAATAGGACAGCTTGGGGGAGTAGGGTAGCTTGGGGAAGCAGGAGAGCTTACCGGAGTAGGAGAGATTGGTGGAGTAGTAGAGCTTGGGGGAGTAGGAGAGCTTGGGGGAGTAGGAGAGCTTGGGGTAGTAGGAGAGCTTGGGGGAGTAGGAGAGCTTGGGAGAGTAGGAGAGGTTGGGGAGAAGGAGAACTTCGGGAGAAGGAGAGCGAGGCGGAGAAGGAGAGCTTGAGGGAGAAGGAGTGCTTGGGGGAGAAGGAGAGCTTGGAGGAATAGGAGAGCTTGGGGGAATAGGAGCACTTGGGGGAGTGGGAGAGCTTGGTTGAGTAGGATAGCTTGGGGGAGTATTAGAGCTTGGGGGAGTATGAGAGCCTGGGGGAGTAGGAGAGCCTGGGGGTGTATGAGAGGCTGGGGGAGTATGAGAGGCTGTGGTAGTATGAGAGGCTTGGAGAGTATGAGAGCCTGGGGGAGTATGAGAGACTGGGGGAGTATGAGATCCTGGGGGGTATCAGAGCCTGGGGGAGTATGAGAGCCTGGGAGAGTATGAGAGGCTGGGTGAGTATGTGTGGCTGGGGGAGTATGAGAGCCTGGGGGAGAATGAGAGCCTGGGGGAGTATGAGAGCATGGGGGAGTAGGAGAGCTTGGGGGAGTAGGACAGCTTGGGGGAGTAGGAGAGCTTGGGGGAGTAGGAGAGCTTGGGGGAGTAGGAGATCTTGGGGGAGTCGGAGAGCTTGCGGGTTTAGGAGAGCTTGGGGGAGCAGGAGAGCTTGGGGGAGTAGGAGAGCTTGGGAGAGTAGGAGAGCTTGGCGGAGTAGGAGAACTTGGGGCAGTAGGAGAGCTTAGGGGAGTGGGATAGCTTGGGGGAGTAGGAGAACTTCGGGGAGGAAGAGAGCTTGGCGGAGAAGGAGAGCTTGGGGGAGTAGGAGAATTTGTCAGAGTAGGAGAGCTTGGAGGAGTAAGAGAGCTGAGGAGAGTAGGAGAGCTTTGGGGAGTAGCAGAGTTTCTGGGAGTAGGAGAGCTTGGGGGAGTAAGAGAGCTTAGGTGAGTAAGAGAGCTTGGGGGAGTAGGAGAGCTTGGGGCAGTAGGAGAGCTTGGGGCAGTAGGAGCGCTTGGGGGAGTAGGAGAGCTTGGGGGAGAAGCAGAGCTTGGGGGAGTAGGAGAACATGGCAGAGTAGGAGAGCTTGGAGGAGTAAGAGAACTTTGGGGAGTAAGAGAGCGTGGGGGAGTAAGAGAGCTTGGGGGAATACGAGAGCTTGGGGGAGTACGAGAGCTTGGGGGAGTAGGGGAGCTTTGGGGAGTAGGAGAAATTGGGGGATTCCGGGAACTTGGGGGAGTAGGAGAATTGGCACAGTAGGAGAGCTTGGGGGAGTAAGAGAGCTTGGCGGAGTGAGAGAGCTTGGGGGAGTAAGAGAGCTTGGGGGAGTAAGAGAGCTTTGGGGAGTAAGAGAGCTTGGGACAGTAGGAGATCTTGGGGGAGTAGGAGATCTTGGGGGAGTAGGAGAGCTTGGGCGAGTAGGAGAGCTTGGGGGAGTAAGAGAGCTTGGTGGAGTAAGAGAGCTTGGGAAGTAAGAGAGCTTGGGGGAGTAAGAGAGCTTGGGGGAGTGGGAGAGCTTGGGGGAGTAGGAGAGCTTGGGGGAGTAGGAGCGCTTGGGGGAGTAGGAGAGCTTGGAGGAGTAGGAGAGCTTGGTGGAGTAGAAGAGCTTGGGGGAGTAGGAGAGCCTGGGAGAGTAGGAGAGCTTTGGGGAGTAGGAGATCTTGGGGGAGTAGGAGATCTTGGGGGAGTAGGAGATCTTGAGGGAGTAGGAGAGTTTGGGGGAATAGGAGAGCTTTGGGGAGTAGGGGATCTTGTGGGAGTAGGAGAGTTTTGGGGAGTAGGAGAGCTTGGGCGATTAGGCGAGCTTGGGGGAGTCAGAGAGCTTGGGGCAGGAGGAGAACTCTGGGGAGTTGGAGATCTTGGGGGAGTAGGAGAGCTTGGGCGAGTAGGAGAGCTTGGGGGAGTAAGATAACTTGGTGGAGTAAGGTAGTTTGGGGAGTAAGAGAGCTTGGGGAGTAAGAGAGCTTGGGGATTGGGAGAGCTTGGGGGAGTAGGTGAGATTGGTGGAGTAGGAGCGCTTGGGGATGTAGGAAAGCTTGGGGAGTAGGAGAGCTTGGGGGAGTAGAAGAGCTTGGGGGAGTAGGAGAGATTGGGAGAGTAGGAGAGCTTGGGGGAGTTGGAGATCTTGGGGGAGTAGGAGAGTTTGGGGGAGTAGGAGAGCTTGGGGGAGTAGGAGAGCTTGGGGGAGTAAGAAAGCTTGGGGCAGTAGGAGAGCTTGGGAGAGTAGGAGAGCTTTGGGGAGTAAAGAGCTTGGGGGTGTAAGAGAGCTTGGGGGAGTAAGAGAGCTTGGGGGTGTAAGAGAGCTTAGGGGAGTAGGAGAGCTTCCTGGAATAGGATAGGTGGGGGAGTAGGAGAGCTTAGGGGAGTAGGAGAGCTTGGGGGAGTAGGGGAGCATGGGGGAGTAGGAGAGCTTGCGGGTGTAGGAGAGCTTGGGGGAGTAGGAGAGATTGGGGGCGTTAGAGAGCTTGGAGGAGGAGGAGAAGGAGCGCTTACCGTAGTAGCACAGCTTGGGGGAGTAGGGTAGCTTGGGGGAGTAGGAGAGCTTGGTGGAGCAGTAGAGCTTGGGGGAGTAGGAGAGCTTGGGGGAGTAGGAGTGCTTGGGGAAGTAGAAGCGCATTGGGGAGTAGGGGAGTTTGTGGGAGTAGGAGAGTTTGGGGGATTCGGAGAGCTTGGGGGAGTCAGAGAGCTTGGGGCAGTAGGAGAACTTAGGGGAGTAATAGAGCTTGGAGGAGTAAGAGAGCTTGGGGGAATACGAGAGCTTGGGGCAGTAGGAGATCTTGGGGGAGTAGGAGATCTTGGGGAGTAGGAGAGCTTGGGCGAGTAGGGGAGCTTGGGGGAGTACGAGAGCATGGTGGAGTAAGATAGCTTGGGAAGTAAGAGAGCTTGGGGGTGTAAGAGATCTTGGCGGAGCAGGACATCTTGGGGGAGTTGGAGAGTTTGGGGGAGTAGGAGAGCTTGGGGGAGTAGGAGAGGTTATGTGAGTAGGAGAGCGTGGGGGAGTCGGAGAGCTTGGGAGAGTAGGAGAGCTTTGGGGAGTCGGGGAGCTTGTGGGAATAGGAGAGCTTGGGGGAGTAGGAGAGCTTGGGGAATTAGGAGAGCTAGGGGGAGTAGGAGCGCTTGGGGAGTAAGAGGGTTTGGGGAGTAAGAGAGCTTGGGGGAGTGTGAGAGCTTGGGGGAGTAGGAGAGATTGGGGGAGTAGGAGCGCTTGGGGGTGTAGGAGAGCTTGGGGGAGTTGGTGAGCTTGGGGGAGTAGGAGAGCTTGGGGGAGTCGGAGAGCTTGGGGGAGTAGGAACGCTTAGGGGAGTAGGAGAGCGTGGGGTTTTAGGAGAGGTTGGTTGAGTAGGAGATCTTGGTGGAGTAGGAGACTTTGGGGGTGTAGGAGAGTTGGGGGAGTAGGAGAGCTTGGGGGAGTAGGAAAGCTTGGGGCAGAAGGAGAGCTTGGGAGAGTAGGAGAGCTTTGGAGAGTAGTAGAGCTTGGGGGAGTATGAGAGCTTGGGGGAGGATGCGAGCTTGGGGGAGTAGGAGAGCTTGGGGTCTAGGAGTGCTTGGGGTAGTAGGAGATGTTGGGGGAGTAGGAGAGCTTGGGGGATTAGGAGAGCTTGGGGGAGTAGGAGAGCTTGGGGGAGTAGGAGAGCTTGGGAGAGTAGGAGAGCTTGGCGGAATAGGAGAAATTGGGGCAGTAGGAGAGCTTAGGGGAGTAGGAGAGCTTGGGAGGGTAGGAGCGCATAGGGGCGTATGAGAGCTTGGGGGCGTATGAGAGCTTGGGGGAGTGTGAGAGCTTGGGGTGTATGAGAGCATGGGGAAGTAGGCGAGCTTGAGGGAGTAGTAGAGCTTGTGGGAGTGGGAGAGCTTGGGCGAGTAGGAGAGCTTGGGGGAGTAAGAGAACTTGGGGGAGTAGGAGAGCTTGTGCGAGTAAGAGAGCTTCGGAGAGTAGGAGAGCTTGGCGGAGTAGGAGAAGTTGGGGCAGTAGGAGAGCTGAGGGGAGTGTAAGAGCTTGGGGGAGGAGGATAGCTTGGGAGGGCAGGAGAGCTTGGGGGAGTCGGAGAGATTGGGGAGCAGGAGAGCTTGGGAGGGTAGGAGAGCTTGGGGGCGTATGAGACCTTGGGGGCGTATGAGAGTTTGGGGGAGTATGAGAGCTTGGGGAAGTAGGAGAGCTTGGGGAAGTAGTAGAGCTTGGGGGAGTGGGAGACCTTGGGCGAGTAGGAGAGCTTGGGGGAGTAGGAGAGCTTGGGGGAGTAGGAGAGCTTGGGGGAGTAGGAGAGTTTGGGGTATTAGGAGAGCTTGGGGCAGTAGGAGCGCTTGAGGGAGTAGGAGAGCTTGGGGGAGAAGGAGAGCTTGGGGGAGTAGGAGAATTTGTCAGAGTAGGAGAGCTTGGAGGAGTAAGAGAGCTTGGGAGCGTAGGAGAGCTTTGGGGAGTAGGAGAGTTTGTGGGAGTAGGAGAGCTTGGGGGAGTAAGAGAGCTTAGGGGATTAAGAGAGCTTGGTGGAGTAGGAGAGCTTGGGGCAGCAGGAGAACTTGGGGCAGTAGGAGCGCTTGGGGGAGTAGGAGAGCTTGGGGGAGAAGGAGAGCTTGGGGGAGTAGGAGAACATGGCAGAGTAGGAAAGCTTGGAGGACTAAGAGAACTTGGGGGAGTAAGAGACCTTGGGGGAGTTAGAGAGCTTGGGGGAAAACGAGAGCTTGGGAGAGTAGCAGAGCTTGGGGTAGTCGGGGAGCTTGGGGGAATAAGAGAAATTGGGGGATTCGGGGAACTTGGGGGAATAGGACAACTTGGCACAGTAGGAGAGCTTGGGGGGGTAAGAGAGCTTGGGGGAGTAAGAGAGCTTGGGGGAGTGAGATAGCTTGGGGGAGTAAGAGAGCCTGGGGGAGTAAGAGAACTTAGGGGAGTAAGAGAGCTTGGGTCAGTAGGAGATCTTGGGCGAGTAGGAAACCTTGGGGGAGTAGGAGAGCTTGGGCGAGTAGGAGAGTTTGGGGGGGTATGAGAGCATGGTGGAGTAAGAGAGCTTTGGAAATAAGAGAGCTTGGGGAGTAAGAGAGCTTGGGGGAGTGGGAGAGCTTGGGGGAGTAGAAGAGCTTGGGGGAGTAGGAGAGCTTGGGGGAGTAGGAGAGCTTGGGGGAGTAGGATAGCTTGGGGGATGAGGAGAACCTGGGAGAGTAGGAGAGCTTGGGGGAATAGGAGATCTTGGGGGAGTAGGAGATCTTGGGGGAGTAGGAGAGTTTGGGGGAGTAGAACAGCTTGGGGGAGTAAGAGAGGTTATGGGAGTAGGAGAGCGTGGGGGAGTAGGAGAGTTTGGGAGAGTAGGAGAGCTTTGGGAAGTAGGGGAGCTTGTGGGAGTAGGAGAGCTTGGGGGAGTAGGAGAGCTTGGGGGTTTAGGAGAGCTTTGGGGAGTCAGAGAGCTTGGGGCAGTAGGATAACTCTGGGGATAGGAGATCTTGGGGGAGTAGGAGAGCTTGGGCGAATAGGAGAGCTTGGGGGAGTAATAGAGCTTGGTGGAGAAAGAGAGCTTGGGGAGTAAAAGAGCTTGGGGAGTAAGAGAGCTTGGGGGAGATACGGAGAGCTTCGGGGAGTAGGAGAGATTGGGGGAGTAGGAGCGCTTGGGGGTGTAGGAGAGCTTGGGGGAGTAGGAGTGCTTGGGAGAGTAGGAGAGCTTGGGGGAATAGGAGAGCTTGGGAGAGTAGGAGAGCTTGCGGGAGTAGGAGAGCTTTGGAGAGTAGGATGGCTTTCGGGAGTAGGAGAGCTTGGGGGAGTAGGAGAGCTTGGGGGAGTAGGAGAACTTGGGGGAGTAGGAGAGCTTGCGGGAGTAGGAGAGCTTGGGAGAGTAGGAGAGCTTGGCGGAGTAGGAGAACTTGGGGCAGTAGGAGAGCTTCGGGGAGTAGGAGAGCTTGGGGGAGTAGGAGAGCTTGGGAGGGTAGGAGAGCTTGGGGGAGTCGAAGAGATTGGGGGAGTAGGAGAGCTTGGGAGGGTAGGAGAGCTTGGGGGCGTATGAGAGCTTGGGGCCGTATGAGAGCTTGGGGGAGTATGAGAACTTGGGGAAGTAGGAGAGATTGGGAAGTCGTAGAGCTTGTGGGAGTGGGAGAGCTTGGGCGAGTAGAAGAGCTTGGGGGAGTAAGAGAGCTTGGGGGAGTAAGAGAGCTTGGGAGAGTAGGAGAGCTTTGGGGAGTAGGAGAGTTTGTGGGAGTAGGAGAGCTTGGGGGAGTAAGAGAGCTTAGGGGAGTAAGAGAGCTTGGGGGAGTAGGAGAACTTGGGGCAGTAGGGGAGCTTGGGGCAGTAGGAGCGCTTAGGGTAGTAGGAGAGCTTGGGGGAGAAGGAGAGCTTGGGGGAGTAGGAGAACATGGCAGAGTAGGAGAGCTTGGAGGAGTAAGAGAACTTGGGGGAGTAAGAGAGCTTGGGGGAGTAAGAGAGCTTGGGGGAATACGAGAGCTTGGGGGAGTAGCAGAGCTTGGGGTAGTCGGGGAGCTTGGGGGAGTAGGAGAAATTGGGGGATTCAGGGAACTTGGGGGAGTAGGAGAACTTGGCACAGTAGGAGAGCTTGGAGGGGTAAGAGAGCTTAGGGGAGTAAGAGAGCTTGGGGAAGTGAGAGAGCTTGGGGGAGGAAGAGAGCCTGGGGGAGTAAGAGAACTTGGGGGAGTAAGAGAGCTTGGGTCAGTAGGAAATCTTGGGGGAGTAGGAAACCTTGGGGGAGTAGGAGAGCTTGGGGGTGTAGGAGAACCTGGGAGAGTAGGAGAGCTTGGGGGAGTAGGAGATCTTGGCGGAGTAGGAGAGCATGTAGGAGTAAGAGAACTTGGGGGAGTAAGAGAGCTTGGGGGAGTAAGAGAGCTTGGGAGAATACGAGAGCTTGGGGGAGTAGCAGAGCTTGGGGTAGTCGGGGAGCTTGGGGGAGTAGGAGAAATTGGGGGATTCGGGGAACTTGGGCGAGTAGGAGTGCTTGGGGGAGTAAGAGAGCTTGGTGGAGTAAGAGAGCTTGGGAAGTAAGAGAGCTTGGGGGAGTAAGAGAGCTTGGGGGAGTGGGAGAGCTTGGGGGAGTAGGAGAGCTTGGGGGAGTAGGAGCGCTTGGGGGAGTAGGAGAGCTTGGGGGTGTAGGAGAGCTTGGGGGATTAGGAGAGCTTTGGGGAGTCCGAGAGCTTGGGGCAGTAGGAGAACTCTGGGGATAGGAGATCTTGGGGGAGTAGGATAGCTTGGGCGAATAGGAGAGCTTGGGGGAGTAAGAGAGATGGTGGAGTAAGAGAGCTCGGGGAGTAAGAGAGCTTGGGGAGTAAGAGAGCTTGGGGGAGTGGGAGAGCTTCGGGGAGTAGGAGAGATTGGGGGAGTAGGAGCGCTTGGGGGTGTAGGAGAGCTTGGGGGAGTAGGAGAGCTTGGGGGAGTAGGAGAGCTTGGGGGAGTCGGAGAGCTTGGGAGAGTAGGAGAGCTTGCGGGAGTAGGAGAGCTTTGGAGAGTAGGATGGCTTTGGGGTGTAGGAGAGCTTGGGGGAGTAGGAGAGTTTGGGGGAGTAGGAGAACTTGGGGGAGTAGGAGAGCTTGGGGGAGTAGGAGAGCTTGGGAGAGTAGGAGAGCTTGGCGGAGTAGGAGAACTTGGGGCAGTAGGAGATCTTTTGGGATTAGGAGTGCTTGGGGGAGTAGGAGAGCTTGGGAGGGTAGGAGAGCTTGGGGGAGTCGGAGAGATTGGGGGAGTAGGAGAGCTTGGGAGGGTAGGAGAGCTTGGGGACGTATGAGAGCTTGGGGGCGTATGAGAGCTTGGGAGGGTATGAGAGCTTGGGGAAGTAGGATAGCTTGGGGAAGACGTAGAGCTTGGGGGAGTGGGAGAGCTTGGGCGAGTAGGAGAGCTTGGGGGAGTAAGAGTGCTTGGGGGAGGAAGAGAACTTGGGGGAGTAGGAGAGTTTGGGGCAGTAGGAGAGCTTGGGGCAGTAGGAGCGCTTAGGGGAGTAGGAGAATTTGGGGGAGAATGAGAGCTTGCGGGAGTAGGAGAGCTTGGGGGAGTAGGACAGCTTGGGGGAGTAGGAGAGCTTGGGGGTGTCGGAGAGCTTGGAGGACTAGGAGAGCTTGGGAGGTTAGGGGAGCTTGGGGGCGTATGAGAGCTTGGGGGCGTATGAGAGCTTGGGGGAGTGTGAGAGCTTGGGGTGTATGAGAGCTTGGGGAAGTAGGCGAGCTTGGCGGAGTATTAGAGCTTGTGGGAGTGAGAGAGCTTGGGCGTGTAGGAAAGCTTGGGGGAGTAAGAGAGCTTGGGGGAGGAAGAAAACTTGGGGGAGAAAGAGAGCTTGGGGGAGTAGGAGAGCTTGGGGGAGTAGGAGAGTTTGGGGGAGTTGGAGAGCTTGGGGGAGTCGCGGAGCCTGGGGGAGTAGGAGAACTTGGCAGAGTAGGAGAGCTTGGGGGAGGAAGAGAGGTTGGGGGAGTAAGAGAGCTTGGGGGAGTAAGATAGCTTGGGGGAGTAGGATAGCTTGGGGAACAGGTGAGCTTGTGGGAATAGGAGAACTTGGGAGAGTACGAGCGCTTGCGGGTGTAGGAGAGCTTGGGCGAGTAGGAGAGCTTGGGGGAGTAAGAGAGCTTCGGGGAGTAAGAGAGCTTGGGGGAGCAGTAGAGCTTGGGGGAGTAAGAGAGCTTGAGGCCGTAGTAGCGCTTGGGGGAGTAGGAGAGCTTGGGGGAGAAGGAGAGCTTGAGGGAGTAGGAGAATTAGGCAGAGTAGGAGAGCTTGGGGGAGTTAGAGAGCTTGGGGGAATACGAGAGCTTGGGGGAGTAGGAGAGCTTGGTGGAGTAGGGGGGCTTGGGGGAGTAGGAGAATTTGGGGAATTCTGGGAGCTTGGGGGAGTAGTAGAACTTTTCACAGTTGGAGAGCTTGGGGGAGTAAGAGAGCTTGGGGGAGTAAGAGAGCTTGGGGGAGTAAGAGAGTTTGGGGGAGTAGGAGAGCTTAGGGGAGTAGGAGAGCTTCCTGGAATAGGATAGGTGGGGGAGTAGGAGAGCTTGGGGGAGTAGGGGAGCATGGGGGAGTAGGAGAGCTTGCGGGAGTAGGAGAGCTTGGGGGAGTAGGAGAGATTGGGGGCGTTAGAGAGCTTGGAGGAGGAGAAGAAGGAGAGCTTACCGTAATAGGACAGCTTGGGGGAGTAGGGTAGCTTGGGGAAGCAGGAGAGCTTACCGGAGTAGGAGAGATTGGTGGAGTAGTAGAGCTTGGGGGAGTAGGAGAGCTTGGGGGAGTAGGAGAGCTTGGGGTAGTAGGAGAGCTTGGGGGAGTAGGAGAGCTTGGGAGAGTAGGAGAGGTTGGGGAGAAGGAGAACTTCGGGAGAAGGAGAGCGAGGCGGAGAAGGAGAGCTTGAGGGAGAAGGAGTGCTTGGGGGAGAAGGAGAGCTTGGAGGAATAGGAGAGCTTGGGGGAATAGGAGCACTTGGGGGAGTGGGAGAGCTTGGTTGAGTAGGATAGCTTGGGGGAGTATTAGAGCTTGGGGGAGTATGAGAGCCTGGGGGAGTAGGAGAGCCTGGGGGTGTATGAGAGGCTGGGGGAGTATGAGAGGCTGTGGTAGTATGAGAGGCTTGGAGAGTATGAGAGCCTGGGGGAGTATGAGAGACTGGGGGAGTATGAGATCCTGGGGGGTATCAGAGCCTGGGGGAGTATGAGAGCCTGGGAGAGTATGAGAGGCTGGGTGAGTATGTGTGGCTGGGGGAGTATGAGAGCCTGGGGGAGAATGAGAGCCTGGGGGAGTATGAGAGCATGGGGGAGTAGGAGAGCTTGGGGGAGTAGGACAGCTTGGGGGAGTAGGAGAGCTTGGGGGAGTAGGAGAGCTTGGGGGATTAGGAGATCTTGGGGGAGTCGGAGAGCTTGCGGGTTTAGGAGAGCTTGGGGGAGCAGGAGAGCTTGGGGGAGTAGGAGAGCTTGGGAGAGTAGGAGAGCTTGGCGGAGTAGGAGAACTTGGGGCAGTAGGAGAGCTTAGGGGAGTGGGATAGCTTGGGGGAGTAGGAGAACTTCGGGGAGGAAGAGAGCTTGGCGGAGAAGGAGAGCTTGGGGGAGTAGGAGAATTTGTCAGAGTAGGAGAGCTTGGAGGAGTAAGAGAGCTGAGGAGAGTAGGAGAGCTTTGGGGAGTAGCAGAGTTTCTGGGAGTAGGAGAGCTTGGGGGAGTAAGAGAGCTTAGGTGAGTAAGAGAGCTTGGGGGAGTAGGAGAGCTTGGGGCAGTAGGAGAGCTTGGGGCAGTAGGAGCGCTTGGGGGAGTAGGAGAGCTTGGGGGAGAAGCAGAGCTTGGGGGAGTAGGAGAACATGGCAGAGTAGGAGAGCTTGGAGGAGTAAGAGAACTTTGGGGAGTAAGAGAGCGTGGGGGAGTAAGAGAGCTTGGGGGAATACGAGAGCTTGGGGGAGTACGAGAGCTTGGGGGAGTAGGGGAGCTTTGGGGAGTAGGAGAAATTGGGGGATTCCGGGAACTTGGGGGAGTAGGAGAATTGGCACAGTAGGAGAGCTTGGGGGAGTAAGAGAGCTTGGCGGAGTGAGAGAGCTTGGGGGAGTAAGAGAGCTTGGGGGAGTAAGAGAGCTTTGGGGAGTAAGAGAGCTTGGGACAGTAGGAGATCTTGGGGGAGTAGGAGATCTTGGGGGAGTAGGAGAGCTTGGGCGAGTAGGAGAGCTTGGGGGAGTAAGAGAGCTTGGTGGAGTAAGAGAGCTTGGGAAGTAAGAGAGCTTGGGGGAGTAAGAGAGCTTGGGGGAGTGGGAGAGCTTGGGGGAGTAGGAGAGCTTGGGGGAGTAGGAGCGCTTGGGGGAGTAGGAGAGCTTGGAGGAGTAGGAGAGCTTGGTGGAGTAGAAGAGCTTGGGGGAGTAGGAGAGCCTGGGAGAGTAGGAGAGCTTTGGGGAGTAGGAGATCTTGGGGGAGTAGGAGATCTTGGGGGAGTAGGAGATCTTGAGGGAGTAGGAGAGTTTGGGGGAATAGGAGAGCTTTGGGGAGTAGGGGATCTTGTGGGAGTAGGAGAGTTTTGGGGAGTAGGAGAGCTTGGGGGATTAGGAGAGCTTGGGGGAGTCAGAGAGCTTGGGGCAGGAGGAGAACTCTGGGGAGTTGGAGATCTTGGGGGAGGAGGAGAGCTTGGGCGAGTAGGAGAGCTTGGGGGAGTAAGATAACTTGGTGGAGTAAGGTAGTTTGGGGAGTAAGAGAGCTTGGGGAGTAAGAGAGCTTGGGGATTGGGAGAGCTTGGGGGAGTAGGTGAGATTGGTGGAGTAGGAGCGCTTGGGGATGTAGGAAAGCTTGGGGAGTAGGAGAGCTTGGGGGAGTAGAAGAGCTTGGGGGAGTAGGAGAGATTGGGAGAGTAGGAGAGCTTGGGGGAGTTGGAGATCTTGGGGGAGTAGGAGAGTTTGGGGGAGTAGGAGAGCTTGGGGGAGTAGGAGAGCTTGGGGGAGTAAGAAAGCTTGGGGCAGTAGGAGAGCTTGGGAGAGTAGGAGAGCTTTGGGGAGTAAGAGAGCTTGGGGGTGTAAGAGAGCTTGGCGGAGTAAGAGAGCTTGGGGGTGTAAGAGAGCTTAGGGGAGTAGGAGAGCTTCCTGGAATAGGATAGGTGGGGGAGTAGGAGAGCTTAGGGGAGTAGGAGAGCTTGGGGGAGTAGGGGAGCATGGGGGAGTAGGAGAGCTTGCGGGTGTAGGAGAGCTTGGGGGAGTAGGAGAGATTGGGGGCGTTAGAGAGCTTGGAGGAGGAGGAGAAGGAGCGCTTACCGTAGTAGCACAGCTTGGGGGAGTAGGGTAGCTTGGGGGAGTAGGAGAGCTTGGTGGAGCAGTAGAGCTTGGGGGAGTAGGAGAGCTTGGGGGAGTAGGAGTGCTTGGGGAAGTAGAAGCGCATTGGGGAGTAGGGGAGTTTGTGGGAGTAGGAGAGTTTGGGGGATTCGGAGAGCTTGGGGGAGTCAGAGAGCTTGGGGCAGTAGGAGAACTTAGGGGAGTAATAGAGCTTGGAGGAGTAAGAGAGCTTGGGGGAATACGAGAGATTGGGGCAGTAGGAGATCTTGGGGGAGTAGGAGATCTTGGGGAGTAGGAGAGCTTGGGCGAGTAGGGGAGCTTGGGGGAGTACGAGAGCATGGTGGAGTAAGATAGCTTGGGAAGTAAGAGAGCTTGGGGGTGTAAGAGATCTTGGCGGAGCAGGACATCTTGGGGGAGTTGGAGAGTTTGGGGGAGTAGGAGAGCTTGGGGGAGTAGGAGAGGTTATGTGAGTAGGAGAGCGTGGGGGAGTCGGAGAGCTTGGGAGAGTAGGAGAGCTTTGGGGAGTCGGGGAGCTTGTGGGAATAGGAGAGCTTGGGGGAGTAGGAGAGCTTGGGGAATTAGGAGAGCTAGGGGGAGTAGGAGCGCTTGGGGAGTAAGAGGGTTTGGGGAGTAAGAGAGCTTGGGGGAGTGTGAGAGCTTGGGGGAGTAGGAGAGATTGGGGGAGTAGGAGCGCTTGGGGGTGTAGGAGAGCTTGGGGGAGTTGGTGAGCTTGGGGGAGTAGGAGAGCTTGGGGGAGTCGGAGAGCTTGGGGGAGTAGGAACGCTTAGGGGAGTAGGAGAGCGTGGGGTTTTAGGAGAGCTTGGTTGAGTAGGAGATCTTGGTGGAGTAGGAGACTTTGGGGGTGTAGGAGAGTTGGCGGAGTAGGAGAGCTTGGGGGAGTAGGAAAGCTTGGGGCAGAAGGAGAGCTTGGGAGAGTAGGAGAGCTTTGGAGAGTAGTAGAGCTTGGGGGAGTATGAGAGCTTGGGGGAGGATGCGAGCTTGGGGGAGTAGGAGAGCTTGGGGTCTAGGAGTGCTTGGGGTAGTAGGAGATGTTGGGGGAGTAGGAGAGCTTGGGGGATTAGGAGAGCTTGGGGGAGTAGGAGAGCTTGGGGGAGTAGGAGAGCTTGGGAGAGTAGGAGAGCTTGGCGGAATAGGAGAAATTGGGGCAGTAGGAGAGCTTAGGGGAGTAGGAGAGCTTGGGAGGGTAGGAGCGCATAGGGGCGTATGAGAGCTTGGGGGCGTATGAGAGCTTGGGGGAGTGTGAGAGCTTGGGGTGTATGAGAGCATGGGGAAGTAGGCGAGCTTGAGGGAGTAGTAGAGCTTGTGGGAGTGGGAGAGCTTGGGCGAGTAGGAGAGCTTGGGGGAGTAAGAGAACTTGGGGGAGTAGGAGAGCTTGTGCGAGTAAGAGAGCTTCGGAGAGTAGGAGAGCTTGGCGGAGTAGGAGAAGTTGGGGCAGTAGGAGAGCTGAGGGGAGTGTAAGAGCTTGGGGGAGGAGGATAGCTTGGGAGGGCAGGAGAGCTTGGGGGAGTCGGAGAGATTGGGGAGCAGGAGAGCTTGGGAGGGTAGGAGAGCTTGGGGGCGTATGAGACCTTGGGGGCGTATGAGAGTTTGGGGGAGTATGAGAGCTTGGGGAAGTAGGAGAGCTTGGGGAAGTAGTAGAGCTTGGGGGAGTGGGAGACCTTGGGCGAGTAGGAGAGCTTGGGGGAGTAGGAGAGCTTGGGGGAGTAGGAGAGCTTGGGGGAGTAGGAGAGTTTGGGGTATTAGGAGAGCTTGGGGCAGTAGGAGCGCTTGAGGGAGTAGGAGAGCTTGGGGGAGAAGGAGAGCTTGGGGGAGTAGGAGAATTTGTCAGAGTAGGAGAGCTTGGAGGAGTAAGAGAGCTTGGGAGCGTAGGAGAGCTTTGGGGAGTAGGAGAGTTTGTGGGAGTAGGAGAGCTTGGGGGAGTAAGAGAGCTTAGGGGATTAAGAGAGCTTGGTGGAGTAGGAGAGCTTGGGGCAGCAGGAGAACTTGGGGCAGTAGGAGCGCTTGGGGGAGTAGGAGAGCTTGGGGGAGAAGGAGAGCTTGGGGGAGTAGGAGAACATGGCAGAGTAGGAAAGCTTGGAGGACTAAGAGAACTTGGGGGAGTAAGAGACCTTGGGGGAGTTAGAGAGCTTGGGGGAATACGAGAGCTTGGGAGAGTAGCAGAGCTTGGGGTAGTCGGGGAGCTTGGGGGAATAAGAGAAATTGGGGGATTCGGGGAACTTGGGGGAATAGGACAACTTGGCACAGTAGGAGAGCTTGGGGGGGTAAGAGAGCTTGGGGGAGTAAGAGAGCTTGGGGGAGTGAGATAGCTTGGGGGAGTAAGAGAGCCTGGGGGAGTAAGAGAACTTAGGGGAGTAAGAGAGCTTGGGTCAGTAGGAGATCTTGGGCGAGTAGGAAACCTTGGGGGAGTAGGAGAGCTTGGGCGAGTAGGAGAGTTTGGGGGGGTAAGAGAGCATGGTGGAGTAAGAGAGCTTTGGAAATAAGAGAGCTTGGGGAGTAAGAGAGCTTGGGGGAGTGGGAGAGCTTGGGGGAGTAGAAGAGCTTGGGGGAGTAGGAGAGCTTGGGGGAGTAGGAGAGCTTGGGGGAGTAGGATAGCTTGGGGGATGAGGAGAACCTGGGAGAGTAGGAGAGCTTGGGGGAATAGGAGATCTTGGGGGAGTAGGAGATCTTGGGGGAGTAGGAGAGTTTGGGGGAGTAGAACAGCTTGGGGGAGTAAGAGAGGTTATGGGAGTAGGAGAGCGTGGGGGAGTAGGAGAGTTTGGGAGAGTAGGAGAGCTTTGGGAAGTAGGGGAGCTTGTGGGAGTAGGAGAGCTTGGGGGAGTAGGAGAGCTTGGGGGTTTAGGAGAGCTTTGGGGAGTCAGAGAGCTTGGGGCAGTAGGATAACTCTGGGGATAGGAGATCTTGGGGGAGTAGGAGAGCTTGGGCGAATAGGAGAGCTTGGGGGAGTAAGAGAGCTTGGTGGAGAAAGAGAGCTTGGGGAGTAAAAGAGCTTGGGGAGTAAGAGAGCTTGGGGGAGATACGGAGAGCTTCGGGGAGTAGGAGAGATTGGGGGAGTAGGAGCGCTTGGGGGTGTAGGAGAGCTTGGGGGTGTAGGAGTGCTTGGGAGAGTAGGAGAGCTTGGGGGAATAGGAGAGCTTGGGAGAGTAGGAGAGCTTGCGGGAGTAGGAGAGCTTTGGAGAGTAGGATGGCTTTCGGGAGTAGGAGAGCTTGGGGGAGTAGGAGAGCTTGGGGGAGTAGGAGAACTTGGGGGAGTAGGAGAGCTTGCGGGAGTAGGAGAGCTTGGGATAGTAGGATAGCTTGGCGGAGTAGGAGAACTTGGGGCAGTAGGAGAGCTTCGGGGAGTAGGAGAGCTTGGGGGAGTAGGAGAGCTTGGGAGGGTAGGAGAGCTTGGGGGAGTCGAAGAGATTGGGGGAGTAGGAGAGCTTGGGAGGGTAGGAGAGCTTGGGGGCGTATGAGAGCTTGGGGCCGTATGAGAGCTTGGGGGAGTATGAGAGCTTGGGGAAGTAGGAGAGATTGGGAAGTCGTAGAGCTTGTGGGAGTGGGAGAGCTTGGGCGAGTAGGAGAGCTTGGGGGAGTAAGAGAGCTTGGGGGAGTAAGAGAGCTTGGGAGAGTAGGAGAGCTTTGGGGAGTAGGAGAGTTTGTGGGAGTAGGAGAGCTTGGGGGAGTAAGAGAGCTTAGGGGAGTAAGAGAGCTTGGGGAATAGGAGAACTTGGGGCAGTAGGGGAGCTTGGGGCAGTAGGAGCGCTTAGGGTAGTAGGAGAGCTTGGGGGAGAAGGAGAGCTTGGGGGAGTAGGAGAACATGGCAGAGTAGGAGAGCTTGGAGGAGTAAGAGAACTTGGGGGAGTAAGAGAGCTTGGGGGAGTAAGAGAGCTTGGGGGAATACGAGAGCTTGGGGGAGTAGCAGAGCTTGGGGTAGTCGGGGAGCTTGGGGGAGTAGGAGAAATTGGGGGATTCAGGGAACTTGGGGGAGTAGGAGAACTTGGCACAGTAGGAGAGCTTGGAGGGGTAAGAGAGCTTAGGGGAGTAAGAGAGCTTGGGGAAGTGAGAGAGCTTGGGGGAGGAAGAGAGCCTGGGGGAGTAAGAGAACTTGGGGGAGTAAGAGAGCTTGGGTCAGTAGGAAATCTTGGGGGAGTAGGAAACCTTGGGGGAGTAGGAGAGCTTGGGGGAGTAGGAGAACCTGGGAGAGTAGGAGAGCTTGGGGGAGTAGGAGATCTTGGCGGAGTAGGAGAGCATGTAGGAGTAAGAGAACTTGGGGGAGTAAGAGAGCTTGGGGGAGTAAGAGAGCTTGGGAGAATACGAGAGCTTGGGGGAGTAGCAGAGCTTGGGGTAGTCGGGGAGCTTGGGGGAGTAGGAGAAATTGGGGGATTCGGGGAACTTGGGCGAGTAGGAGTGCTTGGGGGAGTAAGAGAGCTTGGTGGAGTAAGAGAGCTTGGGAAGTAAGAGAGCTTGGGGGAGTAAGAGAGCTTGGGGGAGTGGGAGAGCTTGGGGGAGTAGGAGAGCTTGGGGGAGTAGGAGCGCTTGGGGGAGTAGGAGAGCTTGGGGGTGTAGGAGAGCTTGGGGGATTAGGAGAGCTTTGGGGAGTCCGAGAGCTTGGGGCAGTAGGAGAACTCTGGGGATAGGAGATCTTGGGGGAGTAGGATAGCTTGGGCGAATAGGAGAGCTTGGGGGAGTAAGAGAGATGGTGGAGTAAGAGAGCTCGGGGAGTAAGAGAGCTTGGGGAGTAAGAGAGCTTGGGGGAGTGGGAGAGCTTCGGGGAGTAGGAGAGATTGGGGGAGTAGGAGCGCTTGGGGGTGTAGGAGAGCTTGGGGGAGTAGGAGAGCTTGGGGGAGTAGGAGAGCTTGGGGGAGTCGGAGAGCTTGGGAGAGTAGGAGAGCTTGCGGGAGTAGGAGAGCTTTGGAGAGTAGGATGGCTTTGGGGTGTAGGAGAGCTTGGGGGAGTAGGAGAGTTTGGGGGAGTAGGAGAACTTGGGGGAGTAGGAGAGCTTGGGGGAGTAGGAGAGCTTGGGAGAGTAGGAGAGCTTGGCGGAGTAGGAGAACTTGGGGCAGTAGGAGATCTTTTGGGATTAGGAGTGCTTGGGCGAGTAGGAGAGCTTGGGAGGGTAGGAGAGCTTGGGGGAGTCGGAGAGATTGGGGGAGTAGGAGAGCTTGGGAGGGTAGGAGAGCTTGGGGACGTATGAGAGCTTGGGGGCGTATGAGAGCTTGGGAGGGTATGAGAGCTTGGGGAAGTAGGATAGCTTGGGGAAGACGTAGAGCTTGGGGGAGTGGGAGAGCTTGGGCGAGTAGGAGAGCTTGGGGGAGTAAGAGTGCTTGGGGGAGGAAGAGAACTTGGGGGAGTAGGAGAGTTTGGGGCAGTAGGAGAGCTTGGGGCAGTAGGAGCGCTTGGGGGAGTAGGAGAATTTGGGGGAGAATGAGAGCTTGCGGGAGTAGGAGAATTTGTCAGAGTAGGAGAGCTTGGAGGAGTAAGAGAGCTTGGGAGAGTAGGAGAGCTTTGGGGAGTAGGAGAGTTTGTGGGAGTAGGAGAGCTTGGGGGAGTAAGAGAGCTTAGGGGAGTAAGAGAGCTTGGGGGAGTAGGAGAGCTTGGGGGAGAAGGAGTGTTTGGGGGAGTAGGAGAACATGGCAGAGTGGGAGAGCTTGGAGGAGTAAGAGAACTTGGGGGAGTAAGAGAGCTTGGGGGAGTAAGAGAGCTTGGGGGAATACGAGAGCTTGGGGGAGTAGGAGAGCTTGGGGGTGTCGGGGAGCTTGGGGAAGTAGGAGAAATTGGGGGATTCGGGGAACTTGGGTCAGTAGGAGATCTTGGGCGAGTAGGAAACCTTGGGGGAGTAGGAGAGCTTGGGCGAGTAGGAGAGTTTGGGGGGGTAAGAGAGCTTGGTGGAGTAAGAGAGCTTTGGAAATAAGAGAGCTTGGGGAGTAAGAGAGCTTGGGGAGTGGGAGAGCTTGGGGGAGTAGAAGAGCTTGGGGGAGTAGGAGAGCTTGGGGGAGTAGGAGAGCTTGGGGGAGTAGGATAGCTTGGGGGATGAGGAGATCCTGGGAGAGTAGGAGAGCTTGGGGGAATAGGAGATCTTGGGGGAGTAGGAGATCTTGGGGGAGTAGGAGAGTTTGGGGGAGTAGAACAGCTTGGGGGAGTAAGAGAGGTTATGGGAGTAGGAGAGCGTGGGGGAGTAGGAGAGTTTGGGAGTGTAGGAGAGCTTTGGGAAGTAGGGGAGCTTGTGGGAGTAGGAGAGCTTGGGGGAGAAGGAGAGCTTGGGGGATTAGGAGAGCTTTGGGGAGTCAGAGAGCTTGGGGCAGTAGGATAACTCTGGGGATAGGAGATCTTGGGGGAGTAGGAGAGCTTGGGCGAATAGGAGAGCTTGGGAGAGTAAGAGAGCTTGGTGGAGAAAGAGAGCTTGGGGAGTAAAAGAGCTTGGGGAGTAAGAGAGCTTGGGGGAGATACGGAGAGCTTCGGGGAGTAGGAGAGATTGGGGGAGTAGGAGCGCTTGGGGGTGTAGGAGAGCTTGGGCGAGTAGGAGTGCTTGGGAGAGTAGGAGAGCTAGGGGGAATAGGAGAGCTTGGGAGAGTAGGAGAGCTTGCGGGAGTAGGAGAGCTTTGGAGAGTAGGATGGCTTTCGGGAGTAGGAGAGCTTGGGGGAGTAGGAGAGCTTGGGGGAGTAGGAGAACTTGGGGGAGTAGGAGAGCTTGCGGGAGTAGGAGAGCTTGGGAGAGTAGGAGAGCTTGGCGGAGTAGGAGAACTTGGGGCAGTAGGAGAGCTTCGGGGAGTAGGAGAGCTTGGGGGAGTAGGAGAGCTTGGGAGGGTAGGAGAGCTTGGGGGAGTCGAAGAGATTGGGGGAGTAGGAGAGCTTGGGAGGGTAGGAGAGCTTGGGGGCGTATGAGAGCTTGGGGCCGTATGAGAGCTTGGGGGAGTATGAGAACTTGGGGAAGTAGGAGAGATTGGGAAGTCGTAGAGCTTGTGGGAGTGGGAGAGCTTGGGCGAGTAGGAGAGCTTGGGGGAGTAAGAGAGCTTGGGGGAGTAAGAGAGCTTGGGAGAGTAGGAGAGCTTTGGGGAGTAGGAGAGTTTGTGGGAGTAGGAGAGCTTGGGGGAGTAAGAGAGCTTAGGGGAGTAAGAGAGCTTGGGGGAGTAGGAGAACTTGGGGCAGTAGGGGAGCTTGGGGCAGTAGGAGCGCTTAGGGTAGTAGGAGAGCTTGGGGGAGAAGGAGAGCTTGGGGGAGTAGGAGAACATGGCAGAGTAGGAGAGCTTGGAGGAGTAAGAGAACTTGGGGGAGTAAGAGAGCTTGGGGGAGTAAGAGAGCTTGGGGGAATACGAGAGCTTGGGGGAGTCGCAGAGCTTGGGGTAGTCGGGGAGCTTGGGGGAGTAGGAGAAATTGGGGGATTCAGGGAACTTGGGGGAGTAGGAGAACTTGGCACACTAGGAGAGCTTGGAGGGGTAAGAGAGCTTAGGGGAGTAAGAGAGCTTGGGGAAGTGAGAGAGCTTGGGGGAGGAAGAGAGCCTGGGGGAGTAAGAGAACTTGGGGGAGTAAGAGAGCTTGGGTCAGTAGGAAATCTTGGGGGAGTAGGAAACCTTGGGGGAGTAGGAGAGCTTGGGGGAGTAGGAGAACCTGGGAGAGTAGGAGAGCTTGGGGGAGTAGGAGATCTTGGCGGAGTAGGAGAGCATGTAGGAGTAAGAGAACTTGGGGGAGTAAGAGAGCTTGGGGGAGTAAGAGAGCTTGGGGGAATACGAGAGCTTGGGGGAGTAGCAGAGCTTGGGGTAGTCGGGCAGCTTGGGGGAGTAGGAGAAATTGGGGGATTCGGGGAACTTGGGCGAGTAGGAGTGCTTGGGGGAGTAAGAGAGCTTGGTGGAGTAAGAGAGCTTGGGAAGTAAGAGAGCTTGGGGGAGTAAGAGAGCTTGGGGGAGTGGGAGAGCTTGGGGGAGTAGGAGAGCTTAGGGGAGTAGGAGCGCTTGGGGGAGTAGGAGAGCTTGGGGGTGTAGGAGAGCTTGGGGGATTAGGAGAGCTTTGGGGAGTCCGAGAGCTTGGGGCAGTAGGAGAACTCTGGGGATAGGAGATCTTGGGGGAGTAGGATAGCTTGGGCGAATAGGAGAGCTTGGGGGAGTAAGAGAGATGGTGGAGTAAGAGAGCTCGGGGAGTAAGAGAGCTTGGGGAGTAAGAGAGCTTGGGGGAGTGGGAGAGCTTCGGGGAGTAGGAGAGATTGGGGGAGTAGGAGAGCTTGGGAGAGTAGGAGAGCTTGCGGGAGTAGGAGAGCTTTGGAGAGTAGGATGGCTTTGGGGTGTAGGAGAGCTTGGGGGAGTAGGAGAGTTTGGGGGAGTAGGAGAACTTGGGGGAGTAGGAGAGCTTGGGGGAGTAGGAGAGCTTGGGAGAGTAGGAGAGCTTGGCGGAGTAGGAGAACTTGGGGCAGTAGGAGAGCTTTTGGGATTAGGAGTGCTTGAGGGAGTAGGAGAGCTTGGGAGGGTAGGAGAGCTTGGGGGAGTCGGAGAGATTGGGGGAGTAGGAGAGCTTGGGAGGGTAGGAGAGCTTGGGGACGTATGAGAGCTTGGGGGCGTATGAGAGCTTGGGAGGGTATGAGAGCTTGGGGAAGTAGGATAGCTTGGGGAAGACGTAGAGCTTGGGGGAGTGGGAGAGCTTGTGCGAGTAGGAGAGCTTGGGGGAGTAAGAGTGCTTGGGGGAGGAAGAGAACTTGGGGGAGTAGGAGAGTTTGGGGCAGTAGGAGAGCTTGGGGCAGTAGGAGTGCTTGGGGGAGTAGGAGAATTTGGGGGAGAATGAGAGCTTGCGGGAGTAGGAGAATTTGTCAGAGTAGGAGAGCTTGGAGGAGTAAGAGAGCTTGGGAGAGTAGGAGAGCTTTGGGGAGAAGGAGAGTTTGTGGGAGTAGGAGAGCTTGGGGGAGTAAGGGAGCTTAGGGGAGTAAGAGAGCTTGGGGGAGTAGGAGAGCTTGGGGGAGAAGGAGAGCTTGGGGGAGTAGGAGAACATGGCAGAGTGGGAGAGCTTGGAGGAGTAAGAGAACTTGGGGGAGTAAGAGAGCTTGGGGGAGTAAGAGAGCTTGGGGGAATACGAGAGCTTGGGGGAGTAGGAGAGCTTGGGGGTGTCGGGGAGCTTGGGGGAGTAGGAGAAATTGGGGGATTCGGGGAACTTGGGGGAGTAGGAGACCTTGGGGGAGTAGGAGAGCTTGGGCGAGTAGGAGAGCTTGGGGGAGTAAGAGAGTTTGGTGGAGTAAGAGAGCTTGGGAAGTAAGAGAGTTTGGGGGAGTAAGAGAGCTTGGGGGAGTGGGAGAGCTTGGGGGAGTAGGAGTGCTTGGGGGAGTAGGAGCGCTTGGGGGAGTAGGAGAGCTTGGGAGAGTAGGAGAGCTTGGGGGAGTAGGAGATCTTGGGGGAGTAGGAGAGTTTGGGGGAGTAGGAGAGCTTGGGGGAGTAGGAGAGCTTGGGGGAGTAGGAAAGCTTGGGGCAGTAGGAGGGCTTGGGAGAGTAGGAGAGCTTTAGGGAGTAGGAGAGCTTGGGGGAGTAGGAGAGCTTAGGTGAGCAGGAGAGCTTGGGGGAGTCGGAGTGCTTGGGGGAGTAGGAGAGCTTGGGAGGGTAGGAGAGCTTGGGGGCGTATGAGAGCTTGGGGGCGTATGAGAGCTTGGAGGAGTGTGAGAGCTTGGGGTGTATGGGAGCTTGGGGAAGTCGGCGAGCTTGGGGGAGTAGTAGAGCTTGTGGGATTGGGAGAGCTTGGGCGAGTAGGAGAGCTTGGGCGAGCAAGAGAACTTGGAGGAGTAGGAGAACCTGGGGGAGAAGGAGAGCTTCGGGGAGTAGGAGACCTTTGGGGTGTAGGAGAGCTTGGGGGAGGAGGAGAACTTGGGGGAGGAGGAGAGCTTGGTGGAGCAGGAGAGCTTGGTGGAGCAGGAGAGCTTGGTGGAGCAGGAGAGCTTGGTGGAGCAGGAGAGCTTGGTGGAGCAGGAAGGCTTGGTGGAGTAGGAGAGTTTGGTGGACTAGAAGATCGTGCGTGAGTACAAGAGCTTGGGAGAGTAGGAGAGCTTTCCGGAGTAGGAGAGCTGACTGGAATGGGAGACCTCACTGGAGTAGGTGAGCTTACCGGAGTAGAAGAGCTTACCGGAGCAGGAGAGCTTGGGGAGCAGGAGAGGTTGGGGGGTAGGAGAGCTTGGGGGAGTAGGAGAGCTTGGGGGAGTAGGAGACCTTGGGGGAGTCGGAGTGCTTGGGGGAGTAGGATAGCTTGGTGGAGAAGGATAGCTTGGGGGAGTAGTAGAGTTTGGGGGAGTAGCAGATCTTGGGGGATTAGGAGAGCTTGCGGGTGTAGGAGAGCTTGGGGGAGGAGGAGAGCTTACCGGAGCAGGAGAGATTGGGGGATAAGGAGAGCTTGGGGGAGTAGGAGAGCTTGGGGGAGTAGGAGAGTTTGGGGGAGTAGGAGAGCTTGGGGGAGTTGGAGAGCTTGGGGGAGTAGGATAGCTTGGTGGAGTAGGATAGCTTTGCGGAGTAGGAGAGCTTGGGGGAGTAGGAGAGCTTGCGGGTGTAGGACAGCTTGGGGCAGTAGGAGAGCTTGGGTGAGTATGAGAGCTTGGCGGAGTAGGAGAGCTTACCGGTGTAGGAGAGCTTACCAGAGCAGGAGAGCTTACCGGAGGTGGAGAGCTTACACGAGTAGGAGAGCTTACTGGAGTAGGAGAGCTTACTGGAGTAGGAGAGCTTACTGGAGTTGGAGAGCTTACTGGAGTAAGAGAGCTTACTGTAGTAGGAGAGCTTGGGGAAATAGGTGAGATTGGCGAGTAGGAGAGCTTACTGGAGTCGGAGAGCTTGGGGGAGTAGCAGAGCTTGGGGGAGTCGGAGAGCTTGGGGGAGTATGAGAGCTTGGGGGAGTATGAGAGCTTGGGGGAGTAGGAAAGCTTACTGGAGTAGGAGAGCTTGGGGGAGCAGCAGAGCTTGGCGGAGTAGGAGTGCTTGGGGGAGTAGGAGAGCGTGGGGGTTTAGGAGAGCTTGAGGGAGTAGGGGAGCTTCCATGAGTAGGAGAGCTTGGGGGTGTCGGAGAGCTTGGGGGAGTAGGAGAGTTTGGGGGAATCGTAGAGCTTGGGGGAGTAGGAGAGCTTGGGGGAGTAGGAGAGTTTGGGGGAGTCGGAGAGCTTAGGGGAGTAGGAGAGCTTGGGAGGTTAGGAGAGCTTGGGGGCGTATGAGAGCTTGGGGGAGTAAGAGAGCTTTGGGGAGGAAGAAAGCTTGGGGGAGAAAGAGAGCTCGGGGGAGTAAGAGAGCTTGGGAGAGTAGGAGAGCTTGGGGGAGTAGGAGAGCTTGGGAGAGTAGGAGAGCTTGGGGGAGTAGGAGTGCTTGGGGGAGTAGGAGAGCTTGGGAGAGTAGGAGAGCTTGGGGGAGTAGGAGAGCTTGGGAGAGTAGGAGAGCTTGGGGGAGCAGGAGATCTTGGGGGAGTAGGAGAGCTTGGGAGAGTAGGAAAACTTGGGGGAGTAGGAGAGCTTGGGAGAGTAGGAGAGCTTTGGGGAGTAGGAGAGCTTGTGGGAGTAGGAGAGCTTGGGGGAGTAGGAGAGCTTGGGAGAGTAGGAGATCTTGGCGGAGTAGGAGAACTTGGGGCAGTAGGAGAGCTTAGGGGTGAAGAAGAGCTTGGGGGAGTAGGAGAGCTTGGGGGAGTAGGAGAGCTTGGGGGACTCGGAGAGCTTGGGGGAGTAGGAGAGCTTGGGAGGTTCGGAGAGTTTGGGGGCGTATGAGAGCTTGGGGGCGTATGAGAGCTTGGGGGATTGTGAGAGCTTGGGGTGTATGAGAGCTTGGGGAAGTAGGCGAGCTTGGGGGAGTAGTAGAGCTTGTGGGAGTGGCAGAGCTTGGGCGAGTAGGAAAGCTTGGGGGAGTAAGAGAACTTGGGGGAGGAAGAAAGCTTGGGGGAGAAAGAGAGCTTGGGGGAGTAAGAGAGCTTGGGGGAGTAGGAGAGTTTGGGGGAGTAGGAGAGCTTAGGGAGTAGGAGAGTATGGGGGAGTAGGAGAGCTTGGGGAAGTCGCGGAGCTTTGGGGAGTAGGAGAACTTGGCAGAGTAGGAGAGCTTGGGGGAGTAAGAGAGCTTGGGGAGTAAGAGAACTTGGAGGAGTAAGAGAGCTTGAGGGAGTAAGAGAGCTTGGGGGAGTAATAGAGCTTGCTAGTGTAAGAGAGCTTGGGGAGTAGGAGAAATTGGGAGAGTAGGGGAGCTTGGGGGAGTAGGAGAGCTTGGGGGAGTAAGATAGCTTGGGGGAGTAGGATAGCTTGGGGGAATAGGAGAGCTTGGGGCAGTAGGAGAGCTTTGGGGAGTAGGGGAGCTTGTGGGAGTAGGCGAGTTTGGGGGAGTAGGAAAGCTTGGGGGATTAGGAGAGCTTGGGGGAGTCAGAGAGCTTGGGGCAGTAGGAGAACTCTGGGGAGTAGGAGATCTTGGGGGAGTCGGAGAGCTTGGGGGAGTAGGGGAGCATGGGGGAGTAGGAGAGCTTGCGGGTGTAGGAGAGCTTGGGGGAGTAGGAGAGATTGGGGGCGTTAGAGAGCTTGGAGGAGGAGGAGAAGGAGAGCTTACCATAGTAGGACAGCTTGGGGGAGTAGGGTAGCTTGGGGGAGTAGGAGAGCTTGGGCGAGTAGGAGAGCTTGGGGGAGTAAGAGTGCTTAGGGGAATAAGAGAGCTTGGGGAAGCAGTAGAGCTTGGTGGAGTAGGAGAGCTTGGGGGAGTAGGAGTGCTTGGGGAAGTAGAAGCGCATTGGGGAGTAGGGGAGTTTGTGGGAGTAGGAGAGTTTGGGAGAGTAGGAGAGCTTGGGGGATTCGGAGAGCTTGGGGGAGTCAGAGAGCTTGGGGCAGTGGGAGAACTTGGTGGAGTAATAGAGCTTGGAGGAGTAAGAGAGCTTGGGGGAATACGAGAGCTTGAGGCAGTCGGAGATCTTGGGGGAGTAGGAGATCTTGGGGGAGTAGGAGAGCTTGGGCGAGTAGGAGAGCTTGGGGGATTATGAGAGCATGGTGGAGTAAGAGAGCTTGGGAAGTAAGAGAGTTTCGGGGTGTAAGAGAGCTTGGGGGAGTGGGAGAGCTTGGGGGAGTAGGAGAGCTTGCGGGAGTAGGAGCGCTTGGGGGAGTAGGAGAGCGTGGGGGAATAGGAGAGCATGGTGGAGTAGGAGATCTTGGGGGAGTAGGAGAGCCTGGGAGAGTAGGAGAGCTTGGAGGAGTAAGAGCTCTTGGGGGAGTAGGACATATTGGGGGAGTAGGAGAGTTTTCGGGAGTAGGAGAGCTTGGGGGAGTAGGAGAGGTTATGGGAGTAGGAGAGCGTGGGGGAGTAGGAGAGCTTGGGAGAGTAGGAGAGCTTTGGGGAGTAGGGGAGCTTGTGGGAGTAGGAGAGCTTGGGGGAGTAGGAGAGCTTGGGGGATTAGGAGAGCTAGGGGGAGTAGGAGCGCTTGGGGAGTAAGAGAGCTTGGGGAGTAAGAGAGCTTGGGGGAGTGGGAGAGCTTGGGGGAGTAGGAGAGATTGGGGGAGTAGGAGCGCTTGGGGATGTAGGAGAGCTTGGGGGAGTTGGAGAGCTTGGGGGAGTAGGAGAGCTTGGGGGAGTAGGAGAGCTTGGGGGAGTAGGAGCGCTTAGGGGAGTAGGAGAGCGTGGGGGAATAGGAGAGCATGGTGGAGTAGGAGAGCTTGGGGGAGTAGGAGAGATTGGGGGAGTAGGAGCGCTAGGGGGTGTAGGAGAGCTTGGGGGAGTAGGAGAGCTTGGGGGAGTAGGAAAGCTTGGGGGAGTAGGAGAGCTTGGGAGAGTAGGAGAGCTTGGGGGAGTAGGAGATCTTGGGGGAGTAGGAGAGTTTGGGGGATTAGGAGAGTTGGGGGAGTAGGAGAGCTTGGGGGAGTAGGAAAGCTTGGGGCAGAAGGTGAGCTTGGGAGAGTAGGAGAGCTTTGGGGAGTCGTAGAGCTTGGGGGAGTATGAGAGCTTGGGGGAGGATGCGAGCTTGGGGGAGTAGGAGAGCTTGGGGTCTAGGAGTGCTTGGGGTAGTAGGAGATCTTGGGGGAGTAGGAGAGCTTGGGGGATTAGGAGAGCTTGGGGGAGTAGGAGAGCTTGGGGGCGTAGGAGAGCTTGGGAGAGTAGGAGATCTTGGCGGAATAGGAGAAATTGGGGCAGTAGAGAGCTTAGGGGAGTAGGAGAGCTTGGGAGGGTAGGAGCGCTTAGGGGCGTATGAGAGCTTGGGGGCGTATGAGAGCTTGGGGTAGTGCGAGAGCTTGGGGTGTATGAGAGCATGGGGAAGTAGGCGAGCTTGAGGGAGTAGTGGAGCTTGTGGGAGTGGGTGAGCTTGGGCGAGTAGGAGAGCTTGGGGGAGTAAGAGAACTTGGGGGAGTAGGAGAGCTTGTGCGAGTAGGAGAGCTTCGGAGAGTAGGAGAGCTTGGCGGAGTAGGAGAAGTTGGGGCAGTAGGAGAGCTTAGGGGAGTGGAAGAGCTTGGGGGAGGAGGATAGCTTGGGAGGGCAGGAGAGCTTGGGGGAGTCGGAGCGATTGGGGAGCAGGAGAGCTTGGGAGGGTAGGAGAGCTTGGGGGCGTATGAGACCTTAGGGGCGTATGAGAGTTTGGGGGAGTATGAGAGCTTGGGGAAGTAGGAGATCTTGGGGAAGTAGTAAAGCTTGGGGGAGTGGGAGACCTTGGGCGAGTAGGAGAGCTTGGGGGTGTAGGAGAGCTTGGGGAGTAGGAGAGCTTGGGGGAGTAGGAGAGCTTGGGGGAGTAGGAGAGTTTGGGGGAGTAGGAGAGCTTGGGGCAGTAGGAGCGCTTGGGGGAGTAGGAGAGCTTGGGGGAGAAGGAGAGCTTGGGGGAGTAGGAGAATTTGTCAGAGTAGGAGAGCTTGGAGGAGTAAGAGAGCTTGGGAGCGTAGGAGAGCTTTGGGGAGTAGGAGAGTTTGTGGGAGTAGGAGAGCTTGGGGGAGTAAGAGAGCTTAGGGGAGTAAGAGAGCTTGGGGGATGTAGGAGAGCTTGGGGCAGTAGGAGAGCCTGGGGCAGTAGGAGCGCTTGGGGGAGTAGGAGAGCTTGGGGGAGAAGGAGAGCTTGGGGGAGTAGGAGAACATGACAGAGTAGGAAAGCTTGGAGGAGTAAGAGAATTTGGTGGAGTAAGAGAGCTTGGGGGAGTTAGAGAGCTTGGGGGAATACGAGAGCTTGGGAGAGTAGCAGAGCTTGGGGTAGTCGGGGAGCTTGGGGGAGTAAGAGAAATTGGGGGATTCGGGGAACTTGGGGGAGTAGGACAACTTGGCACAGTAGGAGAGCTTGGGGGGGTAAGAGAGCTTGGGGAGTAAGAGAGCTTGGGGGAGTGAGATAGCTTGGGGGAGTAAGAGAGCCTGGGGGAGTAAGAGAACTTAGGGGAGTAAGAGAGCTTGGGTCAGTAGGAGATCTTGGGGGAGTAGGAAACCTTGGGGGAGTAGGAGAGCTTGGGCGAGTAGGAGAGTTTGGGGGAGTAAGAGAGCTTGGTGGAGTAAGAGAGCTTTGGAAATAAGAGAGCTTGGGGAGTAAGAGAGCTTAGGGGAGTGGGAGAGCTTGGGGGAGTAGGAGATCTTGGGGGAGTAGGAGAGTTTGGGGGAGTAGGACAGCTTGGGGGAGTAAGAGAGGTTATGGGAGTAGGAGGGCGTGGGGGAGTAGAAGAGTTTGGGAGAGTAGGAGAGCTTTGGGAAGTAGGGGAGCTTGTGGGAGTAGGAGAGCGGGGAGTAGGAGAGCTTGGGGGATTAGGAGAGCTTTGGGGAGTCAGAGAGCTTGGGGCAGTAGGATAACTCTGGGGATAGGAGATCTTGGGGTTGTAGGAGAGCTTGGGCGAATAGGAGAGCTTGGGGGAGTAAGAGAGCTTGGTGGAGAAAGAGAGCTTGGGGGAATACGAGAGCTTGTGGGAGTAGGAGAGCTTGGGGTAGTAGGAGAGCTTGGGGGAGAAGGAGAGCTTGGGGGAGTAGGTGAACATGGCAGAGTAGGAGAGCTTGGAGGAGTAAGAGAACTTGGGGGAGTAAGACAGCTTGGGGGAGTAAGAGAGCTTGGGGGAATACGAGAGCTTGGGGGAGTAGCAGAGCTTGGGGTAGTCGGGGAGCTTGGGGGAGTAGGAGAAATTGGGGGATTCGGGGAACTTGGGCGAGTAGGAGAGCTTGGGGGCGTATGAGACCTTGGGGGCGTATGAGAGTTTGGGGGAGTATGAGAGCTTGGGGAAGTAGGAGAGCTTGGGGAAGTAGTAGAGCTTGGGGGAGTGGGAGACCTTGGGCGAGTAGGAGAGCTTGGGGGAGTAGGAGCGCTTGGATGTGTAGGAGAGCTTGGGGGAGTAGGAGAGCTTGGGGGAGTAGGAGATCTTGGGGGAGTAGGAGAGTTTGGGGGAGTCGGAGAGCTTGGGGCAGTAGGAGCGCTTGGGGGAGTAGGAGAGCTTGGGGGAGAAGGAGAGCTTGAGGGAGTAGGATAATTTGTCAGAGTAGGACAGCTTGGAGGAGTAAGAGAGCTTGGGAGCGTAGGAGAGCTTTGGGGAGTAGGAGAGTTTGTGGGAGTAGGAGTGCTTGGGGGAGTAAGATAGCTTAGGGGAGTAAGAGAGCTTGGGGGAGTAGGAGAGCTTGGGGCAGTAGGAGAGCTTGGGGCAGTAGGAGCGCTTGGGGGAGTAGGAGAGCTTGGGGGAGAAGGAGAGTTTGGGGGAGTAGGAGAACATGGCAGAGTAGGAAAGCTTGGAGGAGTAAGAGAACCTGGGGGAGTAAGAGAGCTTGGGGGAGTTAGAGAGCTTGGGGGAATACGAGAGCTTGGGAGAGTAGCAGAGCTTGGGGTAGTCGGGGAGCTTGGGGGAGTAAGATAAATTGGGGGATTCGGGGAACTTGGGGGTGTAGGACAACTTGGCACAGTAGGAGAGCTTGGGGGGGTAAGAGAGCTTGGGGAGTAAGAGAGCTTGGGGGAGTGAGAGAGCTTGGGGGAGTAAGAGAGCCTGGGGGAGTAAGAGAACTTAGGGGAGTAAGAGAGCTTGGGTCAGTAGGAGATCTTGGGGGAGTAGGAAACCTTGGGGGAGTAGGAGAGCTTGGGGGAGTAGGAGAGTTTGGGGGAGTAAGAGAGCTTGGTGGAGTAAGAGAGCTTTGGAAATAAGAGAGCTTGGGGAGTAAGAGAGCTTTGGGGAGTGGGAGAGCTTGGGGGAGTAGGAGAGCTTGGGGGAGTAGGAGCGCTTGGGGGAGTAGGAGAGCTTGGGGGAGTAGGAGAGCTTGGGGGAGTAGGAGAGCTTGGGGGAGTAGGAGAACCTGGGAGAGTAGGAGAGCTTGGGGGAGTAGGAGATCTTAGGGGAGTAGGAGATCTTGGGGGAGTAGGAGAGTTTGGTGGAGTAGGACAGCTTGGGGAGTAAGAGAGGTTATGGGAGTAGGAGAGCGTGGGGGAGTAGGAGAGTTTGGGAGAGTAGGAGAGCTTTGGGAAGTAGGGGAGCTTGTGGGAGTAGGAGAGTTTGGGGGAGCAGGAGAGCTTGGGGGATTAGGAGAGCTTTGGGGAGTCAGAGAGCTTGGGGCAGTAGGATAAGTCTGGGGATAGGAGATCTTGGGGGAGTAGGAGAGCTTGGGCGAATAGGAGAGCTTGGGGGAGTAAGAGAGCTTGGTGGAGAAAGAGAGCTTGGGGAGTAAGAGAGCTTGGGGAGTAAGAGAGCTTGGGGGAGATACGGAGAGCTTCGGGGAGTAGGAGAGATTGGGGGAGTAGGAGCGCTTGGGGGTATAGGAGAGCTTGGGGGAGTAGGAGTGCTTGGGGTAGAAGGAGAGCTTGGGGGAGTAGGAGAGCTTGGGAGAGTAGGAGAGCTTGCGGGAGTAGGAGAGCTTTGGAGAGTAGGATGGGTTTGGGGAGTAGGAGAGCTTGGGGGAGTAGGAGAGCTTGGGGGAGTGGGAGAACTTGGGGGAGTAGGAGAGCTTGCGGGAGTAGGAGAGCTTGGGAGAGTAGGAGAGCTTGGCGGAGTAGGAGAACTTGGGGCAGTAGGAGAGCTTAGGGGAGTAGGAGAGCTTGGGGGAGTAGGAGAGCTTGGGAGGGTAGGAGAGCTTGGGGGAGTCGAAGAGATTGGGGGAGTAGGAGAGCTTGGGAGGGTAGGAGAGCTTGGGGGCGTATGAGAGCTTGGGGGCGTATGAGAGCTTGGGGGAGTATGAGAGCTTGGGGAAGTAGGAGAGATTGGGAAGTCGGAGAGCTTGTTGAGTGGGAGAGCTTGGGCGAGTAGGAGAGCTTGGGGGAGTAAGAGAGCTTGGGAGAGTAAGAGAGCTTGGGAGAGTAGGAGAGCTTTGGGGAGTAGGAGAGCTTGGGGGATTAGGAGAGCTTTGGGGAGTCAGAGAGCTTGGGGCAGTAGGAGAACTCTGGGGATAGGAGATCTTGGGGGAGTAGGAGAGCTTGGGCGAATAGGAGAGCTTGGGGCAGTAAGAGAGATGGTGGAGTAAGAGAGCTCGGGGTGTAAGAGAGCTTGGGGTGCAAGAGAGCTTGGGGGAGTGGGAGAGCTTCGGGGAGTAGGAGAGATTGGGGGAGTAGGAGAGCTTGGGGGATTAGGAGAGCTTGGGGGAGTCAGAGAGCTTGGGGCAGTAGGAGAACTCTGGGGAGTAGGAGATCTTGGGGGAGTAGGAGAGCTTGGGGGAGTAGGGGAGCATGGGGAAGTAGGAGAGCTTGCGGGTGTAGGAGAGCTTGGGGGAGTAGGAGAGATTGGGGGCGTTAGAGAGCTTGGAGGAGGAGGAGAAGGAGAGCTTACCATAGTAGGACAGCTTGGGGGAGTAGGGTAGCTTTGGGGAGTAGGAGAGCTTGGGCGGGTAGGAGAGCTTGGGGGAGTAAGAGAGCTTAGGGGAATAAGAGAGCTTGGGGAAGAAGTAGAGCTTGGGGGAGTAGGAGAGCTTGGGGGAGTAGGAGTGCTTGGGGAAGTAGAAGCGCATTGGGGAGTAGGGAGTTTGTGGGAGTAGGAGAGTTTGGGGGAGTAGGAGAGCTTGGGGGATTCGGAGAGCTTGGGGGAGTCAGAGAGCTTGTGGCAGTAGGAGAACTTGGGGGAGTAATAGAGCTTGGAGGAGAAAGAGAGCTTGGGGGAATACGAGAGCTTGGGGCAGTAGGAGATCTTGGGGGAGTAGGAGATCTTGGGGGAGTAGGAGAGCTTGGGCGAGTAGGAGAGCTTGGGGGATTAAGAGAGCATGGTGGAGTAAGAGAGCTTGGGAAGTAAGAGAGTTTCGGGGTGTAAGAGAGCTTGGGGGAGTGGGAGAGCTTGGGGGAGTAGGAGAGCTTGGGGGAGTAGGAGCGCTTGGGGGAGTAGGAGAGCGTGGGGGAATAGGAGAGCATGGTGGAGTAGGAGAGCTTGGGGGAGTAGGAGAGCCTGGGAGATTAGGAGAGCTTGGAGGAGTAAGAGATCTTGGGGGAGTAGGACATCTTGGGGGAGTAGGAGAGTTTTCGGGAGTAGGAGAACTTGGGGGAGTATGAGAGGTTATGGGAGTAGGAGAGCGTGGGGGAGTAGGAGAGCTTGGGAGAGTAGGACAGCTTTGGGGAGTAGGGGAGCTTGTGGGAGTAGGAGAGCTTGGGGGAGTAGGAGAGCTTGGGGGATTAGGAGAGCTGGGGGAGTAGGAGCGCTTGGGGAGTAAGAGAGCTTGGGGAGTAAGAGAGCTTGGGGGAGTGGGAGAGCTTGGGGGAGTAGGAGAGATTGGGGGAGTAGGAGCGCTTGGGGTTGTAGGAGAGCTTGGGGGAGTTGGAGAGCTTGGGGGAGTAGGTGAGCTTGGGGGAGTAGGAGAGCTTGGGGGATTAGGAGCGCTTAGGGGAGTAGGAGAGCGTGGGGGAATAGGAGAGCATGGTGGAGTAGGAGAGCTTGGGGGAGTAGGAGAGCCTGGGAGAGTAGGAGAGTTTGGGGGAGTAAGTGATCTTGGGGGAGTAGGACATCTTGGGGGAGTAGCAGAGTTTGGGGGAGTAGGAGAGCTTGGGGGAGTAGGAGAGGTTATGGGAGTAGGAGAGCGTGGGGGAGTAGGAGAGCTTGGGAGAGTAGGAGAGCTTTGGGGAGTAGGGGAGCTTGTGGGAGTAGGAGAGCTTGGGGGAGTAGGAGAGCTTGGGGAATTAGGAGAGCTAGGGGGAGTAGGAGCGCTTGGGGAGTAAGAGGGCTTGGGGAGTAAGAGAGCTTGGGGGAGTGGGAGAGCTTGGGGGAGTAGGAGAGATTGGGGGAGTAGGAGCGCTTGGGGGTGTAGGAGAGCTTGGGGGAGTAGGAGAGCTTGGGGGAGTAGGAGAGCTTGGGGGAGTAGGAGAGCTTGGGAGAGTAGGAGAGCTTGGGGGAGTAGGAGATCTTGGGGGAGTAGGAGAGTTTGGGGGAGTAGGAGAGTTGGGGGAGTAGGAGAGCTTGGGGGAGTAGGAAAGCTTGGGGCAGAAGGAGAGCTTGGGAGAGTAGGAGAGCTTTGGGGAGTAGTAGAGCTTGGGGGAGTATGAGAGCTTGGGGGAGGATGCGAGCTTGGGGGAGTAGGAGCGCTTGGGGGAGTAGGAGAGCTTGGGGTGTAGGAGAGCTTGGGGTAGTAGGAGATCTTGGGGGAGTAGGAGAGCTTGGGGGATTAGGAGAGCTTGGGGGAGTAGGAGAGCTTGGGGGAGTAGGAGAGCTTGGGAGAGTAGGAGAGCTTGGCGGAATAGGAGAAATTGGGGCAGTAGAGAGCTTAGGGGAGTAGGAGAGCTTGGGAGGGTAGGAGCGCTTAGGGGCGTATGAGAGCTTGGGGGCGTATGAGAGCTTGGGGGAGTGTGAGAGCTTGGGGTGTATGAGAGCCTGGGGAAGTAGGCGAGCTTGAGGGAGTAGTAGAGCTTGTGGGAGTGGGAGAGCTTGGGCGAGTAGGAGAGCTTGAGGGAGTAAGAGAACTTGGGGGAGTAGGAGAGCTTGTGCGAGTAGGAGAGCTTCGGAGAGTAGGAGAGCTTGGCGGAGTAGGAGAAGTTGGGGCAGTAGGAGAGCTTAGGGGAGTGGAAGAGCTTGGGGGAGGAGGATAGCTTGGGAGGGCAGGAGAGCTTGGGGGAGTCGGAGAGATTGGGGAGCAGGAGAGCTTGGGAGGGTAGGACAGCTTGGGGGCGTATGAGACCTTGGGGGCGTATGAGAGTTTGGGGGAGTATGAGAGCTTGGGGAAGTAGGAGAGCTTGGGGAAGTAGTAGAGCTTGGGGGAGTGGGAGACCTTGGGCGAGTAGGAGAGCTTGGGGGAGTAGGAGCGCTTGGGGGTGTAGGAGAGCTTGGGGGAGTAGGAGAGCTTGGGGGAGTAGGAGAGCTTGAGGGAGTCGTAGAGTTTGGGGGAGTAGGAGAGCTTGGGGCAGTAGGAGCGCTTGGGGGAGTAGGAGAGCTTGGGGGAGAAGGAGAGATTGGGGGAGTAGGAGACTTTGTCAGAGTAGGAGAGCTTGGAGGAGTAAGAGAGCTTGGGAGCGTAGGAGAGCTTTGGGGAGTAGGAGAGTTTGTGGGAGTAGGAGAGCTTGGGGGAGTAAGAGAGCTTAGGGGAGTAAGAGAGCTTGGGGGAGTAGGAGAGCTTGGGGCAGTAGGAGAGCTTGGGGCAGTAGGAGCGCTTGGGGGAGTAGGAGAGCTTGGGGGAGAAGGAGAGCTTGGGGGAGTAGGAGAACATGGCAGAGTAGGAAAGCTTGGAGGAGTAAGAGAACTTGGGGGAGTAAGAGAGCTTGGGGAAGTTAGAGAGCTTGGGGGAATACGAGAGCTTGGGAGAGTAGCAGAGCTTGGGGTAGTAAGATAAATTGGGGGATTCGGGGAACTTGGGGGAGTAGGACAACTTGGCACAGTAGGAGAGCTTGGCGGGGGGGGGTAAGAGAGCTTGGGGAGTAAGAGAGCTTGGGGGAGTGAGAGAGCTTGGGGGAGTAAGAGAGCCTGGGGGAGTAAGAGAACTTAGGGGAGTAAGAGAGCTTGGGTCAGTAGGAGATCTTGGGGGAGTAGGAAACCTTGGGGGAGTAGGAGAGCTTGGGCGAGTAGGAGAGTTTGGGGGAGTAAGAGAGCTTGGTGGAGTAAGAGAGCTTTGGAAATAAGAGAGCTTGGGGAGTAAGAAGCTTGGGGGAGTGGGAGAACTTGGGGGAGTAGGAGAGCTTGTGGGAGTAGGAGCGCTTGGGGGAGTAGGAGAGCTTGGGGGAGTAGGAGAGCTTGGGGGAGTAGGAGAGCTTGGGGGAGTAGGACAACCTGGGAGAGTAGGAGAGCTTGGAGGAGTCGGAGATCTTAGGGGAGTAGGAGATCTTGGGGGAGTAGGAGAGTTTGGTGGAGTAGGACAGCTTGGGGGAGTAAGAGAGGTTATGGGAGTAGGAGAGCGTGGGGGAGTAGGAGAGTTTGGGAGAGTAGGAGAGCTTTGGGAAGTAGGGGAGCTTGTGGGAGTAGGAGAGCTTGGGGGAGTAGGAGAGCTTGGGGGATTAGGAGAGCTTTGGGGAGTCAGAGAGCTTGGGGCAGTAGGATAAGTCTGGGGATAGGAGATCTTGGGGGAGTAGGAGAGCTTGGGCGAATAGGAGAGCTTGGGGGAGTAAGAGAGCTTGGTGGAGAAAGAGAGCTTGGGGAGTAAGAGAGCTTGGGGAGTAAGAGAGCTTGGGGGAGATACGGAGAGCTTCGGGGAGTAGGAGAGATTGGGGGAGTAGGAGCGCTTGTGGGTGTAGGAGAGCTTGGGGGAGTAGGAGTGTTGGGGGAGTAGGAGAGCTTGGGGGAGTAGGAGAGCTTGGGAGAGTAGGAGAGCTTGCGGGAGTAGGAGAGCTTTGGAGAGTAGGATGGGTTTGGGGAGTAGGAGAGCTTGGGGGAGTAGGAGAGCTTGGGGGAGTATGAGAGCTTGGGGAAGCAGTAGAGCTTGGTGGAGTAGGAGAGCTTGGGGGAGTAGGAGTGCTTGGGGAAGTAGAAGCGCATTGGGGAGTAGGGGAGTTTGTGGGAGTAGGAGAGTTTGGGAGAGTAGGAGAGCTTGGGGGATTCGGAGAGCTTGGGGGAGTCAGAGAGCTTGGGGCAGTGGGAGAACTTGGTGGAGTAATAGAGCTTGGAGGAGTAAGAGAGCTTGGGGGAATACGAGAGCTTGAGGCAGTCGGAGATCTTGGGGGAGTAGGAGATCTTGGGGGAGTAGGAGAGCTTGGGCGAGTAGGAGAGCTTGGGGGATTATGAGAGCATGGTGGAGTAAGAGAGCTTGGGAAGTAAGAGAGTTTCGGGGTGTAAGAGAGCTTGGGGGAGTGGGAGAGCTTGGGGGAGTAGGAGAGCTTGCGGGAGTAGGAGCGCTTGGGGGAGTAGGAGAGCGTGGGGGAATAGGAGAGCATGGTGGAGTAGGAGATCTTGGGGGAGTAGGAGAGCCTGGGAGAGTAGGAGAGCTTGGAGGAGTAAGAGCTCTTGGGGGAGTAGGACATATTGGGGGAGTAGGAGAGTTTTCGGGAGTAGGAGAGCTTGGGGGAGTAGGAGAGGTTATGGGAGTAGGAGAGCGTGGGGGAGTAGGAGAGCTTGGGAGAGTAGGAGAGCTTTGGGGAGTAGGGGAGCTTGTGGGAGTAGGAGAGCTTGGGGGAGTAGGAGAGCTTGGGGGATTAGGAGAGCTAGGGGGAGTAGGAGCGCTTGGGGAGTAAGAGAGCTTGGGGAGTAAGAGAGCTTGGGGGAGTGGGAGAGCTTGGGGGAGTAGGAGAGATTGGGGGAGTAGGAGCGCTTGGGGATGTAGGAGAGCTTGGGGGAGTTGGAGAGCTTGGGGGAGTAGGAGAGCTTGGGGGAGTAGGAGAGCTTGGGGGAGTAGGAGCGCTTAGGGGAGTAGGAGAGCGTGGGGGAATAGGAGAGCATGGTGGAGTAGGAGAGCTTGGGGGAGTAGGAGAGATTGGGGGAGTAGGAGCGCTAGGGGGTGTAGGAGAGCTTGGGGGAGTAGGAGAGCTTGGGGGAGTAGGAAAGCTTGGGGGAGTAGGAGAGCTTGGGAGAGTAGGAGAGCTTGGGGGAGTAGGAGATCTTGGGGGAGTAGGAGAGTTTGGGGGATTAGGAGAGTTGGGGGAGTAGGAGAGCTTGGGGGAGTAGGAAAGCTTGGGGCAGAAGGTGAGCTTGGGAGAGTAGGAGAGCTTTGGGGAGTCGTAGAGCTTGGGGGAGTATGAGAGCTTGGGGGAGGATGCGAGCTTGGGGGAGTAGGAGAGCTTGGGGTCTAGGAGTGCTTGGGGTAGTAGGAGATCTTGGGGGAGTAGGAGAGCTTGGGGGATTAGGAGAGCTTGGGGGAGTAGGAGAGCTTGGGGGCGTAGGAGAGCTTGGGAGAGTAGGAGATCTTGGCGGAATAGGAGAAATTGGGGCAGTAGAGAGCTTAGGGGAGTAGGAGAGCTTGGGAGGGTAGGAGCGCTTAGGGGCGTATGAGAGCTTGGGGGCGTATGAGAGCTTGGGGTAGTGCGAGAGCTTGGGGTGTATGAGAGCATGGGGAAGTAGGCGAGCTTGAGGGAGTAGTGGAGCTTGTGGGAGTGGGTGAGCTTGGGCGAGTAGGAGAGCTTGGGGGAGTAAGAGAACTTGGGGGAGTAGGAGAGCTTGTGCGAGTAGGAGAGCTTCGGAGAGTAGGAGAGCTTGGCGGAGTAGGAGAAGTTGGGGCAGTAGGAGAGCTTAGGGGAGTGGAAGAGCTTGGGGGAGGAGGATAGCTTGGGAGGGCAGGAGAGCTTGGGGGAGTCGGAGCGATTGGGGAGCAGGAGAGCTTGGGAGGGTAGGAGAGCTTGGGGGCGTATGAGACCTTAGGGGCGTATGAGAGTTTGGGGGAGTATGAGAGCTTGGGGAAGTAGGAGATCTTGGGGAAGTAGTAAAGCTTGGGGGAGTGGGAGACCTTGGGCGAGTAGGAGAGCTTGGGGGTGTAGGAGAGCTTGGGGAGTAGGAGAGCTTGGGGGAGTAGGAGAGCTTGGGGGAGTAGGAGAGTTTGGGGGAGTAGGAGAGCTTGGGGCAGTAAGAGCGCTTGGGGGAGTAGGAGAGCTTGGGGGAGAAGGAGAGCTTGGGGGAGTAGGAGAATTTGTCAGAGTAGGAGAGCTTGGAGGAGTAAGAGAGCTTGGGAGCGTAGGAGAGCTTTGGGGAGTAGGAGAGTTTGTGGGAGTAGGAGAGCTTGGGGGAGTAAGAGAGCTTAGGGGAGTAAGAGAGCTTGGGGGATGTAGGAGAGCTTGGGGCAGTAGGAGAGCCTGGGGCAGTAGGAGCGCTTGGGGGAGTAGGAGAGCTTGGGGGAGAAGGAGAGCTTGGGGGAGTAGGAGAACATGACAGAGTAGGAAAGCTTGGAGGAGTAAGAGAATTTGGTGGAGTAAGAGAGCTTGGGGGAGTTAGAGAGCTTGGGGGAATACGAGAGCTTGGGAGAGTAGCAGAGCTTGGGGTAGTCGGGGAGCTTGGGGGAGTAAGAGAAATTGGGGGATTCGGGGAACTTGGGGGAGTAGGACAACTTGGCACAGTAGGAGAGCTTGGGGGGGTAAGAGAGCTTGGGGAGTAAGAGAGCTTGGGGGAGTGAGATAGCTTGGGGGAGTAAGAGAGCCTGGGGGAGTAAGAGAACTTAGGGGAGTAAGAGAGCTTGGGTCAGTAGGAGATCTTGGGGGAGTAGGAAACCTTGGGGGAGTAGGAGAGCTTGGGCGAGTAGGAGAGTTTGGGGGAGTAAGAGAGCTTGGTGGAGTAAGAGAGCTTTGGAAATAAGAGAGCTTGGGGAGTAAGAGAGCTTAGGGGAGTGGGAGAGCTTGGGGGAGTAGGAGATCTTGGGGGAGTAGGAGAGTTTGGGGGAGTAGGACAGCTTGGGGGAGTAAGAGAGGTTATGGGAGTAGGAGGGCGTGGGGGAGTAGAAGAGTTTGGGAGAGTAGGAGAGCTTTGGGAAGTAGGGGAGCTTGTGGGAGTAGGAGAGCGGGGAGTAGGAGAGCTTGGGGGATTAGGAGAGCTTTGGGGAGTCAGAGAGCTTGGGGCAGTAGGATAACTCTGGGGATAGGAGATCTTGGGGTTGTAGGAGAGCTTGGGCGAATAGGAGAGCTTGGGGGAGTAAGAGAGCTTGGTGGAGAAAGAGAGCTTGGGGGAATACGAGAGCTTGTGGGAGTAGGAGAGCTTGGGGTAGTAGGAGAGCTTGGGGGAGAAGGAGAGCTTGGGGGAGTAGGTGAACATGGCAGAGTAGGAGAGCTTGGAGGAGTAAGAGAACTTGGGGGAGTAAGACAGCTTGGGGGAGTAAGAGAGCTTGGGGGAATACGAGAGCTTGGGGGAGTAGCAGAGCTTGGGGTAGTCGGGGAGCTTGGGGGAGTAGGAGAAATTGGGGGATTCGGGGAACTTGGGCGAGTAGGAGAGCTTGGGGGCGTATGAGACCTTGGGGGCGTATGAGAGTTTGGGGGAGTATGAGAGCTTGGGGAAGTAGGAGAGCTTGGGGAAGTAGTAGAGCTTGGGGGAGTGGGAGACCTTGGGCGAGTAGGAGAGCTTGGGGGAGTAGGAGCGCTTGGATGTGTAGGAGAGCTTGGGGGAGTAGGAGAGCTTGGGGGAGTAGGAGATCTTGGGGGAGTAGGAGAGTTTGGGGGAGTCGGAGAGCTTGGGGCAGTAGGAGCGCTTGGGGGAGTAGGAGAGCTTGGGGGAGAAGGAGAGCTTGAGGGAGTAGGATAATTTGTCAGAGTAGGAGAGCTTGGAGGAGTAAGAGAGCTTGGGAGCGTAGGAGAGCTTTGGGGAGTAGGAGAGTTTGTGGGAGTAGGAGTGCTTGGGGGAGTAAGATAGCTTAGGGGAGTAAGAGAGCTTGGGGGAGTAGGAGAGCTTGGGGCAGTAGGAGAGCTTGGGGCAGTAGGAGCGCTTGGGGGAGTAGGAGAGCTTGGGGGAGAAGGAGAGTTTGGGGGAGTAGGAGAACATGGCAGAGTAGGAAAGCTTGGAGGAGTAAGAGAACCTGGGGGAGTAAGAGAGCTTGGGGGAGTTAGAGAGCTTGGGGGAATACGAGAGCTTGGGAGAGTAGCAGAGCTTGGGGTAGTCGGGGAGCTTGGGGGAGTAAGATAAATTGGGGGATTCGGGGAACTTGGGGGTGTAGGACAACTTGGCACAGTAGGAGAGCTTGGGGGGGTAAGAGAGCTTGGGGAGTAAGAGAGCTTGGGGGAGTGAGAGAGCTTGGGGGAGTAAGAGAGCCTGGGGGAGTAAGAGAACTTAGGGGAGTAAGAGAGCTTGGGTCAGTAGGAGATCTTGGGGGAGTAGGAAACCTTGGGGGAGTAGGAGAGCTTGGGCGAGTAGGAGAGTTTGGGGGAGTAAGAGAGCTTGGTGGAGTAAGAGAGCTTTGGAAATAAGAGAGCTTGGGGAGTAAGAGAGCTTTGGGGAGTGGGAGAGCTTGGGGGAGTAGGAGAGCTTGGGGGAGTAGGAGCGCTTGGGGGAGTAGGAGAGCTTGGGGGAGTAGGAGAGCTTGGGGGAGTAGGAGAGCTTGGGGGAGTAGGAGAACCTGGGAGAGTAGGAGAGCTTGGGGGAGTAGGAGATCTTAGGGGAGTAGGAGATCTTGGGGGAGTAGGAGAGTTTGGTGGAGTAGGACAGCTTGGGGAGTAAGAGAGGTTATGGGAGTAGGAGAGCGTGGGGGAGTAGGAGAGTTTGGGAGAGTAGGAGAGCTTTGGGAAGTAGGGGAGCTTGTGGGAGTAGGAGAGTTTGGGGGAGCAGGAGAGCTTGGGGGATTAGGAGAGCTTTGGGGAGTCAGAGAGCTTGGGGCAGTAGGATAAGTCTGGGGATAGGAGATCTTGGGGGAGTAGGAGAGCTTGGGCGAATAGGAGAGCTTGGGGGAGTAAGAGAGCTTGGTGGAGAAAGAGAGCTTGGGGAGTAAGAGAGCTTGGGGAGTAAGAGAGCTTGGGGGAGATACGGAGAGCTTCGGGGAGTAGGAGAGATTGGGGGAGTAGGAGCGCTTGGGGGTATAGGAGAGCTTGGGGGAGTAGGAGTGCTTGGGGTAGAAGGAGAGCTTGGGGGAGTAGGAGAGCTTGGGAGAGTAGGAGAGCTTGCGGGAGTAGGAGAGCTTTGGAGAGTAGGATGGGTTTGGGGAGTAGGAGAGCTTGGGGGAGTAGGAGAGCTTGGGGGAGTGGGAGAACTTGGGGGAGTAGGAGAGCTTGCGGGAGTAGGAGAGCTTGGGAGAGTAGGAGAGCTTGGCGGAGTAGGAGAACTTGGGGCAGTAGGAGAGCTTAGGGGAGTAGGAGAGCTTGGGGGAGTAGGAGAGCTTGGGAGGGTAGGAGAGCTTGGGGGAGTCGAAGAGATTGGGGGAGTAGGAGAGCTTGGGAGGGTAGGAGAGCTTGGGGGCGTATGAGAGCTTGGGGGCGTATGAGAGCTTGGGGGAGTATGAGAGCTTGGGGAAGTAGGAGAGATTGGGAAGTCGGAGAGCTTGTTGAGTGGGAGAGCTTGGGCGAGTAGGAGAGCTTGGGGGAGTAAGAGAGCTTGGGAGAGTAAGAGAGCTTGGGAGAGTAGGAGAGCTTTGGGGAGTAGGAGAGCTTGGGGGATTAGGAGAGCTTTGGGGAGTCAGAGAGCTTGGGGCAGTAGGAGAACTCTGGGGATAGGAGATCTTGGGGGAGTAGGAGAGCTTGGGCGAATAGGAGAGCTTGGGGCAGTAAGAGAGATGGTGGAGTAAGAGAGCTCGGGGTGTAAGAGAGCTTGGGGTGCAAGAGAGCTTGGGGGAGTGGGAGAGCTTCGGGGAGTAGGAGAGATTGGGGGAGTAGGAGAGCTTGGGGGATTAGGAGAGCTTGGGGGAGTCAGAGAGCTTGGGGCAGTAGGAGAACTCTGGGGAGTAGGAGATCTTGGGGGAGTAGGAGAGCTTGGGGGAGTAGGGGAGCATGGGGAAGTAGGAGAGCTTGCGGGTGTAGGAGAGCTTGGGGGAGTAGGAGAGATTGGGGGCGTTAGAGAGCTTGGAGGAGGAGGAGAAGGAGAGCTTACCATAGTAGGACAGCTTGGGGGAGTAGGGTAGCTTTGGGGAGTAGGAGAGCTTGGGCGGGTAGGAGAGCTTGGGGGAGTAAGAGAGCTTAGGGGAATAAGAGAGCTTGGGGAAGAAGTAGAGCTTGGGGGAGTAGGAGAGCTTGGGGGAGTAGGAGTGCTTGGGGAAGTAGAAGCGCATTGGGGAGTAGGGAGTTTGTGGGAGTAGGAGAGTTTGGGGGAGTAGGAGAGCTTGGGGGATTCGGAGAGCTTGGGGGAGTCAGAGAGCTTGTGGCAGTAGGAGAACTTGGGGGAGTAATAGAGCTTGGAGGAGAAAGAGAGCTTGGGGGAATACGAGAGCTTGGGGCAGTAGGAGATCTTGGGGGAGTAGGAGATCTTGGGGGAGTAGGAGAGCTTGGGCGAGTAGGAGAGCTTGGGGGATTAAGAGAGCATGGTGGAGTAAGAGAGCTTGGGAAGTAAGAGAGTTTCGGGGTGTAAGAGAGCTTGGGGGAGTGGGAGAGCTTGGGGGAGTAGGAGAGCTTGGGGGAGTAGGAGCGCTTGGGGGAGTAGGAGAGCGTGGGGGAATAGGAGAGCATGGTGGAGTAGGAGAGCTTGGGGGAGTAGGAGAGCCTGGGAGATTAGGAGAGCTTGGAGGAGTAAGAGATCTTGGGGGAGTAGGACATCTTGGGGGAGTAGGAGAGTTTTCGGGAGTAGGAGAACTTGGGGGAGTATGAGAGGTTATGGGAGTAGGAGAGCGTGGGGGAGTAGGAGAGCTTGGGAGAGTAGGACAGCTTTGGGGAGTAGGGGAGCTTGTGGGAGTAGGAGAGCTTGGGGGAGTAGGAGAGCTTGGGGGATTAGGAGAGCTGGGGGAGTAGGAGCGCTTGGGGAGTAAGAGAGCTTGGGGAGTAAGAGAGCTTGGGGGAGTGGGAGAGCTTGGGGGAGTAGGAGAGATTGGGGGAGTAGGAGCGCTTGGGGTTGTAGGAGAGCTTGGGGGAGTTGGAGAGCTTGGGGGAGTAGGTGAGCTTGGGGGAGTAGGAGAGCTTGGGGGATTAGGAGCGCTTAGGGGAGTAGGAGAGCGTGGGGGAATAGGAGAGCATGGTGGAGTAGGAGAGCTTGGGGGAGTAGGAGAGCCTGGGAGAGTAGGAGAGTTTGGGGGAGTAAGTGATCTTGGGGGAGTAGGACATCTTGGGGGAGTAGCAGAGTTTGGGGGAGTAGGAGAGCTTGGGGGAGTAGGAGAGGTTATGGGAGTAGGAGAGCGTGGGGGAGTAGGAGAGCTTGGGAGAGTAGGAGAGCTTTGGGGAGTAGGGGAGCTTGTGGGAGTAGGAGAGCTTGGGGGAGTAGGAGAGCTTGGGGAATTAGGAGAGCTAGGGGGAGTAGGAGCGCTTGGGGAGTAAGAGGGCTTGGGGAGTAAGAGAGCTTGGGGGAGTGGGAGAGCTTGGGGGAGTAGGAGAGATTGGGGGAGTAGGAGCGCTTGGGGGTGTAGGAGAGCTTGGGGGAGTAGGAGAGCTTGGGGGAGTAGGAGAGCTTGGGGGAGTAGGAGAGCTTGGGAGAGTAGGAGAGCTTGGGGGAGTAGGAGATCTTGGGGGAGTAGGAGAGTTTGGGGGAGTAGGAGAGTTGGGGGAGTAGGAGAGCTTGGGGGAGTAGGAAAGCTTGGGGCAGAAGGAGAGCTTGGGAGAGTAGGAGAGCTTTGGGGAGTAGTAGAGCTTGGGGGAGTATGAGAGCTTGGGGGAGGATGCGAGCTTGGGGGAGTAGGAGCGCTTGGGGGAGTAGGAGAGCTTGGGGTGTAGGAGAGCTTGGGGTAGTAGGAGATCTTGGGGGAGTAGGAGAGCTTGGGGGATTAGGAGAGCTTGGGGGAGTAGGAGAGCTTGGGGGAGTAGGAGAGCTTGGGAGAGTAGGAGAGCTTGGCGGAATAGGAGAAATTGGGGCAGTAGAGAGCTTAGGGGAGTAGGAGAGCTTGGGAGGGTAGGAGCGCTTAGGGGCGTATGAGAGCTTGGGGGCGTATGAGAGCTTGGGGGAGTGTGAGAGCTTGGGGTGTATGAGAGCCTGGGGAAGTAGGCGAGCTTGAGGGAGTAGTAGAGCTTGTGGGAGTGGGAGAGCTTGGGCGAGTAGGAGAGCTTGAGGGAGTAAGAGAACTTGGGGGAGTAGGAGAGCTTGTGCGAGTAGGAGAGCTTCGGAGAGTAGGAGAGCTTGGCGGAGTAGGAGAAGTTGGGGCAGTAGGAGAGCTTAGGGGAGTGGAAGAGCTTGGGGGAGGAGGATAGCTTGGGAGGGCAGGAGAGCTTGGGGGAGTCGGAGAGATTGGGGAGCAGGAGAGCTTGGGAGGGTAGGACAGCTTGGGGGCGTATGAGACCTTGGGGGCGTATGAGAGTTTGGGGGAGTATGAGAGCTTGGGGAAGTAGGAGAGCTTGGGGAAGTAGTAGAGCTTGGGGGAGTGGGAGACCTTGGGCGAGTAGGAGAGCTTGGGGGAGTAGGAGCGCTTGGGGGTGTAGGAGAGCTTGGGGGAGTAGGAGAGCTTGGGGGAGTAGGAGAGCTTGAGGGAGTCGTAGAGTTTGGGGGAGTAGGAGAGCTTGGGGCAGTAGGAGCGCTTGGGGGAGTAGGAGAGCTTGGGGGAGAAGGAGAGATTGGGGGAGTAGGAGACTTTGTCAGAGTAGGAGAGCTTGGAGGAGTAAGAGAGCTTGGGAGCGTAGGAGAGCTTTGGGGAGTAGGAGAGTTTGTGGGAGTAGGAGAGCTTGGGGGAGTAAGAGAGCTTAGGGGAGTAAGAGAGCTTGGGGGAGTAGGAGAGCTTGGGGCAGTAGGAGAGCTTGGGGCAGTAGGAGCGCTTGGGGGAGTAGGAGAGCTTGGGGGAGAAGGAGAGCTTGGGGGAGTAGGAGAACATGGCAGAGTAGGAAAGCTTGGAGGAGTAAGAGAACTTGGGGGAGTAAGAGAGCTTGGGGAAGTTAGAGAGCTTGGGGGAATACGAGAGCTTGGGAGAGTAGCAGAGCTTGGGGTAGTAAGATAAATTGGGGGATTCGGGGAACTTGGGGGAGTAGGACAACTTGGCACAGTAGGAGAGCTTGGCGGGGGGGGGTAAGAGAGCTTGGGGAGTAAGAGAGCTTGGGGGAGTGAGAGAGCTTGGGGGAGTAAGAGAGCCTGGGGGAGTAGGAAACCTTGGGGGAGTAGGAGAGCTTGGGCGAGTAGGAGAGTTTGGGGGAGTAAGAGAGCTTGGTGGAGTAAGAGAGCTTTGGAAATAAGAGAGCTTGGGGAGTAAGAAGCTTGGGGGAGTGGGAGAACTTGGGGGAGTAGGAGAGCTTGTGGGAGTAGGAGCGCTTGGGGGAGTAGGAGAGCTTGGGGGAGTAGGAGAGCTTGGGGGAGTAGGAGAGCTTGGGGGAGTAGGACAACCTGGGAGAGTAGGAGAGCTTGGAGGAGTCGGAGATCTTAGGGGAGTAGGAGATCTTGGGGGAGTAGGAGAGTTTGGTGGAGTAGGACAGCTTGGGGGAGTAAGAGAGGTTATGGGAGTAGGAGAGCGTGGGGGAGTAGGAGAGTTTGGGAGAGTAGGAGAGCTTTGGGAAGTAGGGGAGCTTGTGGGAGTAGGAGAGCTTGGGGGAGTAGGAGAGCTTGGGGGATTAGGAGAGCTTTGGGGAGTCAGAGAGCTTGGGGCAGTAGGATAAGTCTGGGGATAGGAGATCTTGGGGGAGTAGGAGAGCTTGGGCGAATAGGAGAGCTTGGGGGAGTAAGAGAGCTTGGTGGAGAAAGAGAGCTTGGGGAGTAAGAGAGCTTGGGGAGTAAGAGAGCTTGGGGGAGATACGGAGAGCTTCGGGGAGTAGGAGAGATTGGGGGAGTAGGAGCGCTTGTGGGTGTAGGAGAGCTTGGGGGAGTAGGAGTGTTGGGGGAGTAGGAGAGCTTGGGGGAGTAGGAGAGCTTGGGAGAGTAGGAGAGCTTGCGGGAGTAGGAGAGCTTTGGAGAGTAGGATGGGTTTGGGGAGTAGGAGAGCTTGGGGGAGTAGGAGAGCTTGGGGGAATAGGAGAACTTGGGGGAGTAGGAGAGCTTGCGGGAGTAGGAGAGCTTGGGAGAGTAGGAGAGCTTGGCGGAGTAGGAGAACTTGGGGCAGTAGGAGAGCTTAGGGGAGAAGGAGAGCTTGGGGGAGTAGGAGAGCTTGGGAGGGTAGGAGAGCTTGGGGGAGTCGAAGAGATTGGGGGAGTAGTAGAGCTTGGGAGGGTAGGAGAGCTTGGGGGCGTATGAGAGCTTGGGGGCGTATGAGAGCTTGGGGGAGTATGAGAGCTTGGGGAAGTAGGAGAGATTGGGAAGTCGTAGAGCTTGTGGGAGTGGGAGAGCTTGGGCGAGTAGGAGAGCTTGGGGGAGTAAGAGAGCTTGGGGGAGTAAGAGAGCTTGGGAGAGTAGGAGAGCTTTGGGGAGTAGGAGAGTTTGTGGGAGTAGGAGAGCTTGGGGGAGTAAGAGAGCTTAGGGGAGTAAGAGAGCTTGGGGGAGTAGGAGAACTTGGGGCAGTAGGAAAGCTTGGGGCACTAGGAGCGCTTGGGGTAGTAGGAGAGCTTGGGGGAGAAGGAGAGCTTGGGGGAGTAGGAGAACATGGCAGAGTAGGAGAGCTTGGAGGCATAAGAGAACTTGGGGGAGTAAGAGAGCTTGAGGGAGTAAGAGAGCTTGGGGGAATGCGAGAGCTTGGGGGAGTAGCAGAGCTTGGGGTAGTCGGGGAGCTTGGAGGAGTAGGAGAAATTGGGTGATTCGGGGAACTTGGGGGAGTAGGAGAACTTGGCACAGGAGGAGAGCTTGGAGGGGTAAGAGAGCTTGGGGGAGTAAGAGAGCTTGGGGAAGTGAGATAGCTTGGGGGAGTAAGAGAGCCTGGGGGAGTAAGAGAACGTGGGGGAGTAAGAGAGCTTGGGTCAGTAGGAGATCTTGGGGGAGTAGGAAACCTTGGGGGAGTAGGAGAGCTTGGGGGAGTAGGAGAACCTGGGAGAGTAGGAGAGGTTGGGGGAGTAGGAGATCTTGGCGGAGTAGGAGATCTTGGGTGAGTAGGTGAGTTTGGGGGAGTAGGACAGCTTGGGGGAGTCGGAGAGGTTATGGGAGTAGGAGAGCGTGGGGGAGTAGGAGAGCTTGGGAGAGTAGGAGAGCTTTGGGAAGTAGGGGAGCTTGTGGGAGAAGGGGAGCTTGGGGTAGTAGGAGAGCTTGGGGGAGAAGGAGAGCTTGGGGGAGTAGGTGAACATGGCAGAGTAGGAGAGCTTGGAGGAGTAAGAGAACTTGGGGGAGTAAGAGAGCTTGGGGGAGTAAGAGAGCTTGGGGGAATACGAGAGCTTGGGGGAGTAGCAGAGCTTGGAGTTGTCGGGGAGCTTGGGGGAGTAGGAGAAATTGGGGGATTCGGGGAACTTGGGCGAGTAGGAAAGCTTGGGGGAGTAAGAGAGCTTGGTGGAGTAAGAGAGCTTGGCAAGTAAGAGAGCTTGGGGGAGTAAGAGAGCTTGGGGGAGTGGGAGAGCTTGGGGGAGTAGGAGAGCTTGGGGGAGTAGGAGCGCTTGGGGGAGTAGGAGAGCTTGGGGGAGTAGGAGAGCTTGGGGGATTAGGAGAGCTTGGGGGAGTAAGAGAGATGGTGGAGTAAGAGAGCTCGGGGAGTAAGAGAGCTTGGGGAGTAAGAGAGCTTGGGGGAGTGGGAGAGCTTCGGGGAGTAGGAGTGATTGGGGGAGTAGGAGCGCTTGGGGGTGTAGGAGAGCTTGGGGGAGTAGGAGAGCTTGGGGGAGTAGGAGAGCTTGGGGGAGTAGGAGAGCTTGGGAGAGTAGGAGAGCTTGCGGGAGTAGGAGAGCTTTGGAGAGTAGGATGGCTTTGGGGAGCAGGAGAGCTTGGGGGAGTAGGAGAGTTTGGGGGAGTAGGAGAACTTGGGGGAGTAGGAGAGCTTGGGGGAGTAGGAGAGCTTGGGAGAGTAGGAGAGCTTGGCGGAGTAGGAGAACTTGGGGCAGTAGGAGAGCTTTTGGGATTAGGAGAGCTTGGGGGAGTAGGAGAGCTTGGGAGGGTAGGAGAGCTTCGGGGAGTCGGAGAGATTGGGGGAGTAGGAGAGCTTGGGAGGGTAGGAGAGCTTGGGGACGTATGAGAGCTTGGGGGCGTATGAGAGCTTGGAAGAGTATGAGAGCTTGGGGTAGTAGGAGAGCTTGGGGAAGACGTAGAGCTTGGGGGAGTGGGAGAGCTTGGGCGAGTAGGAGAGCTTGGGGGAGTAGGAGAGCTTAGGGCAGTAGGAGCGCTTGGGGGAGTAGGAGAATTTGGGGGAGAATGAGAGCTTGCGGGAGTAGGAGAATTTGTCAGAGTAGGAGAGCTTGGAGGAGTAAGAGAGCTTGGGAGAGTAGGAGAGCTTTGGGGAGTAGGAGAGTTTGTGGGAGTAGGAGAGCTTGGGGGAGTAGGAGAGCTTGGGGCAGTAGGAGAGCTTGGGGCAGTAGGAGCGCTTGGGGGAGTAGGAGAGCTTGGGGGAGAAGGAGAGCTTGGGGGAGTAGGAGAACATGGCAGAGTGAGAGAGCTTGGAGGAGTAAGAGAACTTGGGGGAGTAAGAGAGCTTGGGGGATTAAGAGAGCTTGGGGGAATACGAGAGCTTGGGGGACCAGGAGAGCTTGGGGGTGTCGGGAAGCTTGGGGGAGTAGGAGAAATTGGGGGATTCGGGGAACTTGGGGGAGTTGGAGAACTTGGCACATTAGGAGAGCTTGGTGGAGTAAGAGAGCTTGGGGGAGTAAGAGAGCTTGGGGGAGTGAGAGAGCTTGGGGGAGTCAGAGAGCTTGGGGGAGTAAGAGAGCTTGGGGGTCTAAGAGTGCTTGGGGCAGTAGGAGATCTTGGGGGAGTAGGAGACCTTGGGGGAGTAGGAGAGCTTGGGCGAGTAGGAGAGCTTGGGGGAGTAAGAGAGCTTGGTGGAGTAAGAGAGCTTGGGAAGTAAGAGAGTTTGGGGGAGGTAGAGAGCTTGGGGGAGTGGGAGAGCTTGGGGGAGTAGGAGAGCTTGGGGGAGCAGGAGCGCTTGGGGGAGTAGGAGAGCTTGGGAGAGTAGAGAGCTTGGGGGAGTAGGAGATCTTGGGGGAGTAGGAGAGTTTCGGGGAGTAGGAGAGCTTGGGGGAGTAGGAGAGCTTGAAGGAGTAGGAAAGCTTGGGGCAGTAGGAGAGCTTGGGAGAGTAGGAGAGCTTTAGGGTGTAGGAGAGCTTGGGGGAGTAGGAGAGCTTAGGGAAGCAGGAGAGCTTGGGGGAGTCGGAGTGCTTGGGGGAGTAGGAGAGCTTGGGAGGGTAGGAGAGCTTGGGGGCGTATGAGAGCTTGGGGGCGTATGAGAGCTTGGGGGAGTGTGAGAGCTTGGGGTGTATGGGAGCTTGGGGAAGTCGGCGAGCTTGGGTGAGTAGTAGAGCTTGTGGGATTGGGAGAGCTTGGGCGAGTAGGAGAGCTTGGGCGAGTAAGAGAACTTGGAGGAGTAGGAGAACCTGGGGGAGAAGGAGAGCTTCGGGGAGTAGGAGACCTTTGGGGTGTAGGAGAGCTTGGGGGAGGAGGAGAACTTGGGGGAGGAGGAGAGCTTGGTGGAGCAGTAGAGCTTGGTGGAGCAGGAGAGCTTGGTGGAGCAGGAGAGCTTGGTCGAGCAGGAGAGCCTGGTGGAGCAGGAGGGCTTGGTGGAGTAGGAGAGCTTGGTGGACTAGAAGATCGTGCGCGAGTACAAGAGCTTGGGAGAGTAGGAGAGCTTTCCGGAGTAGGAGAGCTGACTGGAATGGGAGACCTCACTGGAGTAGGTGAGCTTACCGGAGTAGAAGAGCTTACCGGAGCAGGAGAGCTTGGGGAGCAGGAGAGGTTGGGGAGTAGGAGAGCTTGGGGGAGTAGGAGAGCTTGGGGGAGTAGGAGACCTTGGGGGAGTCGGAGTGCTTGGGGGAGTAGGATAGATTGGTGGAGAAGGATAGCTTGGGGGAGTAGTAGAGTTTGGGGGAGTAGCAGATCTTGGGGGATTAGGAGAGCTTGTGGGTGTAGGAGAGCTTGGGGTAGTAGGAGAGCATGGGCGAGTAGGAGAGCTTGGGGGAGGAGGAGAGCTTACCGGAGCAGGAGAGATTGGGGGATAAGGAGAGCTTGGGGGAGTAGGAGAGCTTGGTGGAGTAGGAGAGTTTGGGGGAGTAGGAGAGCTTGGGGGAGTTGGAGAGCTTGGGGGTGTAGGATAGCTTGGTGGAGTACGATAGCTTTGCGGAGTAGGAGAGCTTGGGGGAATAGGAGAGCTTGCGGTTGTAGGACAGCTTGGGGCAGTAGGAGAGCTTGGGGGAGTACGAGAGCTTGGCGGAGTCGGAGAGCTTACCGGTGTAGGAGAGCTTACCAGAGCAGGAGAGCTTACCGGAGTTGGAGAGCTTACCCGAGTAGGAGAGCTTACTGGAGTAGGAGAGCTTACTGGAGTAGGAAAGCTTACTGGAGTAGGAGAGCTTACTGGAGTAGGAGAGCTTGCTGGAGTAAGAGAGCTTACTGGAGTAGGAGAGCTTGGGGAAATAGGTGAGATTGGCGAGTAGGAGAGCTTACTGGAGTCGGAGAGCTTGGGGGAGTAGCAGAGCTTGGGGGAGTCTGAGAGCTTGGGGGAGTATGAGAGCTTGGGGGAGTAGGAGAGTTTGGGGGAGTAGGAGAGCTTGGGCGAGTAGGAGAGCTTGGGGGAGTAAGAGAGCTTGGTGGAGTAAGAGAGCTTGGGAAGTAAGAGAGTTTGGGGGAGTAAGAGAGCTTGGGGGAGTGGGAGAGCTTGGGGGAGTAGGAGAGCTTGGGGGAGCAGGAGCGCTTGGGGGAGTAGGAGAGCTTGGGAGAGTAGAGAGCTTGGGGGAGTAGGAGATCTTGGGGGAGTAGGAGAGTTTCGGGGAGTAGGAGAGCTTGGGGGAGGAGGAGAGCTTGAAGGAGTAGGAAAGCTTGGGGCAGTAGGAGAGCTTGGGAGAGTAGGAGAGCTTTAGGGAGTAGGAGAGCTTGGGGGAGTAGGAGAGCTTAGGGAAGCAGGAGAGCTTGGGGGAGTCGGAGTGCTTGGGGGAGTAGGAGAGCTTGGGAGGGAAGGAGAGCTTGGGGGCGTATGAGAGCTTGGGGTCGTATGAGAGCTTGGGGGAGTGTGAGAGCTTGGGGTGTATGGGAGCTTGGGGAAGTCGGCGAGCTTGGGGGAGTAGTAGAGCTTGTGGGATTGGGAGAGCTTGGGCGAGTAGGAGAGCTTGGGCGAGTAAGAGAACTTGGAGGAGTAGGAGAACCTGGGGGAGAAGGAGAGCTTCGGGGAGTAGGAGACCTTTGGGGTGTAGGAGAGCTTGGGGGAGGAGGAGAACTTGGGGGAGGAGGAGAGCTTGGTGGAGCAGTAGAGCTTGGTGGAGCAGGAGAGCTTGGTGGAGCAGGAGAGCTTGGTCGAGCAGGAGAGCTTGGTGGAGCAGGAGGGCTTGGTGGAGTAGGAGAGCTTGGTGGACTAGAAGATCGTGCGCGAGTACAAGAGCTTGGGAGAGTAGGAGAGCTTTCCGGAGTAGGAGAGCTGACTGGAAAGGGAGACCTCACTGGAGTAGGTGAGCTTACCGGAGTAGAAGAGCTTACCGGAGCAGGAGAGCTTGGGGAGCAGGAGAGGTTGGGGAGTAGGAGAGCTTGGGGGAGTAGGAGAGCTTGGGGGAGTAGGAGACCTTGGGGGAGTCGGAGTGCTTGGTGGAGTAGGATAGATTGGTGGAGAAGGATAGCTTGGGGGAGTAGTAGAGTTTGGGGGAGTAGCAGATCTTGGGGGATTAGGAGAGCTTGTGGGTGTAGGAGAGCTTGGGGTAGTAGGAGAGCATGGGCGAGTAGGAGAGCTTGGGGGAGGAGGAGAGCTTACCGGAGCAGGAGAGATCGGGGGATAAGGAGAGCTTGGGGGAGTAGGAGAGCTTGGTGGAGTAGGAGAGTTTGGGAGAGTAGGAGAGCTTGGGGGAGTTGGAGAGCTTGGGGGAGTAGGATAGCTTGGTGGAGTACGATAGCTTTGCGGAGTAGGAGAGCTTGGGGGAGTAGGAGAGCTTGCGGTTGTAGGACAGCTTGGGGCAGTAGGAGAGCTTGGGGGAGTACGAGAGCTTGGCGGAGTAGGAGAGCTTACCGGTGTAGGAGAGCTTACCAGAGCAGGAGAGCTTACCGGAGTTGGAGAGCTTATCCGAGTAGGAGAGCTTACTGGAGTAGGAGAGCTTACTGGAGTAGGAGAGCTTACTGGAGTAGGAGAGCTTACTGGAGTAGGAGAGCTTACTGGAGTAAGAGAGCTTACTGGAGTAGGAGAGCTTGGGGAAATACGTGAGATTGGCGAGTAGGAGAGCTTACTGGAGTCGGAGAGCTTGGGGGAGTAGCAGAGCTTGGGGGAGTCTGAGAGCTTGGGGGAGTATGAGAGCTTGGGGGAGTATGAGAGCTTGGGGGAGTAGGAAAGCTTACTGGAGTAGGAGAGCTTGGGGGAGCAGCAGATCTTGGCGGAGTAGGAGAGCTTGGGGGAGTAGGAGAGCTTGGGGATTTAGGAGAGCTTGGGGGAGTAGGGGAGCTTCCATGAGTAGGAGAGCTTGGGGGAGTCGGAGAGCTTGGGGGAGTAGAATAGCTTAGTGGAGTAGGATAGCTTGGGGGAGTAGGAGAGTTTGGGGGAGTAGGAGAGCTTGGGGGAGTAGGAGAGCTTGGGGGAGTAGGAGAGTTTGGGGGAATCGTAGAGCTTGGGGGAGTAGGAGAGCTTGGGGGAGTAGGAGAGTTTGGGGGAGCCGGAGAGCTTGGGGGAGTAGGAGAGCTTGCGAGGTTAGGAGAGCTTGGGGGCGTATGAGAGCTTGGGGGAGTAAGAGAGCTTTGGGGAGGAAGAAAGCTTGGGGGAGAAAGAGAGCTTGGGGGAGCAAGAGAGCTTGGGAGAGTAGGAGAGCTTGGGGGAGTAGGAGAGCTTGGGAGAGTAGGAGAGCTTGGGGGAGTAGGAGTGCTTGGGGGAGTAGGAGAGCTTGGGAGAGTAGGAGAGCTTGGGGGAGTAGGAGAGCTTGGTAGAGTAGGAGAGCTTGGGGGAGTAGGAGATCTTGGGGGAGTGTGAGCGCTTGGGGGAGTAGGAAAAATTGGGGGAGTAGGAGAGCTTGGGAGAGTAGGAGAGCTTTGGGGAGTAGGAGAGCTTGTGGGAGTAGGAGAGCTTGGGGGAGTAGGAGAGCTTGGGGGAGTAGGAGATCTTGGGGTAGTAGGAGAGCTTGTGGATTTGGAGAGCTTGGGGGAGTAGGAGAGCTTGGGGGAGTAGGAGAGCTTGGGAGAGTAGGAGAACTTGGCGGAGTAGGAGAACTTGGGGCAGTAGGAGAGCTTAGGTGTGAAGGAGAGCTTGAGGGAGTAGGAGAGCTTGGGGGAGTAGGAGAGCTTGGGGGACTCGGAGAGCTTGGGGGAGTAGGAGAGCTTGGGAGGTTCGGAGAGTTTGGGGGCGTATGAGAGCTTGGGGGCGTATGAGAGCTTGGGGGAGTGTGAGAGCTTGGGGTGTATGAGAGCTTGGGGAAGTAGGCGAGCTTGGGGGAGTAGTAGAGCTTGTGGGAGTGGCAGAGCTTGGGCGAGTAGGAAAGCTTGGGGGTGTAAGAGAACTTGGGGGAGGAAGAAAGCTTGGGGGAGAAAGAGAGCTTGGGGGAGTAAGAGAGCTTGGGTGAGTAGGAGAGTTTGGGGGAGTAGGAGAGCTTAAGGAGTAGGAGAGTATGGGGGAGTAGGAGAGCTTGGGGGAGTCGAGGAGCTTTGGGGAGTAGGAGAATTTGGCAGAGTAGGAGAGCTTGGGGAGTAAGAGAGCTTGGGGAGTAAGAGAACTTGGAGGAGTAAGAGAGCTTGAGGGAGTAAGAGAGCTTGGGGGATTAATAGAGCTTGCTAGTCTAAGAGAGCTTGGGGAGTAGGAGAACTTGGGGGAGTAGGGGAGCTTCGGGGAGTAGGAGACCTTTGGGGTGTAGGAGAGCTTGGGGGAGGAGGAGAACTTGGGGGAGGAGGAGAGCTTGGTGGAGCAGTAGAGCTTGGTGGAGCAGGAGAGCTTGGTGGAGCAGGAGAGCTTGGTCGAGCAGGAGAGCTTGGTGGAGCAGGAGGGCTTGGTGGAGTAGGAGAGCTTGGTGGACTAGAAGATCGTGCGCGAGTACAAGAGCTTGGGAGAGTAGGAGAGCTTTCCGGAGTAGGAGAGCTGACTGGAATGGGAGACCTCACTGGAGTAGGTGAGCTTACCGGAGTAGAAGAGCTTACCGGAGCAGGAGAGCTTGGGGAGCAGGAGAGGTTGGGGAGTAGGAGAGCTTGGGGGAGTAGGAGAGCTTGGGGGAGTAGGAGACCTTGGGGGAGTCGGAGTGCTTGGGGGAGTCGGATAGATTGGTGGAGAAGGATAGCTTGGGGGAGTAGTAGAGTTTGGGGGAGTAGCAGATCTTGGGGGATTAGGAGAGCTTGTGGGTGTAGGAGAGCTTGGGGTAGTAGGAGAGCATGGGCGAGTAGGAGAGCTTGGGGGAGGAGGAGAGCTTACCGGAGCAGGAGAGATTGGGGGATAAGGAGAGCTTGGGGGAGTAGGAGAGCTTGGTGGAGTAGGAGAGTTTGGGGGAGTAGGAGAGCTTGGGGGAGTTGGAGAGCTTGGGGGAGTAGGATAGCTTGGTGGAGTACGATAGCTTTGCGGAGTAGGAGAGCTTGCGGGAGTAGGAGAGCTTGCGGTTGTAGGACAGCTTGGGGCAGTAGGAGAGCTTGGGGGAGTACGAGAGCTTGGCGGAGTAGGAGAGCTTACCGGTGGAGGAGAGCTTACCAGAGCAGGAGAGCTTACCGGAGTTGGAGAGCTTACCCGAGTAGGAGAGCTTACTGGAGTAGGAGAGCTTACTGGAGTAGGAGAGCTTACTGGAGTAGGAGAGCTTACTGGAGTAGGAGAGCTTACTGGAGTAAGAGAGCTTACTGGAGTAGGAGAGCTTGGGGAAATAGGTGAGATTGGCGAGTAGGAGAGCTTACTGGAGTCGGAGAGCTTGGGGGAGTAGCAGAGCTTGGGGCAGTCTGAGAGCTTGGGGGAGTATGAGAGCTTGGGGGAGTACGAGAGCTTGGGGGAGTAGGAAAGCTTACTGGAGTAGGAGAGCTTGGGGGAGCAGCAGATCTTGGCGGAGTAGGAGAGCTTGGGGGAGTAGGAGAGCTTGGGGATTTAGTAGAGCTTGGGGGAGTAGGGGAGCTTCCATGAGTAGGAGAGCTTGGGGGAGTCGGAGAGCTTGGGGGAGTAGAATAGCTTAGTGGAGTAGGATAGCTTGGGGGAGTAGGAGAGTTTGGGGGAGTAGGAGAGCTTGGGGGAGTAGGAGAGCTTGGGGGAGTAGGAGAGTTTGGGGGAATCGTAGAGCTTGGGGGGGTAGGAGAGCTTGGGGGAGTAGGAGAGTTTGGGGGAGCCGGAGAGCTTGGGGGAGTAGGAGAGCTTGCGAGGTTAGGAGAGCTTGGGGGCGTATGAGAGCTTGGGGGAGTAAGAGAGCTTTGGGGAGGAAGAAAGCTTGGGGGAGAAAGAGAGCTTGGGGGAGTAAGAGAGCTTGGGAGAGTAGGAGAGCTTGGGGGAGTAGGAGAGCTTGGGAGAGTAGGAGAGCTTGGGGGAGTAGGAGTGCTTGGGGGAGTAGGAGAACTTGGGAGAGTAGGAGAGCTTGGGGGAGCAGGAGAGCTTGGTAGAGTAGGAGAGCTTGGGGGAGTAGGAGATCTTGGGGGAGTGTGAGCGCTTGGGGGAGTAGGAAAACTTGGGGGAGTAGGAGAGCTTGGGAGAGTAGGAGAGCTTTGGGGAGTAGGAGAGCTTGTGGGAGTAGGAGAGCTTGGGGGAGTAGGAGAGCTTGGGGGAGTAGGAGATCTTGGGGTAGTAGGAAAGCTTGTGGATTTGGAGAGCTTGGGGGAGTAGGAGAGCTTGGGGGAGTAGGAGAGCTTGGGAGAGTAGGAGAGCTTGGCGGAGTAGGAGAACTTGGGGCAGTAGGAGAGCTTAGGTGTGAAGGAGAGCTTGAGGGAGTAGGAGAGCTTGGGGGAGTAGGAGAGCTTGGGGGACTCGGAGAGCTTGGGGGAGTAGGAGAGCTTGGGAGGGTCGGAGAGTTTGGGGGCGTATGAGAGCTTGGGGGCGTATGAGAGCTTGGGGGAGTGTGAGAGCTTGGGGTGTATGAGAGCTTGGGGAAGTAGGCGAGCTTGGGGGAGTAGTAGAGCTTGTGGGAGTGGCAGAGCTTGGGCGAGTAGGAAAGCTTGGGGGAGTAAGAGAACTTGGGGGAGGAAGAAAGCTTGGGGGAGAAAGAGAACTTGGGGGAGTAAGAGAGCTTGGGTGAGTAGGAGAGTTTGGGGGAGTAGGAGAGCTTAGGGAGTAGGAGAGTATGGGGGAGTAGGAGAGCTTGGGGGAGTCGCGGAGCTTTGGGGAGTAGGAGAAGTTGGCAGAGTAGGAGAGCTTGGGGAGTAAGAGAGCTTGGGGAGTAAGAGAACTTGGAGGAGTAAGAGAGCTTGAAAGAGCAAGAGAGCTTGGGGGAGTAATAGAGCTTGCTAGTCTAAGAGAGCTTGGGGAGTAGGAGAACTTTGGGGAGTAGGGGAGCTTGGGGGAGTAGGAGAGCTTGGGGGAGTAAGATAGCTTGGGGGAGTAGGATAGCTTGGGGGAGTAGGAGAGCTTGGGGGAGTAGGAGAGTTTGGGGGAGTAGGAGAGCTTGGGGCAGTAGGAGCGCTTGGGGGAGTAGGAGAATTTGGGGGAGAAGGAGAGCTTGCGGGCGTAGGAGAATTTGTCAGAGTAGGAGAGCTTGGAGGAGTAAGAGAGCTTGGGAGAGTAGGAGAGCTTTGGGGAGTAGCAGAGTTTGTGGGAGTAGGAGAGCTTGGGGGAGTAAGAGAGCTTGGGGGAGTAAGAGAGCTTGGTGGAGTAAGAGAGCTTGGGAAGTAAGAGAGCTTCGGGGAGTAAGAGAGCTTGGGGGAGTGGGAGAGCTTGGGGGAGTAGGAGAGCTTGGGGGAGTAGGAGCGCTTGGGGGAGTAGGAGAGCTTGGGGGAGTAGGAGAGCTTGGTGGAGTAGGAGAGCTTGTGGGAGTAGGAGTGCCTGGGAGAGTAGGAGAGCTTGGGGGAGTAGGAGATATTGGGGGAGTAGGAGATATTGGGGGAGTAGGAGAGTTTTTGGGAATAGGAGAGCTTGGGGGAGTAGGAGAGGTTATGGGAGTAGGAGAGCGTGGGGGAGTAGGAGAGCTTGGGAGAGTAGGAGAGCTTTGGGGAGTAGGGGAGCTTGTGGGAGTAGGAGTGTTTGGGGGAAGAGTAGAGCTTGGGGGATTAGGAGAGCTTGGGGGAGTCAGAGAGCTTGGGGCAGTAGGAGAACTCTGGGGAGTATGAGATCTTGGGGGAGTAGGAGAGCTTGGGGCAGTAGGAGAACTCTGGGGAGTAGGAGGTCTTGGGGAAGTAGGAGAGCTTGGGCGAGTAGGAGAGCTTGGGGGAGTAGGAGAGCTTGGGGAGTAGGACAGCTTGGGGGAGTGGGAGAGCTTGGGGGAGTAGGAGAGATTGGTGGAGTAGGAGCGCTTGGGGGTGTAGGAGAGCTTGGGGGAGTAGGAGAGCTTGGGGGAATAGAAGAGCTTGGGGGAGTAGGAGAGATTGGGAGAGTAGGAGAGCTTGGGGGAGTAGGAGATCTTGGGGGAGTAGGAGAGTTTGGGGGAGTCGGAGAGCTTGGGCGTTTAGGAGAGCTTGGGGGAGTAGGGGAGCTTCCATGAGTAGGAGAGCTTGGGGGAGTCGGAGAGCTTGGGGGAGTAGGATAGCTTAGTGGAGTAGGATAGTTTGGGGGAGTTGGAGAGTTTGGGGGAGTATGAGAGCTTGGGGGAGTAGGAAAGCTTACTGGAGTAGGAGAGCTTGGGGGAGTAGCAGAGCTTGGCGGAGTAGGAGAGCTTGGGGGAGTAGGAGAGCTTGGGGGTTTAGGAGAGCTTGGGGGAGTAGGGGAGCTTCCATGAGTAGGAGAGCTTGGGGGAGTCGGAGAAGTTGGGGGAGTAGGATAGCTTAGTGGAGTAGGATAGCTTGGGGGAGTTGGAGAGTTTGGGGGAGTAGGAGAGCTTGGGAGAGTAGGAGAGCTTGGGGGAGTAGGAGAGTTTGGGGGAGTCGTAGAGCTTGGGGGAGTAGGAGAGCTTGGGGGAGTAGGAGAGTTTGGGGGAGTAGGAGAGCTTGGGGCAGTAGGAGCGCTTGGGGGAGTAGGAGAATTTGGGGGAGAAGGAGAGCTTGCGGGCGTAGGAGAATTTGTCAGAGTAGGAGAGCTTGGAGGAGTAAGAGAGCTTGGGAGAGTAGGAGAGCTTTGGGGAGTAGCAGAGTTTGTGGGAGTAGGAGAGCTTGGGGGAGTAAGAGAGCTTGGGGGAGTAAGAGAGCTTGGTGGAGTAAGAGAGCTTGGGAAGTAAGAGAGCTTCGGGGAGTAAGAGAGCTTGGGGGAGTGGGAGAGCTTGGGGGAGTAGGAGAGCTTGGGGGAGTAGGAGCGCTTGGGGGAGTAGGAGAGCTTGGGGGAGTAGGAGAGCTTGGTGGAGTAGGAGAGCTTGTGGGAGTAGGAGTGCCTGGGAGAGTAGGAGAGCTTGAGGGAGTAGGAGATATTGGGGGAGTAGGAGATATTGGGGGAGTAGGAGAGTTTTTGGGAATAGGAGAGCTTGGGGGAGTAGGAGAGGTTATGGGAGTAGGAGAGCGTGGGGGAGTAGGAGAGCTTGGGGGAGTAGGAGAGTTTGGGGGAGTCGTAGAGCTTGGGGGAGTAGGAGAGCTTGGGGGAGTAGGAGAGTTTGGGGGAGTCGGAGAGCTTGGGGGAGTAGGAGAGCTTGGGAGGTTAGGAGAGCTTGGGGGCGTATGAGAGCTTGGGGGAGTAAGAGAGCTTTGGGGATGAGGAAAGCTTGGGGGAGAACGAGAGCTTGGGGGAGTAAGAGATAATGGGGGAGTAGGAGAGCTTGGGGGAGTAGGAGAGCTTGGGGGAGTAGGAGTGCTTGGGGGAGTAGGATAGCTTGGGAGAGTAGGAGAGCTTGGGGGAGTAGGAGAGCTTGGGAGAGTAGGAGAGCTTGGGGGAGTAGGAGATCTTGGGGGAGTAGGAGAGCGTGGGGGAGTAGGAAAGCTTGGGGGAGTAGGAGAGCTTGGGAGAGTTGGAGAGCTTTGGGGAGTAGGAGAGCTTGTGGGAGTAGGAGAGCTTGGGGGAATAGGAGAGCTTGGGGGAGTAGGAGATCTTGGGGGAGTAGGAGATCTTGGTGTATTAGGAGAGCTTGGGGATTTGGAGAGCTTGGTGGAGTAGGAGAGCTTGGGGGAGTAGGAGAGCTTGGGAGAGTAGGAGAGCTTGGCGGAGTAGGAGAGCTTAGGGGTGAAGGAGAGCTTGGGGGAGTCGGAGAGCTTGGGGGAGTAGGAGAGCTTGGGGGACTCGGGGAGCTTGGGGGAGTAGGAGAGCTTGGGAGGGTAGGAGAGCTTGGGGGCGTATGAGAGCTTGGGGGAGTGTGAGAGCTTGGGGTGTATGAGAGCTTGGGGAAGTAGGCGAGCTTGGGCGAGTAGGAGAGCTTGGGGGAGTAAGAGAGCTTGGGAAGTAAGAGAGCTTGGGGGAGTAAGAGAGCTTGGGCGAGTGGGAGAGCTTGGGGGAGTAGGAGAGCTTGGGGGAGTAGGAGAGCTTGGGAGGGTAGGAGAGCTTGGGGGCGTATGAGAGCTTGGGGGCGTATGAGAGCTTGGGGGGGTGTGAGAGCTTGGGGTGTATGAGAGCTTGGGGAAGTAGGCGAGCTTGGGCGAGTAGGAGAGCTTGGGGGAGTAAGAGATCTTGGGGGAGGAAGAAAGCTTGGGGGAGAAAGAGAGCTTGGGGGAGTAAGACAGCTTGGGGGAGTAGGAGAGCTTGGGGGAGTAGGAGAGCTTAGGGGGTAGGAGAGTATCGGGGAGTAGGAGAGCTTGGGGGAGTCGCGGAGCTTTGGGGAGTCGGAAAACTTGGCAGAGTAGGAGAACTTGGGGGAGTAAGAGAGCTTGGGCAGTAAGAGAGCTTGGAGGAGTAAGAGTGCTTGAGGGAGTAAGAGAGCTTTGGGGAGTAATAGAGCTTGCTAGTGTAAGAGAGCTTGGGGAGTAGGAGAACTTGGGGGAGTAGGGGACCTTGGGGGAGTAGGAGAGCTTGGGGGAGTAAGATAGCTTGGGGGAGTAGGATAGCTTGGGGGAGTAGGAGAGCTTGGGGGAGTAGGAGAGTTTGGGGGAGTAGGAGAGCTTGGGGCAGTAGGAGCGCTTGGGGGAGTAGGAGAATTTGGGAGAGAAGGAGAACTTGCGGGAGTAGGAGAATTTGTCAGAGTAGGAGAGCTTGGAGGAGTAAGAGAGCTTGGGAGAGTAGGAGAGCTTTGGGGAGTAGCAGAGTTTGTGGGAGTAGGAGAGCTTGGGGGAGTAAGAGAGCTTGGGGGAGTAAGAGAGCTTGGGGGAGTAGGAGAGTTTGGGGGAATATGAGAGCTTGGGGCAGTAGGAGAGCTTTGGGGAGTAGGGGAGCTTGTGGGAGTAGGAGAGTTTGGGTGAGTAGGAGAACTCTGGGGAGTAGGAGATCTTGGGGAAGTAGGAGAGCTTGGGCGAGTAGGAGAGCTTGGCGGAGTAAGATAGCTTGGAGGAGTAAGAGAGCTTGGGGAGTAAGAGAGCTTGGGGAGTAAGAGAGCTTGGGGGAGTGGGAGAGCTTGGGGGACTAGGAGAGATTGGTGGAGTAGGAGCGCTTGGGGGTGTAGGAGAGCTTGGGTGAGTAGGAGAGCTTTGGGGAGTAGAATAGCTTGGGGGAGTAGGAGAGATTGAGGGAGTAGGAGAGCTTGGGGGAGTAGGAAAGCTTGGGGCAGTAGGAGAGCTTGGGAGAGTAGGAGAGCTTTGGGGAGTAAGAGCGCTTGGGGGAGTAAGAGAGTTTGGGGGAGTAAGAGAGCTTGGGGGTTTAAGAGAGCTTAGTGGAGTAGGAGAGCTTCCTGGAATAGGATAGGTGGGGGAGTAGGAGAGCTTAGGGGAGTAGGAGAGCTTGGGGGAGTAGGGCAGCATGGGGGAGTAGGAGAGCTTGCGGGTGTAGGAGAGCTTGGGGGAGTAGGAGAGATTGGGGGCGTTAGAGAGCTTGGAGGAGGAGGAGAAGGAGAGTTTACCGTAGTAGGACAGCTTGGGGTTGTAGGGTAGCTTGGGGGAGTAGGAGAGCTTGGGCGAGTAGGAGAGCTTCCGGGAGTAAGAGAGATTAGGGGAATAAGAGAGCTTGGGGGAGCAGTAGAGCTTGGGGGAGTAGGAGAGCTTGGGGGAGTAGGAGTGCTTGGGGAATTGGGAGAGCTTGGGAGAGTAGGAGAGCTTGGGGCAGTAGGAGAACTCTGGGGAGTAGGAGATCTTGGGGGAGTAGGAGAGTTTGGGGGAGTAGGAGAGCTTGGGGGATTAGGAGAGCTTGGGGGAGTCAGAGAGCTTGGGGCAGTAGGAGAACTCTGGGGAGTAGGAGATCTTGGGGGAGTAGGAGAGCTTGGGCGAGTAGGAGAGCTTGGGGGAGTAGGAGAGCTTGGTGGAGTAAGAGAGCTTGGGGAGGAAGAGAGCTTGCGGAGTAAGAGAGCTTGCTGGAGTGGGAGAGCTTGGGGGAGTAGAAGAGCTTTGGGGAGTAGTAGAGATTGGGAGAGTAGGAGAGCTTTGGGGAGTAAGAGAGCTTGGGGGATTAAGAGAGCTTGGGGGAGTAAGAGAGCTTGGGGGTGTAAGAGAACTTAGGGGAGTAGGAGAGCTTTCTGGAATAAGATAGGTGTGGGAGTAGGAGAGCTTAGGGGAGTAGGAGAGCTTGGGGGAGTAAGAGAGCTTGGGGGAGTACGAGAGGTTGAGAGAGTAGGAGAGCTTGGGGGAGTAGGTGAGCTTGGGGGAGTAGGAGAATTTGGGAGATTAGGGGAGCTTGGGGGAGTAGGTGAACTTGGCACAGTAGGAGAGCTTGGGGGAGTAAGAGAGCTTGGAGGAGTAAGAGATCTTGGGGGAGTAAGAGAGCTTGGGGGAGTAAGAGAGCTTACGGGAGTAGGAGAGCTTCCTGGAATAGGATAGGTGGGGGAGTAGGAGAGCTTGGGGGAGTAAGAGAGCTTGACGGAGTAGGGGAGCATGGGGGAGTAGGAGAGCTTGCGGGAGTCGGAGGGCTTGGGGGAGTCGGAGAGATTGTGGGCGTTAGAGAGCTTGGAGGAGGAGGAGAAGGAGAGCTTCCCGTAGTAGGACAGCTTGGGGGAGTAGGGTAGCTTCGGGAAGCAGGAGAGCTTACCGAAGTAGGAGAGATTGGTGGAGTAGTACAGCTTGGGGGAGAAGGAGAGCTTGGGGGAGTAGGAGAGCTTGGGGGAGCAGGAGAGCTTTGGGGAGTAGGACAGCTTGGGGGAGTAGGAGAGCTTGGGGCAGTAGCAGAGCTTGGGGGAGTAAGAGAGGTTGGGGAGAAGGAGAACTTCGGGAGAAGGAGAGCAAGGGGCAGAAGGAGAGCAAGGGGGAGAAGGAGAGCTTGGGGGTGAAGGAGAGCTTGGGGGAGAAGGAGTGATTTTGGGAGAAGGAGAGCTTGGGGGAGTAGGAGAGCTTGGGGGAGTAGGAGAGCTTGGGGCAATAGGAGAACTTGGGGTTGTGGGAGAGCTTGGTTGAGTAGGATAGCTTGGGGGAGTAGGAGAGCTTGGGAGAGTAGGAGAGCCTGGGGGAGTAGGAGAGCCTGGGGGTGTATGAGAGCCTGGGCGAGTATGAGAGGCTGGAGGAGTATGAGAGGCTGGGGGAGTATGAGAGGCTGGGGGAGTATGAGAGGCTGTGGGAGTATGAGAGGCTTGGGGAGTATGAGGGCCTGGGGGAGTATGAAAGACTGGGGGAGTATGAGATCCTGGGGGAGTATGAGAGCCTGGGGGAGTATCAGAGCCGGAGGGAGTATGAGAGCCTGGGAGAGTATGAGAGGCTGGGGGAGTATGTGTGGCTGGGGGAGTATGAGAGCCTGGGGGAGAATGAGAGCCTGGGGGAGTATGAGAGCTTGGGGGAGTAGGTGAGCTTGGGGGAGTAGGAGAGCTTGGGGGAGTAGGCGAGCTTGGGGGAGTAGGAGAGCTTGGGGGAGTAGGAGAGCTTGGGGCAGTAGGAGAGCTTGGGAGAGTAGGAGAGGTTGGGGAGAAGGAGAACTTCGGGAGAAGGAGAGCAAGGGGCAGAAGGGGAGCAAGGGGGAGAAGGAGAGCTTGGGGGTGAAGTAGAGCTTGGGGGGGAAGGAGAGCTTTTGGGAGAAGGAGAGCTTGGGGGAGTAGGAGAGCTTGGGGGAGAAGGAGAGCTTGGGGGAATAGGAGAACTTGGGGGAGTGGGATAGCTTGGTTAATCAGGATAGCTTGGGGGAGTAGGAGAGCTTGGGGGAGTAGGAGAGCCTGGGGGAGTAGGGGTGCCTGGGGGTGTATGAGAGCCTGGGGGAGTATGAGAGGCTGGAGGAGTATGAGAGGCTGGGGGAGTATGAGTGGCTGGGGGAGTATGAGAGGCTGGGGGAGTATGAGAGGCTTGGGGAGTATGAGAGCCTGGGGGAGTATGAGAGACTGGGGGAGTATAAGATCCTGGGGGAGTATGAGAGCCTTGGGGAGTATCAGAGCCTGGGGGTGTATGGGATCCTGGGAGAGTATGAGAATCTGGGGGAGTATGTGTGGCTGGGGGAGTATGAGAGCCTGGGGGAGAATGAGAGCCTGGGGGAGTATGAGAGCTTGGGGGAGTAGGAGAGCTTGGGGGAGTAGTAAGCTTGGGGGAGTAGGCGAGCTTGGGGGAGTAGGAGACCTTGGGGGAGTAGCAGATCTTGGGGGAGTAGGAGAGCTTGGGGGATTAGGAGAGCTTGCGGGAGTAGGAGAGCTTGGGGGAAATAGGAGAGCTTGGGAGATTAGGAGAGCTTGGCGGAGTAGGAGAACTTGGGGCAGTACGAGAGCTTAGGGGAGTAGGAGAGCTTGGGGGAGTGGGAGTTCTTGGGGGAGGAAGAGAGCTTGGGGGAGAAGGAGAGCTTGGGGGAGTAGGAGAATTTGTCAGAGTAGGAGAGCTTGGAGGAGTAAGAGAGCTTAGGAGAGTAACAGAGCTTTGGGGAGTAGGAGAGTTTGTGGGAGTAGGACAGCTTGGGGGAGTAAGAGAGATTAGGGGAGTAAGAGACATTGGGGGAGTAGGAGAGCTTGGGGGAGGAGGAGAGCTTGGGGCAATAGGAGCGCTTGGGGATTAGGAGAGCTTGGCGGAGAAGCAGAGCTTGGGGGAGTAGGAGAACATGGCAGAGTAGGAGAGCTTGGAGGAGTCATGTAACTTAGGGGAGTAAGAGAGCTTGGAGGAGTAAGAGAGCTTGGGGGAATACGAGAGCTTGGGGAGTAGGAGAGCTTGGGGGAGTCGGGGAGCTTGGGGTAGCAGGAGAAATTGGGGGATTCGGGGAACTTGGGGGAGTAGGAGAACTTGGCACAGTAGGAGAGCTTGGGGGAGTAAGAGAGGTTGGGGGAGTAAGAGAGCTTGGGGGAGTGAGAGAGCTTGGGGGAGTAAGAGAGCTTGGGGGAGTAAGAGAGCTTGGGGGAGTAAGAGAGCTTGGAGCAGTAGGAGATCTTGGGGGAGTAGGAGATCTTGGGGGAGTAGGAGAGCTTGGCCGAGTAGGAGAGCTTGGGGGAGTAAGAGAGCTTGGTGGAGTAAGAGAGCTTGGGAAGTAAGAGAGCTTGGAGGAGTAAGAGAGCTTGGGGGAGTGGGAGAGCTTGGGGGAGTAGGAGAGCTTGGGGGAGTAGGAGCGCTTGGGGGAGTAGGAGAGCTTGGGGTAGCAGGAGAAATTGGGGGATTCGGGGAACTTGGGGGAGTAGGAGAACTTGGCACAGTAGGAGAGCTTGGGGGAGTAAGCGAGCTTGGGGGAGTAAGAGAGCTTGGGGGAGTGAGAGAGCTTGGGGGAGTAAGAGAGCTTGGGGGAGTAAGAGAGCTTGGGGGAGTAAGAGAGCTTGGAGCAGTCGGAGATCTTGGGGGAGTAGGAGATCTTGGGGGAGTAGGAGAGCTTGTCCGAGTAGGAGAGCTTGGGGGAGTAAGAGAGCTTGGTGGAGTAAGAGAGCTTGGGAAGTAAGAGAGCTTGGGGGAGTAAGAGAGCTTGGGGGAGTGGGAGAGCTTGGGGGAGTAGGAGAGCTTGGGGGAGTAGGAGAGCTTAGGAGAGTAACAGAGCTTTGGGGAGTAGGAGAGTTTGTGGGAGTAGGACAGCTTGGGGGTGTAAGAGAGATTAGGGGAGTAAGAGACCTTGGAGGAGTAGGAGAGCTTGGGGGAGGAAGAGAGCTTGGGGCAATAGAAGCGCTTGTGGGAGTAGGAGAGCGTGGGGGAGAAGCAGAGCTTGGGGGAGTAGGAGAACATGGCAGATTAGGAGAGCTTTGAGGAGTAAGATAACTTGGGGGAGTAAGAGAGCTTGGAGGAGTAAGAGAGCTTGGGGGAATACGAGAGCTTGGGGGAGTAGGAGAGCTTGGGGGAGTCGGGGAGCTTAGGGTAGCAGGAGAAATTGGGGGATTCGGGGAACTTGGGGGAGTAGGAGAACTTGGCACAGTAGGAGAGCTTGTGGGAGTAAGAGAGCTTGGGGGAGTGAGAGAGCTTGGGGGAGTAAGAGAGCTTGGGGGAGTAAGAGAGCTTGGGGGAGTAAGAGAGCTTGGAGCAATCGGAGATCTTGGGGGAGTAGGAGATCTTGGGGGAGTAGGAGAGCTTGTCCGAGTAGGAGAGCTTGGGGGAGTAAGAGAGCTTGGTGGAGTAAGAGAGCTTGGGAAGTAAGAGAGCTTGGGGGAGTAAGAGAGCTTGGGGGAATGGGAGAGCTTGGGGGAGTAGGAGAGCTTGGGGGAGTAGGAGCGCTTGGGGGAGTAGGAGAGCTTGGGGGAGTAGGAGAGTATGGTGGAGTCGGAGAGCTTGGGGGAGTAGGAGAGCCTGGGAGAGTAGGAGAGCTTGGGGGAATAAGAGAGCTTGGGGAGTAAGAGAGCTTGGGGGAGTGGGAGAGCTTGGGGGAGTAGGAGAGCTTGGGGGATTAGGAGAGCTAGGGGGAGTAGGAGCGCTTGGGGAGTAAGAGAGCTTGGGGAGTAAGAGAGCTTGGGTGAGTGGGAGAGCTTGGGGGAGTAGGAGAGATTGGGGGAGTAGGAGCGCTTGGGGTTGTAGGAGAGCTTGGGGGAGTAGGCGAGCTTGGGGGAGTAGGAGAGCTTGGGGGAGTAGGAGAGCTTGGGGCAGTAGGAGAGCTTGGGAGAGTAGGAGAGGTTGGGGAGAAGGAGAACTTCTGGAGAAGGAGACCAAGGGGCAGAAGTAGAGCAAGGGGGAGAAGGAGAGCTTGGGGGTGAAGGAGAGCTTGGGGGAGAAGGAGAGCTTTTGGGAGAAGGAGAGCTTTGGGGAGTAGGAGAGCTTGGGAGAGAAGGAGAGCTTGGGGGAATAGGAGAATTGGGGGAGTGGGAGAGCTTGGTTGAGCAGGATAGCTTGGGGGAGTCGGAGAGCTTGGGGGAGTAGGAGAGCCTGGGAGAGTAGGAGAGCCTGGGGGAGTAGGAGAGCCTGGTGGTGTATGAGAGCCTGGGGGAGTATGAGAGGCTGGAGTAGGATGAGAGGCTGGGGGAGTATGAGAGGCTGGGGGAGTATGAGAGGCTGAGGGAGTATGAGAGGCTTGGGGAGTATTAGAGCCTGGGGGAGTATGAGAGACTGGGGGAGCATGAGATCCTGTGGGAGAATGAGAGCCTGGGGGAGTATCAGAGACTGGGGGAGTATGGGAGCCTGGGAGAGTATGAGAATCTGGGGGTGTATGTGTGGCTGGGGGAGTATGAGAGCCTGGGGGAGAATGAGAGCCTGGGGGATTATGAGAGCTTGGGGGATTACGAGAGCTTGGGGGAGTAGGAGAGCTTGGGGGAGTCGGGGAGCTTGGGCTAGCAGGAGAAATTGGGGGATTCGGGGAACTTGGGGGAGTAGGAGAACTTGGCACAGTAGGAGAGCTTGGGGGAGTAAGAGAGCTTGGGGGAGTAAGAGAGCTTGGGGGAGTGAGAGAGCTTGGGGGAGTAAGAGAGCTTGGGGGAGTAAGAGAGCTTGGGGGAGTAAGAGAGCTTGGGGGAGTGAGAGAGCTTGGGGGAGTAAGAGAGCTTGGGGGAGTAAGAGAGCTTGGGGGAGTAAGAGAGCTTGGAGCAGTCGGAGATCTTGGGGGAGTAGGAGATCTTGGGGGAGTAGGAGAGCTTCTCCGAGTAGGAGAGCTTGGGGGAGTAAGAGAGCTTGGTGGAGTAAGAGAGCTTGGGAAGTAAGAGAGCTTGGGGGAGTAAGAGAGCTTGGGGGAGTGGGAGAGCTTGGGGGAGTAGGTGAGCTTGGGGGAGTAGGAGCGCTTGGGGGAGTAGGAGAGCTTGGGGGAGTAGGAGAGCATGGTGGAGTCGGAGAGCTTGGGGGAGTAGGAGAGCCTGGGAGAGTAGGAGAGCTTGGGGGAATAAGAGATCTTGGGGGAGGAGGACATCTTGGGGGAGTAGGAGAGTTTGGGGGAGTAGGAGAGCTTGGGGGGTAGGAGAGGTTATGGGAGTAGGAGAGCGTGGGGGAGTAGGAGAGCTTGGGATAGTAGGAGATCTTTGGGGAGTAAGTGAGCTTGTGGGAGTAGGAGAGCTTGGGGGAGTAGGAGAGCTTGGGGGATTAGGAGAGCTAGGGGGAGTAGGAGCGCTTGGGGAGTAAGAGAGCTTGGGGAGTAAGAGAGCTTGGGTGAGTGGGAGAGCTTGGGGGAGCAGGAGAGATTGGGGGATTAGGAGCGCTTGGGGGTGTAGGAGAGCTTGGGGGATTGGAGAGCTTGGGGGAGTAGGAGAGCTTGGGAGAGTAGGAGAGCTTGGGGGAGTAGGAGATCTTGGGGGAGTAGGAGAGTTTGGGGGAGTAGGAGAGCTTGGGGGAGTAGGAGAGCTTGGGGGAGTAGGAAAACTTGGGGCAGAAGGAGAGCTTGGGAGAGTAGGAGAGCTTTGGGGAGTAGGAGCGCTTGGGGGAGTCGGGGAGCTTGGGGGAGTAGGAGAGCTTGGGGGAGTAGGACAGCTTGGGGGAGTAGGAGAGCTTGGGGCAGTAGCAGAGCTTGGGAGAGTAGGAGAGGTTGGGGAGAAGGAGAACTTCGGGAGAAGGAGAGCAAGGGGCAGAAGGAGAGCTAGGGGGAGAAGGAGAGATGGGGGTGAAGGAGAACTTGGGGGAGAAGGAGAGCTTTTGGGAGAAGGAGAGCTTGGGGGAGTAGGAGAGCTTGGGGGAGTAGGAGAGCTTGGGGGAATAGGAGAACTTGGGGAAGTGGGAGAGCTTGGTTGAGTAGGATAGCTTGGGGGAGTAGGAGAGCTTGGGAGAGTAGGAGAGCCTGGGGGAGTAGGAGAGCCTGGGGGTGTATGAGAGCCTGGGGGAGTATGAGAGGCTGGAGGAGTATGAGAGGCTGGGGGAGTATGAGAGGCTGGGGGAGTATGAGAGGCTGTGGAAGTATGAGAGGCTTGGGGAGTATGAGGGCCTGGGGGAGTATGAGAGCCTGGGGGAGTATGAGATCCTGGGGGAGTATGAGAGCCTGGGGGAGTATCAGAGCCTGAGGGAGTATGAGAGCCTGGGAGAATATGAGAGGCTGGGGGAGTATGTGTGGCTGGGGGAGTATGAGAGCCTGGGGGAGAATGAAAGCCTGGGGGAGTATGAGAGCTTGGGGGAGTAGGTGAGCTTGGGGGAGTAGGAGAGCTTGGGGGAGTAGGCGAGCTTGGGGGAGTAGGAGAGCTTGGGGGAGTAGGAGAGCTTGGGGCAGTAGGAGAGCTTGGGAGAGTAGGAGAGGTTGGGGAGAAGGAGAACTTCGGGAGAAGGAGAGCAAGGGGCAGAAGTAGAGAAAGGGGGAGAAGGAGAGCTTGGGGGTGAAGGAGAGCTTGGGGGAGAAGGAGAGCTTTTGGGAGAAGGAGAGCTTGGGGGAGTAGGAGAGCTTGGGAGAGATGGAGAGCTTGTGTCGAATAGGAGAATTGGGGGAGTGGGAGAGCTTGGTTGAGCAGGATAGCTTGGGGGAGTCGGAGAGCTTGGGGGAGTAGGAGAGCCTGGGGGAGGAGGAGAGCCTGGGGGAGTAGGAGAGCCTGGTGGTGTACGAGAGCCTGGGGGAGTATGAGAGGCTGGAGTAGTATGAGAGGCTGGGGGAGTATGAGAGGCTGGGGGAGTGTGAGAGGCTGAGGGAGTATGAGAGGCTTGGGGAGTATGAGAGCCTGGGGGAGTATGAGAGACTGGGGGAGTATGAGATCCTGGGGGAGTATGAGAGCCTGGGGGAGTATCAGAGACTGGGGGAGTATGGCAGCCTGGGAGAGTATGAGAATCTGGGGGAGTATGTGTGGCTGGGGGAGTATGAGAGCCTGGGGGAGAATGAGAGCCTGGGGGATTATGAGAGCTTGGGGGAGTAGGAGAGCTTGGGGGAGTAGTAAGCTTGGGGGAGTAGGCGAGCTTGGGGGAGTAGGAGACCTTGGGGGAGCAGCAGATCTTGGGGGAGTAGGAGAGCTTGGGGGTTTAGGAGAGCTTGCGGGAGTAGGAGAGCTTGGGGGAATAGGAGAGCTTGGGAGATTAGGAGAGCTTGGCGGAGTAGGGGAACTTGGGGCAGTACGAGAGCTTAGGGGAGTAGGAGAGCTTGGGGGAGTAGGAGTTCTTGGGGGAGGAAGAGAGCTTGGGGGAGAAGGAGAGCTTGGGGGAGTAGGAGAATTTGTCAGAGTAGGAGAGCTTGGAGGAGTAAGAGAGCTCAGGAGAGTAACAGAGCTTTGGGCAGTAGGAGAGTTTGTGGGAGTAGGACAGCTTGGGGGTGTAAGAGAGATTAGGGGAGTAAGAGACCTTGGAGGAGTAGGAGAGCTTGGGGGAGGAGGAGAGATTGGGGCAATAGAAGCGCTTGGGGGAGTAGGAGAGCTTGGGGGAGAAGCAGAGCTTGGGGGAATAGGAGAACATGGCAGATTAGGAGAGCTTGGAGGAGTAAGATAATTGGGGGAGTAAGAGAGCTTGGAGGAGTAAGAGAGCTTGGTGGAATACGAGAGCTTGGGGGAGTAGGAGAGCTTGGGGGAGTCGGGGAGCTTGGGGTAGCAGGAGAAATTGGGGGATTCGGGGAACTTGGGGGAGTAGGAGAACTTGGCACAGTAGGAGAGCTTGGGGGAGTAAGAGAGCTTGGGGGAGTAAGAGAGCTTGGGGGAGGGAGAGAGCTTGGGGGAGTAAGAGAGCTTGGGGGAGTAAGAGAGCTTGGGGGACTAAGAGAGCTTGGAGCAGTCGGAGATATGGTGGAGTCGGAGAGCTTGGGGGAGTAGGAGAGCCTGGGAGAGTAGGAGAGCTTGGGGGAATAAGAGATCTTGGGGGAGGAGGACATCTTGGGGGAGTAGGAGAGTTTGGGGGAGTAGGAGAGCTTGGGGGTAGGAGAGGTTATGGGAGTAGGAGAGCGTGGGGGAGTAGGAGAGCTTGGGAGAGTAGGAGAGCTTTGGGGAGTAGGTGAGCTTGTGGGAGTAGGAGAGCTTGGGGGAGTAGGAGAGCTTGGGGGATTAGGAGATCTAGGGGGAGTAGGAGCGCTTGGGGGAGTAGGAGAGATTGGGAGAGTAGGAGAGCTTGGGGGAGTAGGAGGTCTTGGGGGAGTAGGAGAGTTTGGGGGAGTAGGAGAGCTTGGGGGAGTAGGAGAGCTTGGGGGAGTAGGAAAGCTTGGGGCAGAAGGAGAGCTTGGGAGAGTAGGAGAGCTTTGGGGAGTAGCAGAGCTTGGGGGAGTAAGAGAGCTTGGGGGAGGATGAGAGCTTGGGGGTGTAGGAGAGTTTGGGGTCTAGGAGTGCTTGGGTTAGTAGGAGATCTTGGGGGAGTAGGAGAGCTTGGGAGGGTAGGAGAGCTTGGGGGAGTCGGAGAGATTGGGGGAGTAGGAGAGCTTGGGAGGGTAGGAGAGCTTGGGGCGGAAGAGAGCTTGGGGGCGTATGAGAGCTTAGGGGAGTAGGAGAGCTTGGGGAAGCAGGAGAGCTTGGGGAAGTCGTAGAGCTTGGGGGAGTGGGAGAGCTTGGGCGAGTAGGAGAGCTTGGGGGAGTAAGAGAGCTTGGGGGAGTAAGAGAGCTTGGGAGAGTAGGAGAGCTTTGGGGAGTAAGAGAGTTTGTGGGATAGGAGAAATTGGGGAAGTAAGAGAGCTTAGGGGATTAAGAGAGCTTGGGGGAGTTGGAGAGCTTGGGGCAGTAGGAGAGTTTGGGGCAGTAGGAGCGCTTGGGGGAGTAGGCGAGCTTGGGGGAGAAGGAGAGCTTGGGGGAGTAGGAGAACATGGCAGAGTAGGAGAGCTTGGAGGAGAAAGAGAATTTGCGGGAGTAAGAGAGCTTGGGGGAGTAAGAGAGCTTGGGGGAATACGAGAGCTTGGGGGAGTAGCAGAGCTTGGGGTAGTCGGGGAGCTTGGGGGAGTAGGAGAAATTGGGGGATTCGGGGAACTTGGGGGAGTAGGAGAACTTGGCACAGTAGGATAGCTTGGGGGGGTAAGAGAGCTTGGGGGAGTAAGAGAGCTTGGGGAAGTGAGATAGCTTGGGGGAGTAAGAGAGCCTGGGGAGTAAGAGAATTTGGGGGAGTAAGAGAGCTTGGGTCAGTAGGAGATCTTGGGGGAGTAGGAAACCTTGGGGGAGTAGGAGAGCTTGGGCGAGTAGGAGAGCTTGGGGGAGTAAGAGAGCTTGGTGGAGTAAGAGAGCTTGGGAAGTAAGAGAGCTTGGGGGAGTAAGAGAGCTTGGGGGAGTGGGAAAGCTTGGGGGAGTAGGAGAGTTTTGGGAAGTAGGAGCGCTTGGGGGAGTAGGAGAGCTTGGGGGAGTAGAAGAACCTGGGAGAGTAGGAGAGCTTGGGGGAGTAGGAGATCTTGGCGGAGTAGGAGATCTTGGGGGAGTAGGAGAGTTTGGGGGAGTAGGACAGCTTGGGGGAGTAGGAGAGGTTATGGGAGAAGGAGAGCGTGGGGGAGTAGGAGAGCTTGGGAGAGTAGGAGAGCTTTGGGAAGTAGGGGAGCTTGTGGGAGTAGGAGAGCTTGGGGGAGTAGGAGAGCTTGGGGGATTAGGAGAGATTTGGGGAGTCAGAGAGCTTGGTGCAGTAGGAGAACTCTGGGGATAGGAGATCTTGTGGGAGTAGGAGAGCTTGGGCGAATAGGAGAGCTTGGGTGAGTAAGAGCGCTTGGTGGAGTAAGAGAGCTGGGGAAGTAAGAGAGCTTGGGGAGTAAGAGAGCTTGGGGGAGTGGGAGAGCTTCGGGGAGTAGGAGAGATTGGGAGAGTAGGAGCGCTTGGGGGTGTAGGAGAGCTTGGGGGAGTAGGAGAGCTTGGGGGAGTAGGAGAGCTTGGGAGAGTAGGAGAGTTTGCGGGAGTAGGAGAGCTTTGGAGAGTAGGATGGCTTTGGGGAGCAGGAGAGCTTGGGGGAGGAGGAGAGCTTGGGGGAGAATGAGAACTTGGGGGAGTAGGAGAGCTTGGGGGAGTAGGAGAGCTTGGGAGAGTAGGAGAGCTTGGCGGAGTAGGAGAAGTTGGGGCAGTAGGAGAGCTTAGGGGATTAGGAGAGCTTGGGGGAGTAGGAGAGCTTGGGAGGGTAGGAGAGCTTGGGGGAAACGGAGAGATTGGGGGAGTAGGAGAGCTTGGGAAGGTAGGAGAGCTTGGGGGCGTATGAGAGCTTGGGGGCGTATGAGAGCTTGGGGGAGTATGAGAGCTTGGGGAAGTAGGAGAGCTTGGGGAAGACGGAGAGCTTGGGGGAGTGGGAGAGCTTGGCCGAGCAGGAGAGCTTGGAGGAGTAAGAGAGATTGGGGGAGGAAGAGAAATTGGGAGAGAAAGAGAGCATGGGGAGTAAGAGAGCTTGGGGGAGTAGGAGAGCTTGGGGGAGTAGGAGAATTTGGGGGAGTAGGAGAGCTTGGGGGTGTAGGAGAGCTTGGGGCAGTAGGAGCGCTTGGGGGAGTAGGAGAATTTGGGGGAGAAGGAGAGCTTGCGGGAGTAGGAGAATTTGTCAGAGTAGGAGAGCTTGGAGGATTAAGAGAGCTTGGGAGAGTAGGAGAGCTTTGGGGAGTAGGAGAGCTTGGGGGAGTAAGAGAGCTTAGGGGAGTAAGAGAGCTTGGGGTAGTAGGAGAGCTTGGGGCAGTAGGAGAGCTTGGGGCAGTAGGAACGCTTGGGGGAGTAGGAGAGCTTGGGGGAGAATGAGAGCTTGGGGGGTAGGAGAACATGGCAGAGTAGGAGAGCTTGGAGGAGTAAGAGAACTTGGTGGAGTAAGAGAGCTTGGGGGAGTAAGAGAGCTTGGGGAAATACGAGAGCTTGGGGGAGTAGGAGAGCTTGGGGGTGTCGGGGAGCTTGGGGGAGTAGGAGAAATTGGGGGATTCGGGGAACTTGGGGGAGTAGGAGAACTTGGCACAGTAGGAGAGGTTGGGGGAGTAAGAGAGCTTGGGGGAGTAAGAGAGCTTGGGGGAGTGCGAGAGCTTGGGGAAGTAAGAGAGCTTGGGACAGTAAGAGAGCTTGGAGGTGTAAGAGTGCTTGGGGCAGTAGGAGATCTTGGGGGAGTAGGAGATCTTGGGAGAGTTGAGAGCTTGGGCGAGTAGGAGAACTTGGCGGAGTAAGAGAGCTTGGTGGAGTAAGAGAGCTTGGGAAGTAAGAGAGCTTGGGGGAGTAAGAGAGCTTGGGGAAGTGGGAGAGCTTGGGGGAGTAGGAGAGCTTGGTGGAGTAGGAGCGCTTGGGGGAGTAGGAGAGCTTGGGGGAGTAGGAGAGCTTGGTGGAGTAGGAGAGCTTGGGGGAGTAGGAGTGCCTGGGAGAGTAGGAGAGCTTGTGGAGTAGGAGATCTAGGGGAAGTAGGACATCTTGGGGGAGTAGGAGAGTTTGGGGGAGTAGGAGAGTTTGGGGGAGTAGGAGAGGTTATGGGAGTAGGAGAGCGTGGGGGAGTAGGAGAGCTTGGGGGATTAGGAGAGCTTGGGGGAGTCAGAGCGCTTGGGGCAGTAGGAGGACTCTGGGAAGTAGGAGATCTTGGGGGAGTAGGAGAGCTTGGGCGAGTAGGAGAGCTTGGGGAATAAGAGAGCTTGGTGGAGTAAGAGATCTTGGGGAGTAAGAGAGCTTAGGGAGTAAGAGAGCTTGGGGGAGTGGGAGAGCTTGGGGGAGTAGGAGAGATTGCGGGAGTAGGAGCGCTTGGGGGTGTAGGTGAGCTTGGGAGAGTAGGAGAGCTTGGGGGAGTAGGAGAGCTTGGTGGAGTAGGAGAGCTTGGGAGAGTAGGAGAGCTTGGAGGAGTAGGAGATCTTGGGGGAGTAGGAGAGTTTGGGGGAGTAGGAGAGCTTGGAGGAGTAGGAGAGCTTGGGGGAGTAGGAAAGCTTGCGGCAGTAGGAGAGCTTGGGAGAGTAGGAGAGCTTTAGGGAGTAGAAGAGCTTGGGGGAGTAAGAGAGCTTGGGGGAGTAGGAGAGCTTGGGGGAGTAGGAGAGCTTGGGGTCTAGGAGAGCTTGGTGTAGTAGCTGATCTTGGGGGAGTAGGAGAGCTTGGGGAATTAGGAGAGCTTGGGGGAGTAGGAGAGCTTGGGGGAGCAGGAGAGCTTGGGAGAGTAGGAGAGCTTGGCGGAGTAGGAGAACTTGGGGCAGTAGGATAGCTTAGGGGAGCAGGAGAGCTTGGGGGAGTCGGAGAGCTTGGGGGAGTAGGAGAGCTTGGGAGGGTAGGAGAGCTTGGTGGCGTATGAGAGCTTGGGGGAATAGGAGAACTTGGGGGAGTGGGAGAGCTTGGTTGAGTAGGATAGCTTGGGGGAGTAAGAGAGCTTGGGAGAGTAGGAGAGCCTGGGGGAGTAGGAGAGCCTGGGGGTGTATGAGAGCCTGGGGGAGTATGAGAGGCTGGAGGAGTATGAGAGGCTGGGGGAGTATGAGAGGCTGGGGGAGTATGAGAGGCTGTGGGAGTATGAGAGGCTTGGGGAGTATGAGGGCCTGGGGGAGTATGAGAAACTGGGGGAGTATGAGAGACTGGGGGAGTATCAGATCCTGGGGGAGTATGAGAGCCTGGGGGAGTATCAGAGCCTGAGGGAGTATGAGAGCCTGGGAGAGTATGAGAGGCTGGGGGAGTATGTGTGGCTGGGGGAGTATGAGAGCCTGGGGGAGAATGAGAGCCTGGGGGAGTATGAGAGCTTGGGGGAGTAGGTGAGCTTGGGGGAGTAGGAGAGCTTGGGGGAGTAGGCGAGCTTGGGGGAGTAGGAGAGCTTGGGGGAGTAGGAGAGCTTGGGGGAGTAGGAGAGCTTGGGAGAGTAGGAGAGCTTGGCGGAGTAGGAGAAGTTGGGGCAGTAGGAGAGCTTAGGGGATTAGGAGAGCTTGGGGGAGTAGGAGAGCTTGGGAGGGTAGGAGAGCTTGGGGGAAACGGAGAGATTGGGGGAGTAGCAGAGCTTGGGGTAGTCGGGGAGCTTGGGGGAGTAGGAGAGCTTGGGGAAGTTGTAGAGCTTTGGGGAGTGGGAGACCTTGGGCGAGTTGGAGTGCTTGGGGGACTAAGAGAGCTTGGGGGAGGAAGAGAGCTTGGGGGAGAAAGAGTGCATGGGGAAGTAAGAGAGCTTGGGGGAGTAGGAGAGCTTGGGGGAGTAGGAGAGTTTGGGGGAGTAGGAGAGCTTGGGGCAGTAGGAGCGCTTGGGGGAGTAGGAGAGCTTGGGGGAGAAGGAGAGCTTGGGGGAGTAGGAGAATTTGTCAGAGTAGGAGAGCTTGGAGGAGTAAGAGAGCTTGGGAGAGTAGGAGATCTTTGGGGAGTAGGAGAGTTTGTGGGAGCAGGAGAGCTTGGGGGAGTAAGAAAGCTTAGGAGAGTAAGAGAGCTTGGGTGAGTAGGAGAGCTTGGGGCAGTAGGAGAGCTTGGGGCAGTAGGAGCGCTTGGGGGAGTAGGAGAGCTTGGGGGAGAAGGAGAGCTTGGGGGAGTAGGAGAACATGGCAGAGTAGGAGAGCTTGGAGGAGTAAGAGAACTTGGGGGAGTAAGAGAGCTTTGGGGAGTAAGAGAGCTTGGGGGAATACGAGAGCTTGGGGGAGTAGCAGAGCTTGGGGTAGTCGGGGAGCTTGGGGGAGTAGGAGAAATTGGGGGATTCGGGGAACTTGGGTGAGTAGGAGAACTTGGCACAGTAGGAGAGCTTGGGGGGCGTAAGAGAGCTTGGGGGAGTAAGAGAGCTTGGGGGATTGAGATAACTTGGGGGAGTAAGAGAGCCTGGGGGAGTAAGAGAACTTGGGGGAGAAGGAGAGCTTGGGGGAATAGGAGAATTGGGGGAGTGGGAGAGCTTGGTTGAGCAGGATAGCTTGGGGGAGTCGGAGAGCTTGGGGGAGTAGGAGAGCCTGGGGGAGGAGGAGAGCCTGGGGGAGTAGGAGAGCCTGGTGGTGTATGAGAGCCTGGGGGAGTATGAGAGGCTGGAGTAGTATGAGAGGCTGGGGGAGTATGAGAGGCTGGGGGAGTATGAGAGGCTGAGGGAGTATGAGAGGCTTGGGGAGTATGAGAGCCTGGGGGAGTATGAGAGACTGGGGGAGTATGGGAGCCTGGGAGAGTATGAGAATCTGGGGGAGTATGTGTGGCTGGGGGAGTATGAGAGCCTGGGGGAGAATGAGAGCCTGGGGGATTATGAGAGCTTGGGGGAGTAGGAGAGCTTGGGGGAGTAGTAAGCTTGGGGGAGTAGGCGAGCTTGGGGGAGTAGGTGACCTTGGGGGAGCAGCAGATCTTGGGGGAGTAGGAGAGCTTGGGGGTTTAGGAGAGCTTGCGGGAGTAGGAGAGCTTGGGGGAAATAGGAGAGCTTGGGAGATTAGGAGAGCTTGGCGGAGTAGGAGAACTTGGGGCAGTACGAGAGCTTAGGGGAGTAGGAGAGCTTGGGGGCGTAGGAATTCTTGGGGGAGGAAGAGAGCTTGGGGGAGAAGGAGAGCTTGGGGGAGTAGGAGAATTTGTCAGAGTAGGAGAGCTTGGAGGAGTAAGAGAGCTTAGGAGAGTAACAGAGCTTTGGGGAGTAGGAGAGTTTGTGGGAGTAGGACAGCTTGGGGGTGTAAGAGAGATTAGGGGAGTAAGAGACCTTGCAGGAGTAGGAGAGCTTGGGGGAGGAGGAGAGCTTGGGGCAATAAAAGCGCTTGGGGGAGTAGGAGAGCTTGGGGGAGAAGCAGAGCTTGGGGAGTAGGAGAACATGGCAGATTAGGAGAGCTTGGAGGAGTAAGATAACTTGGGGGAGTAAGAGAGCTTGGAGGAGTAAGAGAGCTTGGGGGAATACGAGAGCTTGGGGGAGTAGGAGAGCTTGGGGGAGTCGGGGAGCTTGGGGTAGCAGGAGAAATTGGGGGATTCGGGGAACTTGGGGGAGTAGGAGAACTTGGCACAGTAGGAGAGCTTGGGGGAGTAAGAGAGCTTGGGGGAGTAAGAGAGCTTGGGGGAGGGAGAGAGCTTGGGGGAGTAAGAGAGCTTGGGGGAGTAAGAGAGCTTGGGGGAGTAAGAGAGCTTGGAGCAGTAGGAGATCTTGGGGGAGTAGGAGATCTTGGGGGAGTAGGAGAGCTTGGGCGAGTAGGAGAGCTTGGGGGAGTAAGAGAGCTTGGTGGAGTAAGAGAGCTTGGGAAGTAAGAGAGCTTGGGGGAGTAAGAGAGCTTGGGGGAGTGGGAGAGCTTGGGGGAGTAGGAAATCTTGGGGGAGTAGGAGCGCTTGGGGGAGTAGGAGAGCTTGGGGGAGTAGGAGAGCATGGTGGAGTCGGAGAGCTTGGGGGAGTAGGAGAGCCTGGGAGAGTAGGAGAGCTTGTGGGAATAAGAGATCTTGGGGGAGGAGGACATATTGGGGGAGCAGGAGAGTTTGGGGGAGTAGGAGAGCTTGGGAGGCAGGAGAGGTTATGGGAGTAGGAGAGCGTGGGGGAGTAGGAGAGCTTGGGAGAGCAGGAGAGCTTTGGGGAGTAGGGGAGCTTGTGGGAGTAGGAGAGCTTGGGGGAGTAGGAGAGTTTGGGGGATTAGGAGAGCTAGGGGGAGTAGGAGCGCTTGGGGAGTAAGAGAGCTTGGGGAGTAAGAGAGCTTGGGGGAGTGGGAGAGCTTGGGGGAGTAGGAGAGATTGGGCGAGTAGGAGCGCTTGGGGGTGTAGGAGAGCTTGGGGTAGTAGGAGAGCTTGGGGGAGTAGGAGAGCTTGGGGGAGTATGAGTGCTTGGGAGAGTAGGAGAGCTTGGGGGAGTAGGAGATCTTGGGGGAGTGGGAGAGTTTGGGAGAGTAGGAGAGCTTGGGGGAGTAGGAGAGCTTGGGGGAGTAGGAAAGCTAGGGGCAGAAGGAGAGCTTGGGAGAGTAGGAGAGCTTTGGGGAGTAGCAGAGCTTGGGGGAGTAGGAGAGCTTGGGGGAGGATGAGAGCTTGGGGGAGTAGGAGAGTTTGGGGTCTAGGAGTGCTTGGGGTAGTAGGAGATCTTGGGGGAGTAGGAGAGCTTGGGGGATTAGGAGAGCTTGGGGGAGTTGGAGAGCTTGGGGGAGTAAGAGAGCTTTGGAGAGTAGGAGAGCTTGGGGGAGAAGGAGAGCTTGGGGGAGTAGAAGAGCTTGGGGGAGTCGGAGAGCTTGGGGGAGTAGGAGAGCTTGGGAGGGTAGGAGCGCTTCGGGGCGTATGAGAGCTTGGGGCCGTATGAGAGCTTGGGGGAGTGTGAGAGATTGGGGTGTATGAGAGCTTGGGGAAGTAGGCGAGCTTGAGGGAGTAGTAGAGCTTGTGGGAGTGGGAGAGCTTGGGCGAGTAGGAGAGCTTGGGGGAGTAAGAGAACTTGGGGGAGTAGGAGCGCTTGTGCGAGTAGGAGAGCTTGGGAGAGTAGGAGAGCTTGGCGGAGTAGGAGAACTTGGGGCAGTAGGAGAGCTTAGGGGAGTGGAAGAGCTTGGGGGAGTAGGAGAGCTTGGGAGGGCAGGAGAGCTTGGGGGAGTCGGAGAGATTGGGGAGTAGGAGAGCTTGGGAGGGTCGGAGAGCTTGGGGGCGTATGAGACCTTGGGGGCGTATGAGAGTTTGGAGGAGTATGAGAGCTCGGGGAGGTAGGAGAGCTTGGGGAAGTAGTAGAGCTTTGGGGAGTGGGAGACCTTGGGCGAGTAGGAGTGCTTGGGGGAGTAAGAGAGCTTGGGGGAGGAAGAGAGCTTGGGGGAGAAAGAGAGCATGGGGGAGTAAGAGAGCTTGGGGGAGTAGGAGAGCTTGGGGGAGTAGGAGAGCTTGGGGGAGTAGGAGATTTTGGGGGAGTAGGAGAGCTTGGAGCAGTAGGAGCGCTCGGGGGAGTAGGAGAGCTTGGGGGAGAAGGAGAGCTTGGGGGAGTAGTAGAATTTGTCAGAGTAGGAGAGCTTGGAGGAGTAAGAGAGCTTGGGAGAGTAGGAGAGCTTTGGGGAGTAGGAGAGTTTGTGGGAGCAGGAGAGCTTGGGGGAGTAAGAGAGCTTAGGGGAGTAAGAGAGCTTGGGTGAGTAGGAGAGCTTGGGGCAGTAGGAGAGCTTGGGGCAGTAGGACCGCTTGGGGGAGTAGGAGAGCTTGGGGGAGAAGGAGAGCTTGGGGGAGTAGGAGAACATGGCAGAGTAGGAGAGCTTGGAGGAGTAAGAGAACTTGGGGGAGTAAGAGAGCTTGGGGGAGTAAGAGAGCTTGGGGGAATACGAGAGCTTGGGGGAGTAGCAGAGCTTGGGGTAGTCGGGGAGCTTGGGGGAGTAGGAGAAATTGGGGGATTCGGGGAACTTGGATGAGTAGGAGAACTTGGCACAGTAGGAGAGCTTGGGGGGGGGTAAGAGAACTTGGGGGAGTAAGAGAGCTTGGGGGAGTAAGAGAACTTGGGGGAGTAAAAGAGCTTGGGTCAGTAGGAGATCTTGGGGGAGTAGGAAACCTTGGGGGATTAGGAGAGCTTGACGAGTAGGAGAGCTTGGGGGAGTAAGAGAGCTTGGTGGAGTAAGAGAGCTTAGGAAGTAAGAGAGCTTGGGGGAGTAAGAGAGCTTGGGGGAGTGGGAGAGCTTGGGGGAGTAGGAGAGCTTGGGGGTGTAGGAGCGCTTGGGGGAGTAGGAGAGCTTGGGGGAGTAGGAGAGCTTGGGGGAGTAGGAGAGCTTGGGGGAGTAGGAGAACCTGGGAGAGTAGGAGAGCTTGAGGGAGTAGGAGATCTTGGGGGAGTAGGAGATTTTGGGGGAGTAGGAGAGTTTGGGGGAGTAGGACAGCTTGGGAGAGTAGGAGAGCTTTGGGAAGTAGGGGAGCTTGTGGGAGTAGGAGAGCTTAGGGGAGTAGGAGAGCTTCGGGGATTAGGAGAGCTTTGGGGAGTCAGAGAGCTTGGGGCAGTAGGAGAACTCTGGGGATAGGAGATCTTGGGTGAGTAGGAGAGCTTGGGCGAATAGGAGAGCTTGGGGGAGTAAGAGAGCTTGGTGGAGTAAGAGAGCTTGGGGAGTAAGAGAGCTTGGGGAGTAAGAGATCTTGGGGGAGTGGGAGAGCTTCGGGGAGTAGGAGAGCTAGGGGGAGTAGGAGAGCTTGGGAGAGTAGGAGAGCTTGCGGGAGTAGGAGAGCTTTGGAGAGTAGGATGGCTTTGGGGAGTAGGAGAGCTTGGGGGAGTAGGAGAGCTTGGGGGAGTAGGAGAACTTGGGGGAGTAGGAGAGCTTGGGGGAGTAGGAGAGCTTGGGGGAGTAGGAGAGCTAGGGGGAGTAGGAGAGCTTGGGGGAGTAGGAGAGCTTGGGGGAGTAGGAGAACTTGGGGGAGTAGGAGAGCTTGGCTGAGTAGGAGAACTTGGGGCCGTAGGAGAGCATAGGGGAGTAGGAGAGCTTGGGGGAGTAGGAGAGCTTGGGAGGGTAGGGTAGCTTGGGGGAGTCGGAGAGATTGGGGGAGTAGGAGAGCTTGGGAGGGTAGGAGAGCTTGGGGGCTTATGAGAGCTTGGGGTCGTATGAGAGCTTAGGGGAGTAGGAGAGCTTGGGGAAGCAGGAGAGCTTGGGGATGTCGTAGAGCTTGGGGGAGTGGGAGAGCTTGGGCGAGTAGGAGAGCTTGGGGGAGTAAGAGAGCTTGGGGGAGTAAGAGAGCTTGGGAGAGTAGGAGAGCTTTGGGGAGTAGGAGAATTTGGGGGAGTTGGAGAGCTTGGGGCAGTAGGAGAGCTTGGGGCAGTAGGAGCGCTGGTGGGAGTAGGAGAGCTTGGGGGAGAAGGAGAGCTTGGGGGAGTAGGAGAATTTGGCAGAGTAGGAGAGCTTGGAGGAGAAAGAGAATTTGCGGGAGTAAGAGAGCTTGGGGGAGTAAGAGAGCTTGGGGAATACGAGAGCTTGGGGGAGTAGCAGAGCTTGGGGTAGTCGGGGAGCTTGGGGGAGTAGGAGAGCTTGGGGAAGTAGTAGAGCTTTGGGGAGTGGGAGACCTTGGGCGAGTAGGAGTGCTTGGGGGAGTAAGAGAGCTTGGGGGAGGAAGAGAGCTTGGGGGAGAAAGAGTGCATGGGGAAGTAAGAGGGCTTGGGGGAGTAGGAGAGCTTGGGGGAGTAGGAGAGCTTGGGGGAGTAGGAGAGTTTGGGGGAGTAGGAGAGCTTGGGGCAGTAGGAGCGCTTGGGGGAGTAGGAGAGCTTGGGGGAGAAGGAGAGCTTGGGTGAGTAGGAGAATTTGTCAGAGTAGGAGAGCTTGGAGGAGTAAGAGAGCTTGGGAGAGTAGGAGAGCTTTGGGGAGTAGGAGAGTTTGTGGGAGCAGGAGAGCTTGGGGGAGTAAGAGAGCTTAGGGGAGTAAGAGAGCTTGGGTGAGTAGGAGAGCTTGGGGCAGTAGGAGAGCTTGGGGCAGTAGGAGCGCTTGGGGAGTAGGAGAGCTTGGGGGAGAAGGAGAGCTTGGGGGAGTAGGAGAACATGGCAGAGTAGGAGAGCTTGGAGGAGTAAGAGAACTTGGGGGAGTAAGAGAGCTTGGGGGAGTAAGAGAGCTTGGGGGAATACGAGAGCTTGGGGGAGTAGCAGAGCTTGGGGTAGTCGGGGAGCTTGGGGGAGTAGGAGAAATTGGGGGATTCGGGGAACTTGGGTGAGTAGGAGAACTTGGCACAGTAGGAGAGCTTGGGGGGGGGGGTAAGAGAGCTTGGGGGAGTAAGAGAGCTTGGGGGATTGAGATAACTTGGGGGAGTAAGAGAGCCTGGGGGAGTAAGAGAACTTGGGGGAGTAAGAGAGCTTGGGTCAGTAGGAGATCTTGGGGGAGTAGGAAACCTTGGGGAATTAGGAGAGCTTGGGCGAGTAGGAGAGCTTGGGGGCGTAAGAGAGCTTGGTGGAGTAAGAGAGCTTGGGAAGTAAGAGAGCTTGGGGGAGTAAGAGAGCTTGGGGGAGTGGGAGAGCTTGGGGGAGTAGGAGAGCTTGGGGGTGTAGGAGCGCTTGGGGGAGTAGGAGAGCTTGGGGGAGTAGGAGAGCTTGGGGGAGTCGGAGAGCTTGGGGGAGTAGGAGAACCTGGGAGAGTAGGAGAGCTTGTCGGAGCAGGAGATCTTGGGGGAGTAGGAGAGTTTGGGGGAGTAGGACAGCTTGGGGGAGTAGGAGAGGTTATGGGAGTAGGAGAGCGTGGGGGAGTAGGAGAGCTTGGGGGAGTAGGAGAACCTGGGAGAGTAGGAGAGCTTGGGGGAGCAGGAGATCTTGGGGGAGTAGGAGAGTTTGGGGGAGTAGGACAGCTTGGGGGAGTAGGAGAGGTTATGGGAGTAGGAGAGCGTGGGGGAGTAGGAGAGCTTGGGAGAGTAGGAGAGCTTCGGGAAGTAGGGGAGCTTGTGGGAGTAGGAGAGCTTAGGGGAGTAGGAGAGTTTGGGGGATTAGGAGAGCTTTGGGGAGTCAGAGAGCTTGGGGCAGTAGGAGAACTCTGGGGATAGGAGATCTTGGGTAAGTAGGAGAGATTGGGCGAATAGGAGAGCTTGGGGGAGTAAGAGAGCTTGGTGGAGTAAGAGAGCTTGGGGAGTAAGAGAGCTTGGGGAGTAAGAGAGCTTGGGGGAGTGGGATAGCTACGGGGAGTAGGAGACATTGGGGGAGAAGGAGCGCTTGGGGGTGTAGGAGAGCTTGGGGGAGTAGGAGAGCTTGGGGGAGTAGGAGAGCTAGGGGGAGTAGGAGAGCTTGGGAGAGTAGGAGAGCTTGCGGGAGTAGGAGAGCTTTGGAGAGTAGGATGACTTTGGGGAGTAGGAGAGCTTGGGGGAGTAGGAGAGCTTGGGGGAGTAGGAGAACTTGGGGGAGTAGGAGAGCTTGGGGGAGTAGGAGAGCTTGGGGGAGTAGGAGAGCTAGGGGGAGTAGGAGAGCTTGGGGGAGTAGGAGAGCTTGGGGGAGTAGGAGAACTTGGGGGAGTAGGAGAGCTTGGTGGAGTAGGAGAGCTTGGGTGAGCAGGAGAGCTTGGCTGAGTAGGAGAACTGGGGGCAGTAGGAGAGCATAGGGGAGTAGGAGAGCTTGGGGGAGTAGGAGAGCTTGGGAGGGTAGGAGAGCTTGGGGGAGTCGGAGAGATTGGGGGAGTAGGATAGCTTGGGCGGGTAGGAGAGCTTGGGGGCGTATGAGAGCTTGGGGGCGTATGAGAGCTTAGGGGAGTAGGAGAGCTTGGGGAAGCAGGAGAGCTTGGGGAAGTCGTAGAGCTTGGGGGAGTGGGAGAGCTTGGGCGAGTCGGAGAGCATGGGGGAGTAAGAGAGCTTGGGGGAGTAAGAGAGCTTGGGAGAGTAGGAGAGCTTTGGGGAGTAGGAGAGTTTGTGGGAGTAGGAGAGCTTGGGGAAGTAAGAGAGCTTAGGGGAGTAAGAGAATTTGGGGGAGTTGGAGAGCTTGGGGCAGTAGGAGAGCTTGGGGCAGTAGGAGCGCTTGGGGGAGTAGGAGAGCTTGGGGGAGAAGGAGAGCTTGGGGGAGTAGGAGAACATGGCAGAGTAGGGCAGCTTGAAGGAGAAAGAGAATTTGCGGGAGTAAGAGAGCTTGGGGGAGTAAAAGAGCTTGGGGGAATACGAGAGCTTGGGGGAGTAGCAGAGCTTGGGTTAGTCGGGGAGCTTGGGGGAGTAGGAGATATTGGGGGATTCGGGGAACTTGGGGGAGTAGGAGAAATTGGCACAGTAGGAGAGCTTGGGGGGGTAAGAGAGCTTGGGGGAGTAAGAGAGCTTGGGGAAGTGAGATAGCTTGGGGGAGTAGGAGAGCTAGGGGGAGTAGGAGAGCTTGGGAGAGTAGGAGAGCTTGCGGGAGTAGGAGAGCTTTGGAGAGTAGGATGGCTTTGGGGAGTAGGAGAGCTTGGGGGAGTAGGAGAGCTTGGGGGAGTAGGAGAACTTGGGGGAGTAGGAGAGCTTGGGGGAGTAGGAGAGCTTGGGGGAGTAGGAGAGCTAGGGGGAGTAGGAGAGCTTGGGGGAGTAGGAGAGCTTGGGGGAGTAGGTGATCTTGGGGGAGTAGGAGAGCTTGGCTGAGTAGGAGAACATGGGGCCGTAGGAGAGCATAGGGGAGTAGGAGAGCTTGGGGGAGTAGGGGAACTTGGGAGGGTAGGATAGCGCTGGGGGAGTCGGAGAGATTGGGGGAGTAGGAGAGCTTGGGAGGGTAGGAGAGCTTGGGGGCTTATGAGAGCTTGGGGGCGTATGAGAGCTTAGGGGAGTAGGAGAGCTTGGGGAAGCAGGAGAGCTTGGGGAAGTCGTAGAGCTTGGGGGAGTGTGAGAGCTTGGGCGAGTCGGAGAGCTTGGGGGAGTAAGAGAGCTTGGGGGAGTAAGAGAGCTTGGGAGAGTAGGAGAGCTTTGGGGAGTAGGAGAATTTGGGGGAGTTGGAGAGCTTGGGGCAGTAGGAGAGCTTGGGGCAGTAGGAGCGCTTGTGGGAGTAGGAGAGCTTGGGGGAGAAGGAGAGCTTGGGGGAGTAGGAGAACATGGCAGAGTAGGAGAGCTGGAGGAGAAAGACAATTTGCGGGAGTAAGAGAGCTTGGGGGAATACGAGAGCTTGGGGGAGTAGCAGAGCTTGGGGTAGTCGGGGAGCTTGGGGGAGTTGGAGAGCTTGGGGAAGTAGTAGAGCTTTGGGGAGTGGGAGACCTTGGGCGAGTAGGAGTGCTTGGGGGAGTAAGAGAGCTTGGGGGAGGAAGAGAGCTTGGGGGAGAAAGAGAGCATGGGGAAGTAAGAGAGCTTGGGGGAATACGAGAGCTTGGGGGAGTAGCAGAGCTTGGGGTAGTCGGGGAGCTTGGGGGAGTAGGAGATATTGGGGGATTCGGGGAACTTGGGGGAGTAGGAGAAATTGGCACAGTAGGAGAGCTTGGGGGGGTAAGAGAGCTTGGGGGAGTAAGAGAGCTTGGGGAAGTGAGATAGCTTGGGGGAGTAAGAGAGCCTGGGGGAGTAAGAGAACTTGGGGGAGTAAGAGAGCTTGGGTCAGTAGGAGATCTTGGGGGAGTAGGAAACCTTGGGGGAGTAGGAGAGCTTGGGCGAGTAGGAGAGCTTGGGGGAGTAAGAGAGCTTGGTGGAGTAAGAGAGCTTTGGAAGTAAGAGAGCTTGGGGGAGTAAGAGAGCTTGGGGGAGTGGGAGAGCTTGGGGGAGTAGGAGAGCTTGGGGGAGAAGGAGAGCTTGGGGGAGTAGGAGAACATGGCAGAGTAGGAGAGCTTGGAGGAGAAAGAGAATTTGCGGGAGTAAGAGAGCTTGGGGGAGTAAGAGAGCTTGGGGGAATACGAGAGCTTGGGGGAGTAGCAGAGCTTGGGGTAGTCGGGGAGCTTGGGGGAGTAGGAGAGCTTGGGGAAGTAGTAGAGCTTTGGGGAGTGGGAGACCTTGGGCGAGTAGGAGTGCTTGGGGGAGTAAGAGAGCTTGGGGGAGGAAGAGAGCTTGGGGGAGAAAGAGAGCATGGGGAAGTAAGAGATTTTGGGGGAGTAGGAGAACTCTTGGGAGTAGGAGAGCTTGGGGGAGTAGGAGAGTTTGGGGGAGTAGGAGAGCTTGGGGCAGTAGGAGCGCTTGGGGGAGTAGGAGAGCTTGGGGGAGAAGAGAGCTTGGGGAGTAAGAGAGCTTGGGGGAGTGGGAGAGCTTCGGGGAGTAGGAGAGATTGGGAGAGTAGGAGCGCTTGGGGGTGTAGGAGAGCTTGGGGGAGTAGGAGAGCTTGGGGGAGTAGGAGAGCTTTGGGGAGTAGGAGAGCTTGGGAGAGTAGGAGAGCTTGGGGGAGTAGGAGAGCTTGGGGGAGTAGGAGAGCTTGGGGGAGAAGGAGAGCTTGGGGGAGTAGGAGAACATGGCAGAGTAGGAGAGCTTGGAGGAGTAAGAGAACTTGGGGGAGTAAGAGAGCTTGGGGGAGTAAGAGAGCTTGGGGAAATACGAGAGTTTGGGGGAGTAGCAGAGCTTGGGGTAGTCGGGGAGCTTGGGGGAGTAGGAGAAATTGGGGGATTCGGGGAACTTGGGTGAGTAGGAGAACTTGGCACAGTAGGAGAGCTTGGGGGGGTAAGAGAGCTTGGGGGAGTAAGAGAGCTTGGGGGATTGAGATAACTTGGGGGAGTAAGAGAGCCTGGGGGAGTAAGAGAACTTGGGGGAGTAAGAGAGCTTGGGTCAGTAGGAGATCTTGGGGGAGTAGGAAACCTTGGGGGATTAGGAGAGCTTGGGCGAGTAGGAGAGCTTGGGGGCGTAAGAGACCTTGGTGGAGTAAGAGTGCTTGGGAAGTAAGAGAGCTTGGGGGAGTAAGAGAGCTTGGGGGAGTGGGAGAGCTTGGGGGAGTAGGAGAGCTTGGGCGTGTAGGAGCGCTTGGGGGAGTAGGAGAGCTTGGGGGAGTAGGAGAGCTTGGGGGAGTAGGAGAGCTTGGGGGAGTAGGAGAACCTGGGAGAGTAGGAGAGCTTTGGGGAGCAGGAGATCTTGGGGGAGTAGGAGAGTTTGGGGGAGTAGGACAGCTTGGGGGAGTAGGAGAGGTTATGGGAGTAGGAGAGCGTGGGGGAGTAGGAGAGCTTGGGGGAGTAGGAGAACCTGGGAGAGTAGGAGAGTTTGGGGGAGCAGGAGATCTTGGGGGAGAAGGAGAGTTTGGGGGAGTAGGACAGCTTGGGGGAGTAAGAGAGGTTATGGGAGTAGGAGAGCGTGGGGGAGTAGGAGAGCTTGGGAGAGTAGGAGAGCTTCGGGAAGTAGGGGAGCTTGTGGGAGTAGGAGAGCTTAGGGGAGTAGGAGAGCTTGGGGGATTAGGAGAGCTTTGGGGAGTCAGAGAGCTTGGGGCAGTAGGAGAACTCTGGGGATAGGAGATCTTGGGTGAGTAGGAGAGCTTGGGCGAATAGGAGAGCTTGGGGGAGTAAGAGAGCTTGGTGGAGTAAGAGAGCTTGGGGAGTAAGAGAGCTTGGGGAGTAAGAGAGCTTGGGGGAGTGGGATAGCTTCGGGGAGTAGGAGACATTGGGGGAGTTGGAGCGCTTGGGGGTGTAGGAGAGCTTGGGGGAGTAGGAGAGCTTGGGGGAGTAGGAGAGCTAGGGGGAGTAGGAGAGCTTGGGAGAGTAGGAGAGCTTGCGGGAGTAGGAGAGCTTTGGAGAGTAGGATGACTTTGGGGAGTAGGAGAGCTTGGGGGAGTAGGAGAGCTTGGGGGAGTAGGAGAACTTGGGGGAGTAGGAGAGCTTGGGGGAGTAGGAGAGCTTGGGGGAGTAGGAGAGCTAGGCGGAGTAGGAGAGCTTGGGGGAGTAGGAGAGCTTGGGGGAGTAGGAGAACTTGGGGGAGTAGGAGAGCTTGGGGGAGTAGGAGAGCTAGGGGGAGTAGGAGAGCTTGGGGGAGTAGGAGAGCTTGGGGGAGTAGGTGATCTTGGGGGAGTAGGAGAGCTTGGCTGAGTAGGAGAACATGGGGCCGTAGGAGAGCATAGGGGAGTAGGAGAGCTTGGGGGAGTAGGGGAACTTGGGAGGGTAGGATAGCGCTGGGGGAGTCGGAGAGATTGGGGGAGTAGGAGAGCTTGGGAGGGTAGGAGAGCTTGGGGGCTTATGAGAGCTTGGGGGCGTATGAGAGCTTAGGGGAGTAGGAGAGCTTGGGGAAGCAGGAGAGCTTGGGGAAGTCGTAGAGCTTGGGGGAGTGTGAGAGCTTGGGCGAGTCGGAGAGCTTGGGGGAGTAAGAGAGCTTGGGGGAGTAAGAGAGCTTGGGAGAGTAGGAGAGCTTTGGGGAGTAGGAGAATTTGGGGGAGTTGGAGAGCTTGGGGCAGTAGGAGAGCTTGGGGCAGTAGGAGCGCTTGTGGGAGTAGGAGAGCTTGGGGGAGAAGGAGAGCTTGGGGGAGTAGGAGAACATGGCAGAGTAGGAGAGCTGGAGGAGAAAGACAATTTGCGGGAGTAAGAGAGCTTGGGGGAGTAAGAGAGCTTGGGGGAATACGAGAGCTTGGGGGAGTAGCAGAGCTTGGGGTAGTCGGGGAGCTTGGGGGAGTTGGAGAGCTTGGGGAAGTAGTAGAGCTTTGGGGAGTGGGAGACCTTGGGCGAGTAGGAGTGCTTGGGGGAGTAAGAGAGCTTGGGGGAGGAAGAGAGCTTGGGGGAGAAAGAGAGCATGGGGAAGTAAGAGAGCTTGGGGGAATACGAGAGCTTGGGGGAGTAGCAGAGCTTGGGGTAGTCGGGGAGCTTGGGGGAGTAGGAGATATTGGGGGATTCGGGGAACTTGGGGGAGTAGGAGAAATTGGCACAGTAGGAGAGCTTGGGGGGGTAAGAGAGCTTGGGGGAGTAAGAGAGCTTGGGGAAGTGAGATAGCTTGGGGGAGTAAGAGAGCCTGGGGGAGTAAGAGAACTTGGGGGAGTAAGAGAGCTTGGGTCAGTAGGAGATCTTGGGGGAGTAGGAAACCTTGGGGGAGTAGGAGAGCTTGGGCGAGTAGGAGAGCTTGGGGGAGTAAGAGAGCTTGGTGGAGTAAGAGAGCTTTGGAAGTAAGAGAGCTTGGGGGAGTAAGAGAGCTTGGGGGAGTGGGAGAGCTTGGGGGAGTAGGAGAGCTTGGGGGAGAAGGAGAGCTTGGGGGAGTAGGAGAACATGGCAGAGTAGGAGAGCTTGGAGGAGAAAGAGAATTTGCGGGAGTAAGAGAGCTTGGGGGAGTAAGAGAGCTTGGGGGAATACGAGAGCTTGGGGGAGTAGCAGAGCTTGGGGTAGTCGGGGAGCTTGGGGGAGTAGGAGAGCTTGGGGAAGTAGTAGAGCTTTGGGGAGTGGGAGACCTTGGGCGAGTAGGAGTGCTTGGGGGAGTAAGAGAGCTTGGGGGAGGAAGAGAGCTTGGGGGAGAAAGAGAGCATGGGGAAGTAAGAGATTTTGGGGGAGTAGGAGAACTCTTGGGAGTAGGAGAGCTTGGGGGAGTAGGAGAGTTTGGGGGAGTAGGAGAGCTTGGGGCAGTAGGAGCGCTTGGGGGAGTAGGAGAGCTTGGGGGAGAAGAGAGCTTGGGGAGTAAGAGAGCTTGGGGGAGTGGGAGAGCTTCGGGGAGTAGGAGAGATTGGGAGAGTAGGAGCGCTTGGGGGTGTAGGAGAGCTTGGGGGAGTAGGAGAGCTTGGGGGAGTAGGAGAGCTTTGGGGAGTAGGAGAGCTTGGGAGAGTAGGAGAGCTTGGGGGAGTAGGAGAGCTTGGGGGAGTAGGAGAGCTTGGGGGAGAAGGAGAGCTTGGGGGAGTAGGAGAACATGGCAGAGTAGGAGAGCTTGGAGGAGTAAGAGAACTTGGGGGAGTAAGAGAGCTTGGGGGAGTAAGAGAGCTTGGGGAAATACGAGAGTTTGGGGGAGTAGCAGAGCTTGGGGTAGTCGGGGAGCTTGGGGGAGTAGGAGAAATTGGGGGATTCGGGGAACTTGGGTGAGTAGGAGAACTTGGCACAGTAGGAGAGCTTGGGGGGGTAAGAGAGCTTGGGGGAGTAAGAGAGCTTGGGGGATTGAGATAACTTGGGGGAGTAAGAGAGCCTGGGGGAGTAAGAGAACTTGGGGGAGTAAGAGAGCTTGGGTCAGTAGGAGATCTTGGGGGAGTAGGAAACCTTGGGGGATTAGGAGAGCTTGGGCGAGTAGGAGAGCTTGGGGGCGTAAGAGACCTTGGTGGAGTAAGAGTGCTTGGGAAGTAAGAGAGCTTGGGGGAGTAAGAGAGCTTGGGGGAGTGGGAGAGCTTGGGGGAGTAGGAGAGCTTGGGCGTGTAGGAGCGCTTGGGGGAGTAGGAGAGCTTGGGGGAGTAGGAGAGCTTGGGGGAGTAGGAGAGCTTGGGGGAGTAGGAGAACCTGGGAGAGTAGGAGAGCTTTGGGGAGCAGGAGATCTTGGGGGAGTAGGAGAGTTTGGGGGAGAAGGACAGCTTGGGGGAGTAGGAGAGGTTATGGGAGTAGGAGAGCGTGGGGGAGTAGGAGAGCTTGGGGGAGTAGGAGAACCTGGGAGAGTAGGAGAGTTTGGGGGAGCAGGAGATCTTGGGGGAGAAGGAGAGTTTGGGGGAGTAGGACAGCTTGGGGGAGTAAGAGAGGTTATGGGAGTAGGAGAGCGTGGGGGAGTAGGAGAGCTTGGGAGAGTAGGAGAGCTTCGGGAAGTAGGGGAGCTTGTGGGAGTAGGAGAGCTTAGGGGAGTAGGAGAGCTTGGGGGATTAGGAGAGCTTTGGGGAGTCAGAGAGCTTGGGGCAGTAGGAGAACTCTGGGGATAGGAGATCTTGGGTGAGTAGGAGAGCTTGGGCGAATAGGAGAGCTTGGGGGAGTAAGAGAGCTTGGTGGAGTAAGAGAGCTTGGGGAGTAAGAGAGCTTGGGGAGTAAGAGAGCTTGGGGGAGTGGGATAGCTTCGGGGAGTAGGAGACATTGGGGGAGTTGGAGCGCTTGGGGGTGTAGGAGAGCTTGGGGGAGTAGGAGAGCTTGGGGGAGTAGGAGAGCTAGGGGGAGTAGGAGAGCTTGGGAGAGTAGGAGAGCTTGCGGGAGTAGGAGAGCTTTGGAGAGTAGGATGACTTTGGGGAGTAGGAGAGCTTGGGGGAGTAGGAGAGCTTGGGGGAGTAGGAGAACTTGGGGGAGTAGGAGAGCTTGGGGGAGTAGGAGAGCTTGGGGGAGTAGGAGAGCTAGGCGGAGTAGGAGAGCTTGGGGGAGTAGGAGAGCTTGGGGGAGTAGGAGAACTTGGGGGAGTAGGAGAGCTTGGTGGAGTAGGAGAGCATGGGTGAGCAGGAGAGCTTGGCTGAGTAGGAGAACTTGGGGCAGTAGGAGAGCATAGGGGAGTAGGAGAGCTTGGGGGAGTAGGAGAGCTTGGGAGGGTAGGAGAGCTTGGGGGAGTCGGAGAGATTGGGGGAGTAGGAGAGCTTGGGAGGGTAGGAGAGCTTGGGGGCGTATGAGAGCTTGGGGGCGTATGAGAGCTTAGGGGAGTAGGAGAGCTTGGGGAAGCAGGAGAGCTTGGGGAAGTCGTAGTGCTTGGGGGAGTGGGAGAGCTTGGGCGAGTCGGAGAGCATGGGGGAGTAAGAGAGCTTGGGGGAGTAAGAGAGCTTGGGAGAGTAGGAGAGCTTTGGGGAGTAGGAGAGTTTGTGGGAGTAGGAGAGCTTGGGGAAGTAAGAGAGCTGAGGGGAGTAAGAGAATTTGGGGGAGTTGAAGAGCTTGGGGCAGTAGGAGAGCTTGGGGCAGTAGGAGCGCTTGGGAGAGTAGGAGAGCTTGGGGGAGAAGGAGAGCTTGGGGGAGTAGGAGAACATGGCAGAGTAGGACAGCTTGGAGGAGAAAGAGAATTTGCGGGAGTAAGAGAGCTTGGGGGAGTAAGAGAGCTTGGGGGAATACGAGAGCTTGGGGGAGTAGCAGAGCTTGGGGTAGTCGGGGAGCTTGGGGGAGTAGGAGATATTGGGGGATTCGGGGAACTTGGGGGAGTAGGAGAAATTGGCACAGTAGGAGAGCTTGGGGGGGTAAGAGAGCTTGGGGGAGTAAGAGAGCTTGGGGAAGTGAGATAGCTTGGGGGAGTAAGAGAGCCTGGGGGAGTAAGAGAACTTGGGGGAGTAAGAGAGCTTGGGTCAGTAGGAGATCTTGGGGGAGTAGGAAACCTTGGGGGAGTAGTAGAGCTTGGGCGAGTAGGAGAGCTTGGGGGAGTAAGAGAGCTTGGGAAGTAAGAGAGCTTGGGGGAGTAAGAGAGCTTGGGGGAGTGGGAGAGCTTGGGGGAGTAGGAGAGCTTGGGGTAGTCGGGGAGCTTGGGGGAGTAGGAGAGCTTGGGGAAGTAGTAGAGCTTTGGGGAGTGGGAGACCTTGGGCGAGTAGGAGTGCTTGGGGGAGTAAGAGAGCTTGGGGGAGGAAGAGAGCTTGGGGGAGAAAGAGAGCATGGGGAAGTAAGAGATTTTGGGGGAGTAGGAGAACTCTGGGGAGTAGGAGAGCTTGGGGGAGTAGGAGAGTTTGGGGGAGTAGGAGAGCTTGGGGCAGTAGGAGCGCTTGGGGGAGTAGGAGAGCTTGGGGGAGAAGAGAGCTTGGGGAGTAAGAGAGCTTGTGGGAGTGGGAGAGCTTCGGGGAGTAGGAGAGATTGGGAGAGTAGGAGCGCTTGGGGGTGTAGGAGAGGTTGGGGGAGTAGGAGAGCTTGGGGGAGTAGGAGAGCTTGGGGGAGTAGGAGAGCTTGGGAGAGTAGGAGAGCTTGCGGGAGTAGGAGAGCTTTGGAGAGTGGGATGGCTTTGGGGAGTAGGAGAGCTTGGGGGAGTAGGAGAGCTTGGGGGAGTAGGAGAACTTGGGGGAGTAGGAGAGCTTGGGGGAGTAGGAGAACTTGGGGCAGTAGGAGAGCTTAGGGGATTAGGAGAGCTTGGGGGATTAGGAGAGCTTCGGAGGGTAGGAGAGCTTGGGGGAGACGGAGAGATTGGGGGAGTAGGAAAGCTTGGGAGGGTAGGAGAGCTTGGGGGCGTACGAGAGCTTGGGGCGTATGAGAGCTTGGGGGAGTATGAGAGGTTGGGGAAGTAGGAGAGCTTGGGGAAGACGTAGAGCTTGGGGGAGTGGGAGAGCTTGGGCGAGTAGGAGAGTTTGGGGGAGTAAGAGAGCTTGTGGGAGGAAGAGAACTTGGGGGAGAAAGAGAGCATGTGGAGTAAGAGAGCTTGGGGGAGTAGGAAAGCTTGGGGGAGTAGGAGAGCTTGGGGGAGTAGGAGATTTTGGGGGAGTAGGCGAGCTTGAGGCAGTAGGAGCGCTTGGGGGAGTAGGAGAATTTGGGGGAGAAGGAGAGCTTGCGGGAGTAGGAGAATTTTTCAGAGTAGGAGAGCTTGGAGGAGTAAGAGAGCTAGGGAGAGCAGGAGAGCTTTGGGGAGTAGGAGAGGTTGTTGGAGTAGGAGAGCTTGGGGTAGAAAGAGAGCTTAGGGGAGTAAGAGAGCTAGGGGGAGAATGAGAGCTTGGGGGAGTAGGAGAACATGGCAGAGTAGGAGAGCTTGGAGGAGTCAGAGAACTTGGGGGAGTAAGAGAGCTTGGGGGAGTAAGAGAGCTTGGGGGAATACGAGAGCTTGGGGGAGTAGGAGAGCTTGGGGTTTTCGGGGAGCTTGGGGGAGTAGGAGAAATTGGGGGATTCAGGGAACTTGGGGGAGTAGGAGAACGTGGCACAGTAGGAGAGCTTGGGGGAGTAAGAGAGCTTGGGGGAGTAAGAGAGCTTGGGGGAGTGAGAGAGCTTGGGGGAGTAAGAGAGCTTGGGGGAGTAAGAGAGCTTGGAGGTGTAAGAGTGCTTGGGGCAGTAGGAGATCTTGGGGGAGTAGGAGATCTTGGGGGAGTAGGAGAGCTTGGGCGAGTAGGAGAGCTTGGGGGAGTGAGATAGCTTGGGGGAGTAAGAGAGCTTGGGAAGTAAGAGAGCTTGGGGAAGTAAGAGAGCTTGGGGGAGTGGGAGAGCTTGGGGGAGTAGGAGAGCTTGCGGGTGTAGGAGCGCTTGAGGGAGTAGGAGAGCTTGGGGGAGTAGGAGAGCTTGGGGGAGTAGGAGAGCTTGGGTGAGTAGGAGAACCTGGGAGACTAGGAGAGCTTGGGGGAGTAGGAGATCTTGGGGGAGTAGGAGATCTTGGGGGAGTAGGAGAGTTTGTGGGAGTAGGACAGCATGGGGGAGTAGGAGAGGTTATGGGAGTAGGAGAGCGTGGGGGAGTAGGAGAGCTTGGGAGAGTAGGAGAGCTTTGGGAAGTAGGGGAGCTTGTGGGAGTAGGAGAGCTTGGGGGAGTAAGAGAGCTCGGGGGAATACGAGAGCTTGGGGGAGTAGCAGAGCTTGGGGTAGTCGGGGAGCTAGGGGGAGTAGGAGAAATTGGGGGATTCGGGGAACTTGGGCGAGTAGGAGAACTTGGGGGAGTAAGAGAGCTTGGTGGAGTAAGAGAGCTTGGGAAGTAAGAGAGATTGGGGGAGTAAGAGAGCTTGGGGGAGTGGGAGAGCTTGGGGCAGTAGGAGAGCTTGGGGGAGTAGGAGCGCATGGGGGAGTAGGAGAGCTTGGGGTGTAGGAGAGCTTGGGGGATTAGGAGAGCTTTGGGGAGTCAGAGAGCTTGGGGCAGTAGGAGAACTCTGGGGATAGGAGATCTTGGGGGAGTAGGAGAGCTTGGGCGAATAGGAGAGCTTGGGAGAGTAAGAGAGATGGTGGAGTAAGAGAGCTTGGGGAGTAAGAGAGCTTGGGGAGTAAGAGAGCTTGGGGGAGTGGGAGAGCTTCGGGGAGTAGGAGAGATTGGGGGAGTAGGAGCGCTTGGGGGTGCAGGAGAGCTTGGGGGAGTAAGAGAGCTTAGGGGAGTAGGAGAGCTTGGGGGAGTGGGAGAGCTTGGGAGAGTAGGAGAGCTTGCGGGAGTAGGAGAGCTTTGGAGAGTAGGATGGTTTTGGGGAGTAGGAGAGCTTGGGGGAGTAGGAGAGTTTGGGGGAGTAGGAGAACTTGGGGGAGTCGGAGAGCTTGGGGGAGTAGGAGAGCTTGGGAGAGTAGGAGAGCTTGGCGGAGTAGGAGAACTTGGGGCAGTAGGAGAGCTTTTGGGATTAAGAGAGCTTGGGGGAGTAGGAGAGCTTGGGAGGGTAGGAGAGCTTGGGGGAGTCGGAGAGATTGGGGGAGTAGGAGAGCTTGGGAGGGTAGGAGAGCTTGGGGACGTATGAGAGCTTGGGGGCGTATGAGAGCTTGGGAGAGTATGAGAGATTGGGGAAGTAGGAGAGCTTGGGGAAGACGTAGAGCTTGGGGGAGTGGGAGAGCTTCGGCGAGTAGGAGAGCTTGGGGGAGTAAGAGAGCTTGGGGGACGAAGAGAACTTGGGGGAGAAAGAGAGCATGGGGAGTAAGAGAGCTTGGGGGAGTAGGAGAGCTTGGGGGAGTAGGAGAGCTTGGGGGAGTAGGAGAGTTTGGGGGAGTAGGAGAGCTTGGGGCAGTAGGAGCGCTTGGGGGAGTAAGAGAGCTTGGGGGAATACGAGAGCTTGGGGGAGTAGGAGAGCTTGGGGGTGTCGGGGAGCTTGGGGGAGTAGGAGAAATTGGGGGATTCGGGGAACTTGGGGGAGTAGGAGAACTTGGCACAGTAGGAGAGCTTGGTTGAGTAAGAGAGCTTGGGGGAGTAAGAGAGCTTGGGGGAGTGAGAGAGCTTGGGGGAGTAAGAGAGCTTGGGGGAGTAAGAGAGCTTGGGGGTGTAAGAGTGCTTGGGGCAGTAGGAGATCTTGGGGGAGTAGGAGATCTTGGGGGAGTAGGAGAGCTTGGGCGAGTAGGAGAGCTTGGGGGAGTAAGAGAGCTTGGTGGAGTAAGAGAGCTTGGGAAGTAAGAGAGTTTGGGGGAGTAAGAGAGTTTGGGGGAGTGGGAGAGCTTGGGGGAGTAGGAGAGCTTGGGAGAGTAGGAGCGCTTGGGGGAGTAGGAGAGTTGGGAGAGTAGGAGAGCTTGGGGGAGTAGGAGATCTTGGGGGAGTAGGAGAGTTTGGGGAAGTAGGAGAGCTTGGGGGAGTAGGAGAGCTTGGGGGAGTAGGAAAGCTTGGGGCAGTAGGAGAGCTTGGGAGAGTAGGAGAGCTTTAGGGAGTAGGAGAGCTTGGGGGAGTAGGAGTACTTAGGGGAGCAGGAGAGCTTGGGGGAGTCGGAGAGCTTGGGGGAGTAGGAGAGCTTGGGAGGGTAGGAGAGCTTGGGGGCGTATGAGAGCTTGGGGGCGTATGAGAGCTTGGGGGAGTGTGAGAGCTTGGGGTGTATGGGAGCTTGGGGAAGTCGGCGAGCTTGGGGGAGAAGTAGAGCTTGTGGGATTGGGAGAGCTTGGGCGAGTAGGAGAGCTTGGGCGAGTAAGAGAACTTGGAGGAGTAGGAGAACCTGGGGGAGAAGGAGAGCTTCGGGGAGTAGGAGACCTTGGGGGAGGAGGACAGCTTGCTGGAGTAGGATAGCTTGGTGGAGCAGGAGAGGTTGGGGAGTAGGAGAGCTTGGGGGAGTAGGAGAGCTTGGGGGAGTAGGAGACCTTGGGGGAGTGGGAGTGCTTGGGGGAGTAGGATAGCTTGGTGGAGAAGGATAGCTTGGGGGAGTAGTAGAGTTTGGGGGAGTAGCAGATCTTGGGGGATTAGGAAAGCTTGGGGGTGTAGGAGAGCTTGGGGTAGTAGGAGAGCATGGGCGAGTAGGAGAGCTTGGGGGAGGAGGAGAGCTTACCGGAGCAGGAGAGATTGGGGGATAAGGAGAGCTTGGGGGAGTAGGAGAGCTTGGGGGAGTTGGAGAGCTTGGGGGAGAAGGATAGCTTGGTAGAGTAGGATAGCTTTGCGGAGTAGGAGAGCTTGGGGGAGTAGCAGAGCTTGCGGGTGTAGGACAGCTTGGGGCAGTAGGAGAGTTTGTGGGAATATGAAAGCTTGGCGGAGTAGGAGAGCTTACCGGTGTAGGAGAGCTTACCAGAGCAAGAGAGCTTACCGGAGTAGGAGAGCTTACCCGAGTAGGAGAGCTTACTGGAGTAGGAGAGCTTACTGGAGTAGGAGAGCTTACTGGAGTAGGAGAGCTTACGATAGTAGGAGAGCTTACTGGAGTAAGAGAGCTTACTGGAGTAGGAGAGCTTGGGGAAATAGGTGAGATTGGGGAGTAGGAGAGCTTACTGGAGTAGGAAAGCTTGGGGGAGTAGCAGAGCTTGGGGGAGTCGGAGAGCTTGGGGAAGTATGAGAGCTTGGCGGAGTATGAGAGCTTGGGGGAGTAGGAAAGCTTACTGGAGTAGGAGAGCTTGGGGGAGTAGCAGAGCTTGGCGGAGTAGGAGAGCTTGGGGGAGTAGGCGAACTTGGGGGTTTAGGAGAGCTTGGGGGAGTAGGGGAGCTTCCATGAGTAGGAGAGCTTGGGGGAGTCGGAGAGCTTGGGGGAATAGGATAGCTTAGTGGAGTAGGATAGCTTGGGGGAGTTGGAGAGTTTGGGGGAGTAGGAGAGGTTCGGGGAGTAGGAGAGCTTGGGGGAGTAGGAGAGTTTGGGGGAGAGGCAGAGCTTGGGCGAGTAGGAGAGCTTGGGGGAGAAAGAGAACTTGGGGAGGAAGAAAGCTTGGGGGAGAAAGAGAGCTTGGGGGCATACGAGAGCTTGGGGGGGTAAGAGAGCTTGGGGGTGTCGGGGAGCTTGGGGGAGTAGGAGAAATTGGGGGATTCGGGGAACTTGGGGGAGTAGGAGAACTTGGCACAGGAGGAGAGCTTGGTGGAGTAAGAGAGCTTGGGGGAGTAAGAGAGCTTGGGGGAGTGAGAGAGCTTGGGGGAGTAAGAGAGCTTGGGGGAGTAAGAGAGCTTGGGGGTGTAAGAGTGCTTGGGGCAGTAGGAGATCTTGGGGGAGTAGGAGATCTTGGGGGAGTAGGAGAGCTTGGGCGAGTAGGAGAGCTTGGGGGAGTAGGAGAGCTTGGGAGAGTAGGAGAGCTTGCGGGAGTAGCAGATCTTGGGGGAATAGGAGAGTTTGGGGGAGTAGGAGAGCTTGGGGGAGTAGGAGAGCTTGGGGGAGTAGGAAAGCTTGGGGCAGGAGGAGAGCTTGGGAGAGTAGGAGAGCTTTAGGGAGTAGGAGAGCCTGGGGGAGTAGGAGAGCTTAGGGGAGCAGGAGAGCTTGGGGGAGTCGGAGAGCTTGGGGGAGCAGGAGAGCTTGGGAGGATAAGAGAGCTTGGGGGCGTATGAGAGCTTGGGGGCGTATGAGAGCTTGGGGGAGTGTGAGAACCTGGGGGAGAATGAGAGCTTCGGGGAGTAGGAGACCTTTGGGGTGTAGGAGAGCTTGGGGGAGGAGGAGAACTTGGGGGAGGAGGAGAGTTTGGTGGAGCAGGAGAGCTTGGTGGAGCAGGAGAGCTTGGTGGAGCAGGAGAGCTTGGTGGAGCAGGAGAGCTTGGTGGAGCAGGAGGGCTTGGTGGAGTAGGAGAGCTTGGTGGACTAGAAGATCGTGCGCGAGTACAAGAGCTTGGGAGAGAAGGAGAGCTTTCCAGAGTAGGAGAGCTGACTGCAATGGGAGACCTCACTGGAGTAGGTGAGCTTACCGGAGTAGAAGAGCTTACCGGAGCAGGAGAGCTTGGGGAGCAGGAGAGGTTGGGGAGTAGGAGAGCTTGGGGGAGTAGGAGAGCTTGGGGGAGTAGGAGACTTTGGGGGAGTCGGAGTGCTTGGGGGAGTAGGATAGATTGGTAGAGAAGGATAGCTTGGGGGAGTAGTAGAGTTTGGGGGAGTAGCAGATCTTGGGGGATTAGGAGAGCTTGGGGATGCAGAAGAGCTTGGGGTAGTAGGAGAGCATGGGCGAGTAGGAGAGCTTGGGGGAGGAGGAGAACTTATCGGAGCAGGAGAGATTGGGGGATAAGGAGAGCTTGGGGGAGCAGGAGAGCTTGGGGGAGTAGGAGAGTTTGGGGGAGTAGGAGAGCTTGGGGGAGTTGGAGAGCTTGGGGGAGTAGGATAGCTTGGTGGAGTAGGATAGCTTTGCGGAGTAGGAGAGCTTGGGGGAGTAAGAGAGCTTGCGGGTGTAGGACAGCTTGGGGCAGTAGGAGAGTTTGTGGGAGTATGAGAGCTTGGCGGAGTAGGAGAGCTTACCGGTGTAGGAGAGGTTACCAGAGCAGGAGAGCTTACCGGAGTAGGAGAGCTTACCCGAGTAGGAGAGCTTACTGGAGTAGGAGAGCTTACTGGAGTAGGAGAGCTTACTGGAGTAGGAGAGCTTACTATAGTAGGAGAGCTTACTGGAGTAAGAGAGCTTACTGGAGTGGGAGAGCTTGGGGAAATAGGTGAGATTGGGGAGTAGGAGAGCTTACTGGAGTAGGAGAGCTTGGGGGAGTAGCAGAGCTTGGGGGAGTCGGAGAGCTTGGGGGAGTATGAGAGCTTGGGGGAGTATGAGAGCTTGGGGGAGTAGGAAAGCTTACTGGAGTAGGAGAGCTTGGGGGAGTAGCAGCGCTTGGCGGAGTAGGAGAGCTTGGGGGAGTAGGAAAGCTTGGGGGTTTAGGAGAGCTTTGGGGAGTAGGGGAGCTTCCATGAGTAGGAGAGCTTGGGGGAGTCGGAGAGCTTGGGGGAATAGGATAGCTTAGTGGAGTAGGATAGCTTGGGGGAGTTGGAGAGTTTGGGGGAGTAGGAGAGGTTCGGGGAGTAGGAGAGCTTGGGGGAGTAGGAGAGTTTGGGGGAGTCGTAGAGCTTGGGGGAGTAGGAGAGCTTGGGGGAGTAGGAGAGTTTGGGGCAGTCGGAGAGCTTGGGGGAGTAGGAGAGCTTGGGAGGTTAGGAGAGCTTGGGGGCGTATGAGAGCTTGGGGGAGTAAGAGAGCTTTGGGGAGGAAGAAAGCTTGGGGGAGAAAGAGAGCTTGGGGGAGTAACAGAGCTTGGGAGAGTAGGAGAGCTTGGGGGAGTAGGAGAGCTTGGGAGAGTCGGAGAGCTTGGGGGAGTAGGAGTGCTTGGGGGAGTAGGAGAGCTTGGGAGAGTAGGAGAGCTTGGGGGGGTAGGAGAGCTTGGGAGAGTAGGAGAGCTTGGGGGAGTAGGAGATCTTGGGGGAGTAGGAGAGCTTGGGGGAGTAGGAAAGCTTGGGGGAGTAGGAGAGCTTGGGAGAGTAGGAGAGCTTGGGGGAGTAGGAGAGTTCGGGGGAGTAGGAGAGCTTGGGGGAGTTGGAGAGCTTGGGGGAGTAGGATAGCTTGGTGGAGTAGGATAGCTTTGCGGAGTAGGAGTGCTTGGGGGAGTAGGAGAGCTTGCGGGAGTAGGTCAGCTTGGGGCAGTAGGAGAGTTTGTGGGACTATAAGAGCTTGGCGTAGTAGGAGAGCTTACCGGTGTAGGAGAGGTTACCAGAGCAGGAGAGCTTACCGGAGTAGGAGAGCTTACCCGAGTAGGAGAGCTTACTGTAGTAGCAGAGCTTACTGGAGTAGGAGAGCTTACTGGAGTAGGAGAGCTTTCTATAGTAGGAGAGCTTACTGGAGTAAGAGAGCTTACTGGAGTGGGAGAGCTTGGGGAAATAGGTGAGATTGGGGAGTAGGAGAGCTTACTGGAGTAGGAGAGCTTGGGGGAGTAGCAGAGCTTGGGGGAGTCGGAGAGCTTGGGGTAGTATGAGAGCTTGGGGGAGTATGAGAGCTTTGGGGAGTAGGAAAGCTTACTGGAGTAGGAGAGCTTGGGGGAGTAGCAGAGCTTGGCGGAGTAGGAGAGCTTCGGGGAGTAGGAGAGCTTGGGGGTTTAGGAGAGCTTGGGGGAGTAGGGGAGCTTCCATGAGTAGGAGAGCTTGGGGGAGTCGGAGAGCTTGGGGGAATAGGATAGCTTAGTGGAGTAGGATAGCTTGGGGGAGTATGAGAGTTTGGGCGAGTAGGAGAGGTTCGGGGAGTAGGAGAGCTTGGGGGAGTAGGAGAGTTTGGGGGAGTCGTAGAGCTTGGGGGAGTAGGAGAGCTTGGGAGGTTAGGAGAGCTTGGGGGCGTATGAGAGCTTGGGGGAGTAAGAGAGCTTTGGGGAGGAAGAAAGCTTGGGGGAGAAAGAGAGCTTGGGGGAGTAAGAGAGCTTGGGAGAGTAGGAGAGATTGGGGGAGTAGGAGAGCTTGGGAGAGTAGGAGAGCTTGGGGGAGTAGGAATGCTTGGGGGAGTAGGAGAGCTTGGGAGAGTAGGAGAGCTTGGGGGAGTAGGAGAGCTTGGGAGAGTAGGAGAGCTTGGAGGCGTAGGAGATCTTGGGGGAGTAGGAGAGCTTGGGGGAGTAGGAAAGCTTGGGGGAGTAGGAGAGCTTGGGGTAAGTAGGAAAGCTTTGAGGAGTAGGAGAGCTTGTGGGAGTAGGAGAGCTTGGGGGAGTAGGAGAGCTTGGGGGAGTAGGAGATCTTGGGGTAGTAGGAGAGCTTGTGCATTTGGAGAGCTTGGGGGAGTAGGAGAGCTTGGGGGAGTAGGAGAGCTTGGGAGAGTAGGAGAGCTTGGCGGAGTAGGAGAAATTGGGGCAGTAGGAGAGCTTAGGGGTGAAGGAGAGCTTGGGGGAGTAGGAAAGCTTCGGGGAGTAGGAGAGCTTGGGGGACTCGGAGAGCTTGGGGGAGTAGGAGAGCTTGGGAGGGTAGGAGAGATTGGGGGCGTATGAGAGCTTGGGGGAGTAATAGAGCTTGCTAGTGTAAGAGAGCTTGGGGAGTAGGAGAACTTGGGGGAGTAGGGGAGCTTGGGGGAGTAGGAGAGCTTGGGGGAGTAAGATAGCTTGGGGGAGTAGGATAGCTTGGGGGAGTAGGAGAGCTTGGGGGAGTAGGAGAGTTTGGGGGAGTAGGAGAGCTTGGGGCAGTAGGAGCGCTTGGGGGAGTAGAAGGATTTGGGGGAGAAGGAGAGCTTGCGGGAGTAGGAGAATTTATCAGAGTAGGAGAGCTTGGAGGAGTAAGAGAGCTTGGGAGAGTAGGAGAGCTTTGGGGCGTAGCAGAGTTTGTGGGAGTAGGAGAGCATGGGGGAGTAAGAGAGCTTGGGGGAGTAAGAGAGCTTGGTGGACTAAGAGAGCTTGGGAAGTAAGAGAGCTTGGGGGAGTAAGAGAGCTTGGGGGAGTGGGAGAGCTTGGGGGAGTAGGAGAGCTTGGGGGAGTAGGAGCGCTTGGGGGAGTAGGAGATGTTATGGGAGTAGGAGAGCGTGGGAGAGTAGGAGAGCTTGGGAGAGTCGGAGAGCTTTGGGGAGTAGGGGAGCTTGTGGGATTGGAGAGTTTGGGGGAGTAGGAGACCTTGGGGTATTAGGAGAGCTTGGGGGAGTCAGAGAGCTTGGGGCAGTAGGAGAACTCTGGAGAGTAGGAGATCTAGGGGGAGTAGGAGAGCTTGGCCAGTAGGAGAACTCTGGGGAGTAGGAGATCTTGGGGAAGTAGGAGAGCTTGGGCGAGTAGGAGAGCTTGGGGGAGTAAGAGAGCTTGGGGAGTAAGAGAGCTTGGGGAGTAAGAGAGCTTGGGGGTGTGGGAGAGCTTGGGGGAGTAGGAGAGATTGGTGGAGTAGGAGCGCTTGGGGGTGTAGGAGAGCTTGGGGGAGTAGGAGAGCTTGGGGGAATAGAAGAGCTTGGGGGAGTAGGAGAGATTGGGAGAGTAGGAGAGCTTGGGGGAGTAGGAGATCTTGGGGGAGTAGGAGAGTTTGGGGGTGACGGAGAGCTTGGGGGAGTAGCAGAGCTTGGCGGAGTAGGAGAGCTTGGGGGAGTAGGAGAGCTTGGGGGTTTAGGAGAGCTTGGGGGATTAGGGGAGCTTCCATGAGTAGGAGATCTTGGGGGAGTCGGAGAGCTTGGGGGAGTAGGATAGCTTAGTGGAGTAGGATAGCTTGGGGGAGTTGGAGATTTTGGGGGAGTAGGAGAGCTTGGGGGAGTAGGAGAGCTTGGGGGAGTAGGAGAGTTTGGGGGAGTCGTAGAGCTTGGGGGAGTAGGATAGCTTGGTGGAGCAGGAGAGCTTGGTGGAGCAGGAGGGCTTGGTGGAGTAGGAGAGCTTGGTGGACTAGAAGATCGTGCGCGAGTACAAGAGCTTGGGAGAGTAGGAGAGCTTTCCAGAGTAGGAGAGCTGACTGCAATGGGAGACCTCACTGGAGTTGGTGAGCTTACCGGAGTAGAAGAGCTTACCGGAGCAGGAGAGCTTGGGGAGCAGGAGAGGTTGGGGAGTAGGAGAGCTTGGGGGAGTAGGAGAGCTTGGGGGAGTAGGAGACTTTGGGGGAGTCGGAGTGCTTGGGGGAGTAGGATAGATTGGTGGAGAAGGATAGCTTGGGGGAGTAGTAGAGTTTGGGGGAGTAGCAGATCTTGGGGGATTAGGAGAGCTTGGGGATGCAGAAGAGCTTGGGGTAGTAGGAGAGCATGGGCGAGTAGGAGAGCTTGGGGGAGGAGGAGAGCTTATCGGAGCAGGAGAGATTGGGGGATAAGGAGAGCTTGGGGGAGCAGGAGAGCTTGGGGGAGTAGGAGAGTTTGGGGGAGTAGGAGAGCTTGGGGGAGTTGGAGAGCTTGGGGGAGTAGGATAGCTTGGTGGAGTAGGATAGCTTTGCGGAGTAGGAGAGCTTGGGGGAGTAAGAGAGCTTGCGGGTGTAGGACAGCTTGGGGCAGTAGGAGAGTTTGTGGGAGTATGAGAGCTTGGCGGAGTAGGAGAGCTTACCGGTGTAGGAGAGGTTACCAGAGCAGGAGAGCTTACCGGAGTAGGAGAGCTTACCCGAGTAGGAGAGCTTACTGGAGTAGGAGAGCTTACTGGAGTAGGAGAGCTTACTGGAGTAGGAGAGCTTACTATAGTAGGAGAGCTTACTGGAGTAAGAGAGCTTACTGGAGTGGGAGAGCTTGGGGAAATAGGTGAGATTGGGGAGTAGGAGAGCTTACTGGAGTAGGAGAGCTTGGGGGAGTAGCAGAGCTTGGGGGAGTCGGAGAGCTTGGGGGAGTATGAGAGCTTGGGGGAGTATGAGAGCTTGGGGGAGTAGGAAAGCTTACTGGAGTAGGAGAGCTTGGGGGAGTAGCAGCGCTTGGCGGAGTAGGAGAGCTTGGGGGAGTAGGAAAGCTTGGGGGTTTAGGAGAGCTTTGGGGAGTAGGGGAGCTTCCATGAGTAGGAGAGCTTGGGGGAGTCGGAGAGCTTGGGGGAATAGGATAGCTTAGTGGAGTAGGATAGCTTGGGGGAGTTGGAGAGTTTGGGGGAGTAGGAGAGGTTCGGGGAGTAGGAGAGCTTGGGGGAGTAGGAGAGTTTGGGGGAGTCGTAGAGCTTGGGGGAGTAGGAGAGCTTGGGGGAGTAGGAGAGTTTGGGGCAGTCGGAGAGCTTGGGGGAGTAGGAGAGCTTGGGAGGTTAGGAGAGCTTGGGGGCGTATGAGAGCTTGGGGGAGTAAGAGAGCTTTGGGGAGGAAGAAAGCTTGGGGGAGAAAGAGAGCTTGGGGGAGTAACAGAGCTTGGGAGAGTAGGAGAGCTTGGGGGAGTAGGAGAGCTTGGGAGAGTCGGAGAGCTTGGGGGAGTAGGAGTGCTTGGGGGAGTAGGAGAGCTTGGGAGAGTAGGAGAGCTTGGGGGGGTAGGAGAGCTTGGGAGAGTAGGAGAGCTTGGGGGAGTAGGAGATCTTGGGGGAGTAGGAGAGCTTGGGGGAGTAGGAAAGCTTGGGGGAGTAGGAGAGCTTGGGAGAGTAGGAGAGCTTGGGGGAGTAGGAGAGTTCGGGGGAGTCGGAGAGCTTGGGGGAGTTGGAGAGCTTGGGGGAGTAGGATAGCTTGGTGGAGTAGGATAGCTTTGCGGAGTAGGAGAGCTTGGGGGAGTAGGAGAGCTTGCGGGAGTAGGTCAGCTTGGGGCAGTAGGAGAGTTTGTGGGACTATAAGAGCTTGGCGTAGTAGGAGAGCTTACCGGTGTAGGAGAGGTTACCAGAGCAGGAGAGCTTACCGGAGTAGGAGAGCTTACCCGAGTAGGAGAGCTTACTGTAGTAGCAGAGCTTACTGGAGTAGGAGAGCTTACTGGAGTAGGAGAGCTTTCTATAGTAGGAGAGCTTACTGGAGTAAGAGAGCTTACTGGAGTGGGAGAGCTTGGGGAAATAGGTGAGATTGGGGAGTAGGAGAGCTTACTGGAGTAGGAGAGCTTGGGGGAGTAGCAGAGCTTGGGGGAGTCGGAGAGCTTGGGGTAGTATGAGAGCTTGGGGGAGTATGAGAGCTTTGGGGAGTAGGAAAGCTTACTGGAGTAGGAGAGCTTGGGGGAGTAGCAGAGCTTGGCGGAGTAGGAGAGCTTGGGGGAGTAGGAGAGCTTGGGGGTTTAGGAGAGCTTGGGGGAGTAGGGGAGCTTCCATGATAGGAGAGCTTGGGGGAGTCGGAGAGCTTGGGGGAATAGGATAGCTTAGTGGAGTAGGATAGCTTGGGGGAGTATGAGAGTTTGGGGGAGTAGGAGAGGTTCGGGGAGTAGGAGAGCTTGGGGGAGTAGGAGAGTTTGGGGGAGTCGTAGAGCTTGGGGGAGTAGGAGAGCTTGGGAGGTTAGGAGAGCTTGGGGGCGTATGAGAGCTTGGGGGAGTAAGAGAGCTTTGGGGAGGAAGAAAGCTTGGGGGAGAAAGAGAGCTTGGGGGAGTAAGAGAGCTTGGGAGAGTAGGAGAGATTGGGGGAGTAGGAGAGCTTGGGAGAGTAGGAGAGCTTGGGGGAGTAGGAATGCTTGGGGGAGTAGGAGAGCTTGGGAGAGTAGGAGAGCTTGGGGGAGTAGGAGAGCTTGGGAGAGTAGGAGAGCTTGGGGGCGTAGGAGATCTTGGGGGAGTAGGAGAGCTTGGGGGAGTAGGAAAGCTTGGGGGAGTAGGAGAGCTTGGGGTAAGTAGGAAAGCTTTGAGGAGTAGGAGAGCTTGTGGGAGTAGGAGAGCTTGGGGGAGTAGGAGAGCTTGGGGGAGTAGGAGATCTTGGGGTAGTAGGAGAGCTTGTGCATTTGGAGAGCTTGGGGGAGTAGGAGAGCTTGGGGGAGTAGGAGAGCTTGGGAGAGTAGGAGAGCTTGGCGGAGTAGGAGAAATTGGGGCAGTAGGAGAGCTTAGGGGTGAAGGAGAGCTTGGGGGAGTAGGAAAGCTTCGGGGAGTAGGAGAGCTTGGGGGACTCGGAGAGCTTGGGGGAGTAGGAGAGCTTGGGAGGGTAGGAGAGATTGGGGGCGTATGAGAGCTTGGGGGAGTAATAGAGCTTGCTAGTGTAAGAGAGCTTGGGGAGTAGGAGAACTTGGGGGAGTAGGGGAGCTTGGGGGAGTAGGAGAGCTTGGGGGAGTAAGATAGCTTGGGGGAGTAGGATAGCTTGGGGGAGTAGGAGAGCTTGGGGGAGTAGGAGAGTTTGGGGGAGTAGGAGAGCTTGGGGCAGTAGGAGCGCTTGGGGGAGTAGAAGGATTTGGGGGAGAAGGAGAGCTTGCGGGAGTAGGAGAATTTATCAGAGTAGGAGAGCTTGGAGGAGTAAGAGAGCTTGGGAGAGTAGGAGAGCTTTGGGGCGTAGCAGAGTTTGTGGGAGTAGGAGAGCATGGGGGAGTAAGAGAGCTTGGGGGAGTAAGAGAGCTTGGTGGACTAAGAGAGCTTGGGAAGTAAGAGAGCTTGGGGGATTAAGAGAGCTTGGGGGAGTGGGAGAGCTTGGGGGAGTAGGAGAGCTTGGGGGAGTAGGAGCGCTTGGGGGAGTAGTAGAGCTTGGGGGAGTAGGAGAGCTTGGTGGAGTAGGAGATATTGGGGGAGTAGGAGATATTGGGGGAGTAGGAGAGTTTGGGGGAATAGGAGAGCTTGGGGGAGTAGGAGAGGTTATGGGAGTAGGAGAGCGTGGGAGAGTAGGAGAGCTTGGGAGAGTCGGAGAGCTTTGGGGAGTAGGGGAGCTTGTGGGATTGGAGAGTTTGGGGGAGTAGGAGACCTTGGGGTATTAGGAGAGCTTGGGGGAGTCAGAGAGCTTGGGGCAGTAGGAGAACTCTGGAGAGTAGGAGATCTAGGGGGAGTAGGAGAGCTTGGCCAGTAGGAGAACTCTGGGGAGTAGGAGATCTTGGGGAAGTAGGAGAGCTTGGGCGAGTAGGAGAGCTTGGGGGAGTAAGAGAGCTTGGGGAGTAAGAGAGCTTGGGGAGTAAGAGAGCTTGGGGGTGTGGGAGAGCTTGGGGGAGTAGGAGAGATTGGTGGAGTAGGAGCGCTTGGGGGTGTAGGAGAGCTTGGGGGAGTAGGAGAGCTTGGGGGAATAGAAGAGCTTGGGGGAGTAGGAGAGATTGGGAGAGTAGGAGAGCTTGGGGGAGTAGGAGATCTTGGGGGAGTAGGAGAGTTTGGGGGTGACGGAGAGCTTGGGGGAGTAGCAGAGCTTGGCGGAGTAGGAGAGCTTGGGGGAGTAGGAGAGCTTGGGGGTTTAGGAGAGCTTGGGGGAGTAGGGGAGCTTCCATGAGTAGGAGATCTTGGGGGAGTCGGAGAGCTTGGGGGAGTAGGATAGCTTAGTGGAGTAGGATAGCTTGGGGGAGTTGGAGATTTTGGGGGAGTAGGAGAGCTTGGGGGAGTAGGAGAGCTTGGGGGAGTAGGAGAGTTTGGGGGAGTCGTAGAGCTTGGGGGAGTAGGATAGCTTGGGGGAGTAGGAGAATTTGGTGGAGTCGGAGAGCTTGCGGGAGTAGGAGAGCTTGGGAGGTTAGGAGAGCTTGGGGGCGTATGAGAGCTTGGGGGAGTAAGAGAGCTTTGGGGAGTAAGAAAGCTTGGGGGAGAAAGAGAGCTTGGGGGAGTAAGAGAGCTTGGGGGAGTAGGAGAGCTTGGGGGAGTAGGAGAGCTTGGGGGAGTAGGAGTGCTTGGGGGAGTAGGAGAGCTTGGGAGAGTAGGAGAGCTTGGGGGAGTAGGAGAGCTTGGGAGAGTAGGAGAGCTTGGGGGAGTAGGAGATCTTGGGGGAGTAGGAGAGCTTGGGGGAGTAGGAAAGCTTGGGGGAGTAGGAGAGCTTGGGAGAGTAGGAGAGCTTTGGGGAGTAGGAGAGCTTGTGGGAGTAGGAGAGCTTGGGCGAATAGGAGAGCTTGGGGGAGTAGGGGATCTTGGGGGAGTAGGAGATCTTGGGGTATTAGGAGAGCTTTGGGATTTGGAGAGCTTGGGGGAGTAGGAGAGCTTGGGGGAGTAGGAGAGCTTGGCGGAGTAGGAGAGCTTAGGGGTGAAGGAGAGCTTGGGGGAGTAGGAGAGCTTGGGGGAGTAGGAGAGCTTGGGGGACTCGGAGAGCTTGGGGGAGTAGGAGAGCTTGGGAGGGTAGGAGAGCTTGGGGGCGTATGAGAGCTTGGGGGTGCAGGAGAGCTTGGGGGAGTAGGAGAGCTTGGGGGAGTAGGAGAGCTTGGGGGAGTAAGAGAGCTTGGGGGAGTAAGAGAGCTTGGTGGAGTAAGAGAGCTTGGGAAGTAAGTGAGCTTGGGGGAGTAAGAGAGCTTGGGGGAGTGGGAGAGCTTGGGGGAGTAGGAGAGCTTGGAGGAGTAGGAGCGCTTGGGGGAGTAGGAGCGCTTGGGGGAGTAGGAGAGCTTGGTGGAGTAGGAGAGCTTGTGGGAGTCGGAGAGCCTGGGAGAGTAGGAGAGCTTGGGGGAGTAGGAGATATTGGGGGAGTAGGAGGTCTTTGGGGAGTAGTAGAGTTTGGGGGAATAGGAGAGCTTGGGGCAGTAGGAGAGCTTTGGGGAGTAGGGGAGCTTGTGGGAGTAGGAGAGTTTGGGGGAGTAGGAGTGCTTGGGGGTTTAGGAGAGCTTGGGGGAGTCAGAGAGCTTGGGGCAGTAGGAGAACTCTGGGGAGTAGGAGATCTTGGGGAAGTAGGAGAGCTTGGGCGAGTAAGATAGCTTGGTGGAGAAAGAGAGCTTGGGGCGTAAGAGAGCTTGGGGAGTAAGAGAGCTTGGGAAAGTGGGAGAGCTTGGGGGAGTAGGAGAGATTGGTGGAGTAGGAGCGCTTGGGGGTGTAGGAGAGCTTGGGGGAGTAGGAGAGCTTTGGGGAGTAGAAGAGCTTGGGGGAGTAGGAGAGATTGGGAGAGTAGGAGACCTTGGGGGAGTAGGAGATCTTGGGGGAGTAGGAGAGTTTGGGGGAGTAGGAGAGATTGGGGGAGTAGGAGAGCTTGGGGGAGTAGGAAAGCTTGGGGCAGTAGGAGAGCTTGGGGGTTTAAGAGAGCTTAGGGGAGTAGGAGAGCTCCCTGGAATAGGCTAGGTGGGGGAGTAGGAGAGCTTAGGGGAGTAGGAGAGCTTGGGGGAGTAGGGCAGCATGGGGGAGTAGGAGAGCTTGCGGGTGTAGGAGAGCTTGGGGGAGTAGGAGAGATTGGGGGCGTTAGAGAGCTTGGAGGAGGAGGAGAAGGAGAGTTTACCGGAGTAGGACAGCTTGGGGGAGTAGGGTAGGTTGGGGGAGTAAGAGAGCTTGGGGGAGTAGGAGTGCTTGGGGAAGTAGGAGAGCTTGGGAGAGTAGGAGAGCTTTGGGGGAGTAGGAGAGCTTGGGCGATTAGGAGAGCTTGGGGGAGTCAGAGAGCTTGGGGCAGTAGGAGAACTCTGGGGAGTAGGAGATCTTGGGAGAGTAGGAGAGCTTGGGCGAGTAGTAGAGCTTCGGGGAGTAGTAAGAGCTTGGTGGAGTAAGAGAGCTTGGGGAGTAAGAGAGCTTGGGGAATAAGAGAGCTTGCTGGAGTGGGAGAGCTTGGGGGAGTCGGAGAGATTGGTGGAGTAGGAGCGCTTGGGGGTGTAGGAGAGCTTGGGGGAGTAGGAGAGCTTGGGGGAGTAGAAGAGCTTGGGGGAGTAGGAGAGATTGGGAGAGTAGGAGAGCTTGGGGGAGTTGGAGGTTTTGATGGAGTAGGAGAGCTTGGGGGAGTAGGAGAGCTTGCGGGAGTAGGAATGCTTGGGGCTGTAGGAGAGCTTGGGAGAGTAGGAGAGCTTGGGCGAGTAGGAGAGCATGGGGGTGTAGGAGAGCTTGCGGGAGTAGGAGAGTTTGGGGGAGTAGGAGAGATTGGGGGCGTTTGAGAGCTTGGAGGAAGAGGAGAAGGAGAGCTTACCGTAGTAGGACTGCTTGGAGGAGTAGGGTAGCTTGGGGGAGTAGGAGAGCTTGGGCGAGTGGGAGAGCTTGGGGGAGTAACAGAGCTTAGGGGAATAAGAGAGCTTGGGGGAGCAGTAGAGCTTGGGGGAGTAGGAGAGCTTGGGGGAGTAGGAGTGCTTGGGGGAGTAGGAGAGCTTGGGCGAGTAGGAGAGCTTGGGGAATAAGAGAGCTTGCTGGAGTGGGAGAGCTTGGGGGAGTCGGAGAGATTGGTGGAGTAGGAGCGCTTGGGGGTGTAGGAGAGCTTGGGGGAGTAGGAGAGCTTGGGGGAGTAGAAGAGCTTGGGGGAGTAGGAGAGATTGGGAGAGTAGGAGAGCTTGGGGGAGTTGGAGGTTTTGATGGAGTAGGAGAGCTTGGGGGAGTAGGAGAGCTTGCGGGAGTAGGAATGCTTGGGGCTGTAGGAGAGCTTGGGAGAGTAGGAGAGCTTGGGCGAGTAGGAGAGCATGGGGGTGTAGGAGAGCTTGCGGGAGTAGGAGAGTTTGGGGGAGTAGGAGAGATTGGGGGCGTTTGAGAGCTTGGAGGAAGAGGAGAAGGAGAGCTTACCGTAGTAGGACTGCTTGGAGGAGTAGGGTAGCTTGGGGGAGTAGGAGAGCTTGGGCGAGTGGGAGAGCTTGGGGGAGTAACAGAGCTTAGGGGAATAAGAGAGCTTGGGGGAGCAGTAGAGCTTGGGGGAGTAGGAGAGCTTGGGGGAGTAGGAGTGCTTGGGGGAGTAGGAGAGCTTGGGCGAGTAGGAGAGCTTGGGGGAGTAAGAGAGCTTAGGGGAGTAAGAGAGCTTGGGGGAGCAGAAGAGCTTGAGGGAGTAGGACAACTTGGGGCAGTAGGAGCGCTTGGGGGAGTAGGAGAGCTTGGGGGAGAAGGAGAGCTTGGGGGAGTAGGAGAAATTGGCAGAGTAGGAGAGCTTGGAGGAGTAAGAGAGCTTGGGAGTGGAAGTGAGCTTGGGGAAGTAAAAGAGCTTGGGGGAATACGAGAGGTTGAGGGAGTAGGAGAGCTTGGGGGAGTAGGTGAGTTTGGGGGAGGAGGAGAACTTGGGGGATTAGGGGAGCTTGGGGGAGAAGGTGAACTTGGCACAGTAGGAGAGCTTGGGGGAGTAAGAGAGCTTGGGGGAGTAAGAGAGCTTGGAGGAGTAAGAGAGCTTGGGGGAGTAAGAGAGCTTAGGGGAGTAGGAGAGCTTCCTGGAATAGGATAGGTGGGGGGGTAGGAGAGCTTGGGGGAGTAAGAGAGCTTGGGAGAGTCGGAGAGCTTGCGGGAGTAGGAGAGCTTTGGTGAGTAGGATGGCTTTGGGGAGTAGGAGAGCTTGGGGGAGTAGGAGAGCTTGGGGGAGTAGGAGAGCTTGGGGAAGTGAGATAGCTTGGGGGAGTAAGAGAGCCTGGGGGAGTAAGAGAACTTGGGGGACTAAGAGAGCTTGGGTCAGTAGGTGATCTTGGGGGAGTAGGAAACCTTGGGGGAGTAGGAGAGCTTGGGCGAGTAGGAGAGCTTGGGGGAGTAAGAGAGCTTGGTGGAGTAAGAGAGCTTGGGAAGTAAGAGAGCTTGGGGGAGTAAGAGAGCTTGGGGGAGTGGTAGAGCTTGGGGGAGTAGGAGATTTGGGGGAGTAGGAGCGCTTGGGGGAGTAGGAGAGCTTGGGGGAGTAGGAGAACCTGGGAGAGTAGGAGAGCTTGGGGGAGTAGGAGATCTTGGCGGAGTAGGAGATCTTGGGGGAGTAGGAGAGTTTGGGGGAGTAGGAGAGCTTTGGGAAGTAGGGGAGCTTGGGGGAGTAGGAGAGCTTGCGGGAGTCGGAGAGCTTGGGGGATTAGGAGAAATTTGGGGAGTCAGAGAGCTTGGGGCAGTAGGAGAACTCTGGGGATAGGAGATCTTGGGGGAGTAGGAGAGCTTGGGCGAATAGGAGAGCTTGGGGGAGTAAGAGAGCTTGGTGGAGTAAGAGAGCTTGGGGAGTAAGTGAGCTTGGGGAGTAAGAGAGCTTGGGGGAGTGGGAGAGCTTCGGGGAGTAGGAGAGATTGGGAGAGTAGGAGCGCTTGGGGGTGTAGGAGAGCTTGGGGGAGTAGGAGAGCTTGGGGGAGTAGGAGAGCTTGGGGAAGTAGGAGAGCTTGGGAGAGTAGGAGAGCTTGCGGGAGTAGGAGAGCTTTGGAGAGTAGGATGGCTTTGGGGAGTAGGAGAGCTTGGGGGAGTAGGAGAGCTTGGGGGAGTAGGAGAACTTGGGGGAGTAGGAGAGCTTCGGGGATTAGGAGAGCTTGGGGGAGTAGGAGAGCTTGGGAGGGTAGGAGAGCTTGGGGGAGACGGAGAGATTGGGGGAGTAGGAAAGCTTGGGAGGGTAGGAGAGCTTGGGGGCATATGAGAGCTTGGGGGCGTATGAGAGCTTGGGGGAGTATGAGAGCTTGGGGAAGTAGGAGAGCTTGGGGAAGACGTAGAGCTTGGGGGAGTGGGAGAGCTTGGGCGAGTAGGAGAGCTTGGGGTAGTAAGAGAGCTTGTGGGAGGAAGAGAACTTGGGGGAGAAAGAGAGCATGGGGAGTAAGAGAGCTTGGGGGAGTAGAAGAGCTTGGGGGAGTAGGAGAGCTTGGGGGAGTAGGAGATTTTGGGGGAGTAGGAGAGCTTGGGGCAGTAGGAGCGCTTGGGGGAGTAGGAGAATGTGGGGGAGAAGGAGAGCTTGCGGGAGTAGGAGAATTTGTCAGAGTAGGAGAGCTTGGAGGAGTAAGAGAGCTTGGGAGAGTAGGAGAGCTTTGGGGAGTAGGAGAGTGTGTGGGAGTAGGAGAGCTTGGGGGAGTAAGAGAGCTTAGGGGAGTAAGAGAGCTTGGGGGAGTAGGAGAGCTTTGGGCAGTAGGAGAGCTTGGGGCAGTAGGAACGCTTGGGGGAGTAGGAGAGCTACGGGGAGAATGAGAGCTTGGGGGATTGGGGGAACATGGCAGAGTAGGAGAGCTTGGAGGAGTCAGAGAACTTGGGGGAGTAAGAGAGCTTGGGGGAGTAAGAGAGCTTGGGGGAGTAGGAGAGCTTGGGCGAGTAGGAGAGCTTGGGGGAGTGAGATAGCTTGGGGGAGTAAGAGAGCCTGGGGGAGTAAGAGAACTTGGGGGAGTAAGCGAGATTGGGTCAGTAGGAGATCTTGGGGGAGTAGGAGAGCTTGGGGGAGTAGGAGAGCTTGGGGGAGACGGAGAGCTTGTGGGAGTAGTAGAGCTTGCCGGATTAGGAGAGCTTACCAGAGTAGGAGAGCTTGGGCGAGTAGGAGAGCTTGGGAGAGGAGGAGAGTTTAATAGAGTAGGGGAGCTTACCGGAGTCGGAGAGTTTGGGGGAGTAGGAGAGCTTCCATGAGTATGAGAGCTTGGGGGAGTATGAGAGCTTGTGGGAGTATGAGAGCTTGGGGGAGTATGAGAGCTTGGGGGAGTCGGAGATCTTGGGGGAGTAGGAGAGCTTGGTGGAGTAGGAGAGCTTGGTGGAGTAGGAGAGCTTGGGGGAGTAGGAGAATGTGGGGGAGTAGGAGAGCTTGGGGGAGTAGGAGAGCTTGGTGGAGTAGGAGAGCTTGGTGGAGTAGGAGAGCTTGGGGGAGTAGGAAAGATTGGGGGAGTAGGACAGCTTGTGGGAGTAGGAGCGCTTGAGGGAGTAGAAGAGCTTGGGGGAGTAGGTGAGCTTGGGGGAGTAGGAGAGCTTGGGGGAGTATGAGAGCTTGGGGGAGTCGGAGATCTTGGGGGAGTAGGAGTGCTTGGTGGAGTAGGAGAGCTTGGTGGAGTAGGAGAGCTTGGGGGAGTAGGAGAGCTTGGGGGAGTAGGAATGATTTGGGGAGTAGGAGAGTTTGAGGGAGTAGGAGAGCGTGGGGGAGCAGGAGAGCTTGGGGGAGCAGGAGAGCTTGGGGGAGTAGAAGAGCGTTGGGGAGTAGGACAGCTTGGGGGAGTAGGAGATCTTAGGGGAGTAGGAGAATTTGGGGGAGTAGGAGAGCGTGGGAGAGGAGGAGAGCTTAACAGAGTAGGAGAGCTTACCGGAGTCGGTGAGTTTGGGAGTGTAGGAGAGCTTCCATGAGTATGAGAGCTTGGGGGAGTATGAGAGCTTGCGGGAGTATGAGAGCTTGTGGGAGTATGAGAGCTTGGTGGAGTAGGAAAGCTTGGTGGAGTAGGAGAGCTTGGGGGAGAAGGAAAGCTTGGGGGAGTAGGAGAGCTTGGGGGAGTAGGGGAGATTGGGGGAGTAGGAGAGCTTCGGGTAGTAGGAGAGCTTGGGGGAGAAGGAGAGCTTGGGGGAGTAGGAGAGCTTGAGCTTGGGCGAGTAGGAAAGCTTGGGGGAGTAGGAGAGCTTGAGGGAGTAGGAGAGCTTGAGCTTGGGCGAGTAAGAAAGCTTGGGGGAGTAGGAGAGCTTGGGGGAGTAGGAGAGCTTGGGGGAGTAGTAGAGCTTGGGGGAGTAGGAGAGCTTAGGGGAGTAGGAGAGCTTGGGGGAGAAGGAGAGCTTGTGGGAGTATGAAAGCTTGTGGGAGTATGAGAGCTTGGGGGAGTATGAGAGCTTGCGGGAGTATGAGAGCTTGTGGGAGTATGAGAGCTTGGGGGAGTATGAGAGCTTGAGGATGTAGGAGAGATTGGGGGAGTAAGAGAGCTTGGGGGAGTAGGAAAGCTTGGGGGAGTAGGAGATCTTGGGGGAGTAGTAGATCTTGGGGGTGCAGGAGAGCTTGGGGGAGTAGCAGAGCTTCGGGGAGTAGTAGAGCTTGGGGGAGTAGGAGAGCTTGCGGGAGTAGGAGAGCTTGGGGGAGAAGGAGAGCTTGGGGGAGTAGGTAAGCCTGGGGGAGTAGGAGAACTTGGGGCAGTAGGAGAGCTTAGGGGAGTAGGAGAGCTTGGGGGAGTAGGAGAGCTTGGGGGAGTAGGAGAGCTTGGGGGAGTCGGAGAGCTTGGGGGACTAGGAGAGCTTGGGAGGGTAGGAGCGCTTAGGGGCGTATGAGAGCTTGGGGGCGTATGAGAGCTTGGGGGAGTGTGAGAGCTTGGGGTGTATGAGAGCTTGGGGAAGTAGGCGAGCTTGAGGGAGTAGTAGCGATTGTGGGAGTGGGAGAGCTTGGGGGCGTATGAGAGTTTGGAGGAGTATGAGAGCTTGGGGAAGTAGGAGAGCTTGGGGAAGTAGTAGAGCTTGGGGAAGTAGTAGAGCTTGGGGGAGTGGGAGACCTTGGGCGAGTAGGAGTGCTTGGGGGAGTAGGAGAGTTTGGGGGAGTAGGAGAATTTGTCAGAGTAGGAGAGCTTGGAGGAGTAAAAGAGCTTGGGAGAGTAGGAGAGCTTTGGGGAGTAAGAGAGCTTGGGTGAGTAAGAGAGCTTGGGGAAGTGAGATAGCTTGGGGGAGTAAGAGAGCCTGGGGGAGAAAGAGAACTTGGGGGACTAAGAGAGCTTGGGTCAGTAGGTGATCTTGGGGGAGTAGGAAACCTTGGGGGAGTAGGAGAGCTTGGGCGAGTAGGAGAGCTTGGGGGAGTAGGAGAACCTGGGAGAGTAGGAGAGCTTGGGGAAGTAGGAGATCTTGGCGGAGTAGGAGATCTTGGGGGAGTAGGAGAGTTTGGGGGAGTAGGAGAGCTTTGGGAAGTAGGGGAGCTTGGGGGAGTAGGAGAGCTTGGGGGAGTCGGAGAGCTTGGGGGATTAGAAGAGATTTGGGGAGTCAGAGAGCTTGGGGGAGTAGGAGAGCTTGGGGGAGTAGGAGAGCTTGGGGGAGTAGGAGAGCTTGGGAGAGTAGGAGAGCTTGCGGGAGTAGGAGAGCTTTGGAGAGTAGGATGGCTTTGGGGAGTAGGAGAGCTTGGGGGAGTAGGAGAGCTTGGGGGAGTAGGAGAGCTTGGGGAAATGAGATAGCTTGGGGGAGTAAGAGAGCCTGGGGGAGTAAGAGAACTTGGGGGACTAAGAGTGCTTGGGTCAGTCGGTGATCTTGGGGGAGTAGGAAACCTTGGGGGAGTAGGAGAGCTTGGGCGAGTAGGAGAGCTTGGGGGAGTAAGAGAGCTTGGTGGAGTAAGAGAGCTTGGGAAGTAAGAGAGCTTGGGGGAGTAAGAGAGCTTGGGGGAGTGGGAGAGCTTGGGGGAGTAGGAGATTTGGGGGAGTAGGAGCGCTTGGGGGAGTAGGAGAGCTTGGGGGAGTAGGAGAACCTGGGAGAGTAGGAGAGCTTTGGGGAGTAGGAGATCTTGGCGGAGTAGGAGATCTTGGGGGAGTAGGAGAGTTTGTGGGAGTAGGAGAGCTTTGGGAAGTAGGGGAGCTTGGGGGAGTAGGAGAGCTTGCGGGAGTCGGAGAGCTTGGGGGATTAGGAGAAATTTGGGGAGTCAGAGAGCTTGGGGCAGTAGGAGAACTCTGGGGATAGGAGATCTTGGGGGAGTAGGAGAGCTTGGGCGAATAGGAGAGCTTGGGGGAGTAAGAGAGCTTGGTGGAGTAAGAGAGCTTGGGGGGTAAGTGAGCTTGGGGAGTAAGAGAGCTTGGGGGAGTGGGAGAGCTTCGGGGAGTAGGAGAGATTGGGAGAGTAGGAGCGCTTGGGGGTGTAGGAGAGCTTGGGGGAGTAGGAGAGCTTGGGGGAGTAGGAGAGCTTGGGGAAGTAGGAGAGCTTGGGAGAGTAGGAGAGCTTGCGGGAGTAGGAGAGCTTTGGAGAGTAGGATGGCTTTGGGGAGTAGGAGAGCTTGGGGGAGTAGGAGAGCTTGGGGGAGTAGGAGAACTTGGGGGAGTAGGAGATCTTGGGGGAGTAGGAGAGCTTGGGAGAGTAGGAGAGCTTGGCGGAGTAGGAGAGCTTGGGGGAGTAGGAGAGTTTGGGGGAGTAGGAGAATTGGTCAGAGTAGGAGAGCTTGGAGGAGTAAAAGAGCTTGGGAGAGTAGGAGAGCTTTGGGGAGTAGGAGAGTTTGTGGGAGCAGGAGAGCTTGGGGGAGAAGGAGAGCTTGTGGGAGTATGAAAGCTTGTGGGAGTATGAGAGCTTGGGGGAGTATGAGAGCTTGCGGGAGTATGAGAGCTTGCGGGAGTATGAGAGCTTGGGGGAGTATGAGAGCTTGAGGATGTAGGAGAGATTGGGGGAGTAAGAGAGCTTGGGGGAGTAGGAAAGCTTGGGGGAGTAGGAGATCTTGGGGGAGTAGTAGATCTTGGGGGTGCAGGAGAGCTTGGGGGAGTAGCAGAGCTTCGGGGAGTAGTAGAGCTTGGGGGAGTAGGAGAGCTTGCGGGAGTAGGAGAGCTTGGGGGAGAAGGAGAGCTTGGGGGAGTAGGTAAGCCTGGGGGAGTAGGAGAACTTGGGGCAGTAGGAGAGCTTATGGGAGTAGGAGAGCTTGGGGGAGTAGGAGAGCTTGGGGGAGTAGGAGAGCTTGGGGGAGTCGGAGAGCTTGGGGGACTAGGAGAGCTTGGGAGGGTAGGAGCGCTTAGGGGCGTATGAGAGCTTGGGGGCGTATGAGAGCTTGGGGGAGTGTGAGAGCTTGGGGTGTATGAGAGCTTGGGGAAGTAGGCGAGCTTGAGGGAGTAGTAGCGATTGTGGGAGTGGGAGAGCTTGGGGGCGTATGAGAGTTTGGAGGAGTATGAGAGCTTGGGGAAGTAGGAGAGCTTGGGGAAGTAGTAGAGCTTGGGGAAGTAGTAGAGCTTGGGGGAGTGGGAGACCTTGGGCGAGTAGGAGTGCTTGGGGGAGTAGGAGAGTTTGGGGGAGTAGGAGAATTTGTCAGAGTAGGAGAGCTTGGAGGAGTAAAAGAGCTTGGGAGAGTAGGAGAGCTTTGGGGAGTAAGAGAGCTTGGGTGAGTAAGAGAGCTTGGGGAAGTGAGATAGCTTGGGGGAGTAAGAGAGCCTGGGGGAGAAAGAGAACTTGGGGGACTAAGAGAGCTTGGGTCAGTAGGTGATCTTGGGGGAGTAGGAAACCTTGGGGGAGTAGGAGAGCTTGGGCGAGTAGGAGAGCTTGGGGGAGTAGGAGAACCTGGGAGAGTAGGAGAGCTTGGGGAAGTAGGAGATCTTGGCGGAGTAGGAGATCTTGGGGGAGTAGGAGAGTTTGGGGGAGTAGGAGAGCTTTGGGAAGTAGGGGAGCTTGGGGGAGTAGGAGAGCTTGGGGGAGTCGGAGAGCTTGGGGGATTAGAAGAGATTTGGGGAGTCAGAGAGCTTGGGGGAGTAGGAGAGCTTGGGGGAGTAGGAGAGCTTGGGGGAGTAGGAGAGCTTGGGAGAGTAGGAGAGCTTGCGGGAGTAGGAGAGCTTTGGAGAGTAGGATGGCTTTGGGGAGTAGGAGAGCTTGGGGGAGTAGGAGAGCTTGGGGGAGTAGGAGAGCTTGGGGAAATGAGATAGCTTGGGGGAGTAAGAGAGCCTGGGGGAGTAAGAGAACTTGGGGGACTAAGAGTGCTTGGGTCAGTCGGTGATCTTGGGGGAGTAGGAAACCTTGGGGGAGTAGGAGAGCTTGGGCGAGTAGGAGAGCTTGGGGGAGTAAGAGAGCTTGGTGGAGTAAGAGAGCTTGGGAAGTAAGAGAGCTTGGGGGAGTAAGAGAGCTTGGGGGAGTGGGAGAGCTTGGGGGAGTAGGAGATTTGGGGGAGTAGGAGCGCTTGGGGGAGTAGGAGAGCTTGGGGGAGTAGGAGAACCTGGGAGAGTAGGAGAGCTTTGGGGAGTAGGAGATCTTGGCGGAGTAGGAGATCTTGGGGGAGTCGGAGAGTTTGTGGGAGTAGGAGAGCTTTGGGAAGTAGGGGAGCTTGGGGGAGTAGGAGAGCTTGCGGGAGTCGGAGAGCTTGGGGGATTAGGAGAAATTTGGGGAGTCAGAGAGCTTGGGGCAGTAGGAGAACTCTGGGGATAGGAGATCTTGGGGGAGTAGGAGAGCTTGGGCGAATAGGAGAGCTTGGGGGAGTAAGAGAGCTTGGTGGAGTAAGAGAGCTTGGGGAGTAAGTGAGCTTGGGGAGTAAGAGAGCTTGGGGGAGTGGGAGAGCTTCGGGGAGTAGGAGAGATTGGGAGAGTAGGAGCGCTTGGGGGTGTAGGAGAGCTTGGGGGAGTAGGAGAGCTTGGGGGAGTAGGAGAGCTTGGGGAAGTAGGAGAGCTTGGGAGAGTAGGAGAGCTTGCGGGAGTAGGAGAGCTTTGGAGAGTAGGATGGCTTTGGGGAGTAGGAGAGCTTGGGGGAGTAGGAGAGCTTGGGGGAGTAGGAGAACTTGGGGGAGTAGGAGATCTTGGGGGAGTAGGAGAGCTTGGGAGAGTAGGAGAGCTTGGCGGAGTAGGAGAGCTTGGGGGAGTAGGAGAGTTTGGGGGAGTAGGAGAATTTGTCAGAGTAGGAGAGCTTGGAGGAGTAAAAGAGCTTGGGAGAGTAGGAGAGCTTTGGGGAGTAGGAGAGTTTGTGGGAGCAGGAGAGCTTGGGGGAGTAATAGAGCTTAGGGGAGTAAGAGAGCTTGGGGGAGTAGGAGAGCTTGGGGCAGTAGGAGAGCTTTGGGCAGTAGGAGCGCTTGGGGGAGTAGGAGAGCTTGGGGGAGAAGGAGAGCTTGGGGGATTAGGAGAACATGGCAGAGTAGGAGAGCTTGGAGGAGTAAGAGAACATGGGGGAGTAAGAGAGCTTGGGGGAGTAAGAGAGCTTGGGGGAATACGAGAGCTTGGGGGAGAAGCAGAGCTTGGGGTAGTCGGGGAGCTTGGGGGAGTAGGAGAAATTGGGGGATTCGGGGAACTTGTGTGAGTATGAGAACTTGGCACAGTAGGAGAGCTTGGGGGGTAAGAGAGCTTGGGGGAGTAAGAGAGCTTGGGGGATTGAGATAGCTTGGGGGAGTAAGAGAGCCTGGGTCAGTAGGAGATCTTGGGGGAGTAGGAAACCTTGGGGGATTAGGAGAGCTTGGGCGAGTAGGAGAGCATGGGGGAGTAAGAGAGCTTGGTGGAGTAAGAGAGCTTGGGAAGTAAGAGAGCTTGGGGGAGTAAGAGAGCTTGGGGGAGTAGGAGAGCTTGGGGGAGTAGGAGAGCTTGGGGGTGTAGGAGAACCTGGGAGAGTAGGAGAGCTTGGGGGAGTAGGAGATCTTGGGGGAGTAGGACATCTTGGGGGAGTAGGAGAGTTTGGGGGAGTAGGACAGCTTGGGGGAGTAGGAGAGGTTATGGGAGTAGGAGAGCGTGGGGGATTAGGAGAGCTTGGGAGAGTAGGAGAGCTTTGGGAAGTAGGGGAGCTTGTGGGAGTAGTAGAGCTTAGGGGAGTAGGAGAGCTTGGGGGATTAGGAGAGCTTTGGGGAGTCAGAGAGCTTGGGGCAGTAGGAGAACTCTGGGGATAGGAGATCTTGGGGGAGTAGGAGAGCTTGGGCGAATAGCAGAGCTTGGGGGAGTAAGAGAGCTTGGTGGAGTAAGAGAGCTTGGGGAGTAAGAGAGCTTGGGGAGTAAGAGAGCTTGGGGGAGTTGGAGAGCTTCGGGGAGTAGGAGAGATTGGGGGAGTAGGAGCGCTTGGGGGTGTAGGAGAGCTTGGGGGAGTAGGAGAGCTTGGGGGAGTAGGAGAGCTAGGGGGAGTAGGAGAGCTTGGGAGAGTAGGAGAGCTTGCGGGAGTAGGAGAGCTTTGGAGAGTAGGATGGCTTTGGGGAGTAGGAGAGCTTGGGGGAGTAGGAGAGCTTGGGGGAGTAGGAGAACCTGGGGGAGTAGGAGAGCTTGCGGGAGAAGGAGAGCTTGGGAGAGCAGGAGAGCTTGGCTGAGTAGGAGAACTTGGGGCAGTAGGAGAGCATAGGGGAGTAGGAGAGCTTGGGGGAGTAGGAGAACTTGGGAGGGTAGGAGAGCTTGGGGGATTCGGAGAGATTGGGGGAGTAGGAGAGCTTGGGAGGGTAGGAGAGCTTGGGGGCGTATGAGAGCTTGGGGGCGTATGAGAGCTTAGGGGAGTAGGAGAGCTTGGGAAAGCAGGAGAGCTTGGGGAAGTCGTAGAGTTTGGGGGAGTGGGAGAGCTTGGGCGAGTCGGAGAGCTTGGGGGAGTAAGAGAGCTTGGGGGAGTAAGAGAGCTTGGGAGAGTAGGAGAGCTTTGGGGAGTAGGAGAGTTTGTGGGAGTAGGAGAGCTTGGGGAAGTAAGAGAGCTTAGGGGAGTAAGAGAGCTTGGAGGAGAAAGAGAATTTGCGGGAGTAAGAGAGCTTGGGGGAGTAAGAGAGCTTGGGGGAATACGAGAGCTTGGGGGAGTAGCAGAGCTTGGGATAGTCGGGGAGCTTGGGGGAGTAGGGGAAATTGGGGGATTCGGAGAACTTGGGGGCGTAGGAGAACTTGGCACAGTCGGAGAGCTTGGGGGGGTAAGAGAGCTTGGGTGAGTAAGAGAGCTTGGGGAAGTGAGATAGCTTGGGGGAGTAAGAGAGCCTGGGGGAGTAAGAGAACTTGGGGGACTAAGAGAGCTTGAGTCAGTAGGTGATCTTGGGGGAGTAGGAAACCTTGGGGGAGTAGGAGAGCTTGGGCGAGTAGGAGAGCTTGGGGGAGTAGGAGAACCTGGGAGAGTAGGAGAGCTTGGGGAAGTAGGAGATCTTGGCGGAGTAGGAGATCTTGGGGGAGTAGGAGAGTTTGGGGGAGTAGGAGAGCTTTGGGAAGTAGGGGAGCTTGGGGGAGTAGGAGAGCTTGGGGGAGTCGGAGAGCTTGGGGGATTAGAAGAGATTTGGGGAGTCAGAGAGCTTGGGGGAGTAGGAGAGCTTGGGGGAGTAGGAGAGCTTGGGGGAGTAGGAGAGCTTGGGAGAGTAGGAGAGCTTGGGGGAGTAGGAGAACCTGGGAGAGTAGGAGAGCTTTGGGGAGTAGGAGATCTTGGCGGAGTAGGAGATCTTGGGGGAGTAGGAGAGTTTGTGGGAGTAGGAGAGCTTTGGGAAGTAGGGGAGCTTGGGGGAGTAGGAGAGCTTGCGGGAGTCGGAGAGCTTGGGGGATTAGGAGAAATTTGGGGAGTCAGAGAGCTTGGGGCAGTAGGAGAACTCTGGGGATAGGAGATCTTGGGGGAGTAGGAGAGCTTGGGCGAATAGGAGAGCTTGGGGGAGTAAGAGAGCTTGGTGGAGTAAGAGAGCTTGGGGAGTAAGTGAGCTTGGGGAGTAAGAGAGCTTGGGGGAGTGGGAGAGCTTCGGGGAGTAGGAGAGATTGGGAGAGTAAAGCGCTTGGGGGTGTAGGAGAGCTTGGGGGAGTAGGAGAGCTTGGGGGAGTAGGAGAGTTTGTGAAGTAGGAGAGCTTGGGAGAGTAGGAGAGCTTGCGGGAGTAGGAGAGCTTTGGAGAGTAGGATGGCTTTGGGGAGTAGGAGAGCTTGGGGGAGTAGGAGAGCTTGGGGGAGTAGGAGAACTTGGGGGAGTAGGAGATCTTGGGGGAGTAGGAGAGCTTGGGAGAGTAGGAGAGCTTGGCGGAGTAGGAGAACTTGGGGCAGTAGGAGAGCTTCGGGGATTAGGAGAGCTTGGGGGAGTAGGAGAGCTTGGGAGGGTAGGAGAGCTTGGGGGAGACGGAGAGATTGGGGGAGTAGGAAAGCTTGGGAGTGTAGGAGAGCTTGGGGGCATATGAGAGCTTGGGGGCGTATGAGAGCTTGGGGGAGTATGAGAGCTTGGGGAAGTAGGAGAGCTTGGGGAAGACGTAGAGCTTGGGGGAGTGGGAGAGCTTGGGCGAGTAGGAGAGCTTGGGGTAGTAAGAGAGCTTGTGGGAGGAAGAGAACTTGGGGGAGAAAGAGAGCATGGGGAGTAAGAGAGCTTGGGGGAGTAGAAGAGCTTGGGGGAGTAGGAGAGCTTGGGGGAGTAGGAGATTTTGGGGGAGTAGGAGAGCTTGGGGCAGTAGGAGCGCTTGGGGGAGTAGGAGAATGTGGGGGAGAAGGAGAGCTTGCGGGAGTAGGAGAATTTGTCAGAGTAGGAGAGCTTGGAGGAGTAAGAGAGCTTGGGAGAGTAGGAGAGCTTTGGGGAGTAGGAGAGTTTGTGGGAGTAGGAGAGCTTGGGGGAGTAAGAGAGCTTAGGGGAGTAAGAGAGCTTGGGGGAGTAGGAGAGCTTTGGGCAGTAGGAGAGCTTGGGGCAGTAGGAACGCTTGGGGGAGTAGGAGAGCTACGGGGAGAATGAGAGCTTGGGGGATTGGGGGAACATGGCAGAGTAGGAGAGCTTGGAGGAGTCAGAGAACTTGGGGGAGTAAGAGAGCTTGGGGGAGTAAGAGAGCTTGGGGGAGTAGGAGAGCTTGGGCGAGTAGGAGAGCTTGGGGGAGTGAGATAGCTTGGGGGAGTAAGAGAGCCTGGGGGAGTAAGAGAACTTGGGGGAGTAAGCGAGATTGGGTCAGTAGGAGATCTTGGGGGAGTAGGAGAGCTTGGGGGAGTAGGAGAGCTTGGGGGAGACGGAGAGCTTGTGGGAGTAGTAGAGCTTGCCGCATTAGGAGAGCTTACCAGAGTAGGAGAGCTTGGGCGAGTAGGAGAGCTTGGGAGAGGAGGAGAGTTTAATAGAGTAGGGGAGCTTACCGGAGTCGGAGAGTTTGGGGGAGTAGGAGAGCTTCCATGAGTATGAGAGCTTGGGGGAGTATGAGAGCTTGTGGGAGTATGAGAGCTTGGGGGAGTATGAGAGCTTGGGGGAGTCGGAGATCTTGGGGGAGTAGGAGAGCTTGGTGGAGTAGGAGAGCTTGGTGGAGTAGGAGAGCTTGGGGGAGTAGGAGAATGTGGGGGAGTAGGAGAGCTTGGGGGAGTAGGAGAGCTTGGTGGAGTAGGAGAGCTTGGTGGAGTAGGAGAGCTTGGGGGAGTAGGAAAGATTGGGGGAGTAGGACAGCTTGTGGGAGTAGGAGCGCTTGAGGGAGTAGAAGAGCTTGGGGGAGTAGGTGAGCTTGGGGGAGTAGGAGAGCGTGGGGGAGTAGGAGAGCTTGGGGGAGTAGGAGAGCTTGGGGGAGTAGGAATGATTTGGGGAGTAGGAGAGTTTGAGGGAGTAGGAGAGCGTGGGGGAGCAGGAGAGCTTGGGGGAGCAGGAGAGCTTGGGGGAGTAGAAGAGCGTTGGGGAGTAGGACAGCTTGGGGGAGTAGGAGATCTTAGGGGAGTAGGAGAATTTGGGGGAGTAGGAGAGCGTGGGAGAGGAGGAGAGCTTAACAGAGTAGGAGAGCTTACCGGAGTCGGTGAGTTTGGGAGTGTAGGAGAGCTTCCATGAGTATGAGAGCTTGGGGGAGTATGAGAGCTTGCGGGATTATGAGAGCTTGTGGGAGTATGAGAGCTTGTGGGAGTATGAGAGCTTGGTGGAGTAGGAAAGCTTGGTGGAGTAGGAGAGCTTGGGGGAGAAGGAAAGCTTGGGGGAGTAGGAGAGCTTGGGGGAGTAGGGGAGATTGGGGGAGTAGGAGAGCTTCGAGTAGTAGGAGAGCTTGGGGGAGAAGGAGAGCTTGGGGGAGTAGGAGAGCTTGAGCTTGGGCGAGTAGGAAAGCTTGGGGGAGTAGGAGAGCTTGAGGGAGTAGGAGAGCTTGAGCTTGGGCGAGTAGGAAAGCTTGGGGGAGTAGGAGAGCTTGGGGGAGTAGGAGAGCTTGGGGGAGTAGTAGAGCTTGGGGGAGTCGGAGAGCTTAGGGGAGTAGGAGAGCTTGGGGGAGAAGGAGAGCTTGTGGGAGTATGAGAGCTTGTGGGAGTATGAGAGCTTGGGGGAGTATGAGAGCTTGCGGGAGTATGAGAGCTTGTGGGAGTATGAGAGCTTGGGGGAGTATGAGAGCTTGAGGATGTAGGAGAGATTGGGGGAGTAAGAGAGCTTGGGGGAGTAGGAAAGCTTGGGGGAGTAGGAGATCTTGGCGGAGTAGGAGATCTTGGGGGAGTAGTAGATCTTGGGTGTGCAGGAGAGCTTGGGGGAGTAGCAGAGCTTCGGGGAGTAGTAGAGCTTGGGGGAGTAGGAGAGCTTGCGGGAGTAGGAGAGCTTGGGGGAGAAGGAGAGCTTGGGGAGTAGGTAAGCCTGGGGGAGTAGGAGAGCTTGGGGGAGTAGAAGAGCTTGGGGGAGCAGGAGAACTTGGGGGAGTAGGCGAGCTTTCGGGAGTAGGAGAGCTTGGGGGAGTAGTAGAGCTTGGGGGAGTAGGAGAACTTCAGGGAGTAGGAGAGCTTGGGGGAGTAGGAGAGCTTGTGGTAGCAGGGTAATGTACCGGAGTAGGCGAGATTGCGGGAGTAGGAGTGTTTGAGGGAGTAGGAGAGCTTGCGGGAGTAGGAGAGCATTGCGGGAGTAGGAGAGCTTGGGGGAGTAGGAGAGCTTGGGGGAGTCGGAGAGCTTGGGGGAGTCGGAGAGCATGGGGGAGTCGGAGAGCTTGGCGTTTCTGAGAGCTTAGGGGAGTCGGAGAGCTTGGGGGAGTAGGAGAGCTTGGGGGAGTAGGTGAGCTTGGGGGTGTCGGAGAGCTTAACAGAGTAGGAGAGCATACCGGAGTCGGTGAATTTGGGAGTGTAGGAGAGCTTCCATGAGTATGAGAGCTTCGGAGAGTATGAGAGCTTGCGGGAGTATCAGAGCTTGTGGGAGTATGAGAGCTTGGGGGAGTATGAGAGCTTGGGGGGAGTATGAGAGCTTGGGGTAGTAGGAGATCTTGGGGGAGTAGGAGAGCTTGGGGGAGTAGGAGATCTTGGGGGAGTAGGAGATCTTGGGGTAGTAGTAGATCTTGGGGGAGTAGGAGAGCTTGGGGGAGTAGGAGAGCTTGGGGGAGTAGTAGAGCTTGGTGGAGTAGGAGAATTTGGGGGAGTAGGAGAGCTTGGGGGAGAAGGAGATCTTGGGGGAGTAGGAGAGCTTGGGGAGTAGTAGATCTTGGAGGAGTAGGAGAGCTTGGGGGAGTAGTAGAGCTTGGGGGAGTCGGAGAGCTTGGTGGAGTAGGAGAGCTTGGTGGAGTACGAGAGCTTGGTTGAGTAGGAGAGCTTGGGGGAGTACGAAAGCTTGGGGGAGTAGGAGAGCTTGGGGGAGTAGGAGAGCTTTGAAGAGTCGGAGAGCTTGGGGTGGTCGGCGAGCTTGGGGGAGTCTGAGAGCTTGGGGCATTCTGAGAGCTTGGGCGGGTCGGAGAGCTTGGGGGAGTAGGAGAGCTTGGGGGAGTAGGAGAGCTCGGGGGAGTAGGAGATCTTGGGGGAGTAGGAGATCTTGGGGTAGTAGTAGATCTTGAGGGAGTAGGAGAGCTTGGGGGAGTAGGAGAGCTTGGGGGAGTAGTAGAGCTTGGGGGAGTAGGAGAACTTGGGGTGTAGGAGAGCTTTGGGGAGAAGGAGACCTTGGGGAGTAGGAGAGCTTGGGAGAGTAGGAGAGCTTGGGGGAGTAGGAGAGCTTGGGGGGAGTAGGAGAGCTTGGGGAAGTAGGAGAGCTTGGTGGAGTAGGAGAGCTTGGTGGAGTACGAGAGCTTGGTGGAGTAGGAGAGCTTGGGGGAGTACGAAAGCTTGGGGGAGTAGGAGAGCTTGGGGGAGTAGGAGAGCTTGGAGGAGTCGGAGAGCTTGGAGGGGTCGGAGAGCTTGGGGGAGTCGGAGAGCTTGGTGGAGTCGGAGATCTTGCGCGAGAACGAGAGCTTCGGGGAGTAGGAGAGCTTCGCGGAATAGGCGATCTTCGGGGAGTAGGATATGTGTGGGTGTCGGAGAGCTTGGGGGAGTCGGAGAGCTTTCCGGAGTGGGAGAGCTGACCGGATTAGGAGAGCTTACCGGAGTAGGAGAGCTTGGCGGAGTAGGATAGCTTACCATAGTAGGAGAGCTTACAGCAGTAGGAGAGCTTACCGGAGTAGGAGAGCTTACCGGAGTAGGAGAGCTTACTGGAGTAGGAGAGCTGACTGGAGCAGGAGAGCTTACTGGAGTAGGAGAGCTTACTGGTGTAGGAGAGCTTACTGGAGTCGGAAAGCTTACTGGAGTAGGAGAGCTTCCTGGAATAGAAGAGCTTACTTGGGTAAGAGAGCTGACTGGAATAGGAGAGTTTAGGGAAATAGGAGAGCTTGGGGGATTAGGAGAGCTTACTGGAGTAGGAAAGCTTGGGGGAGTAGGAGAGCTTGCGGGAGTAGGAGAGCATGGAGTAGGAGAGCTTTGGGGAGAAGAAGAGCTTGGGGAGTAAGAGAGCTTGGGGGAGTAGGAGAGCTTGGAGGAGTAGGAGAGCTTGGGGGAGTAGGAGAGATTTGGGGAGTAAGAGAGCTTGGGAGTAGGAGAGCTTGGCGGAAAAGGAGAGCGTGCGGGAGAAGGAGAGCTTGGCGAAGTATGAGAGCTTGGCGGAGTAGGAGAGCTTGGCGGAGTAGGAGAGCTTGGCGGCGTCGGAGAGCTTGGCGGAGTAAGAGAGCTGACTGGAGTAGGAGAGCTTACTGGAGTCGGAGAGCTTACTGTAGTAGGAGAGCTCACTGGAGTAGGAGAGCTTACCTTAGTAGGAGAGCTAACCGGAGTTGGAGAGCTTACCGGAGTAGGAGAGCTTACCGGAGTAGGAGAGCTTACCGGAGTAGGAGAGCTTACTGGAGTAGGAGAGCTCACTGGAGTAGGAGAGCTTACTGGAGTAGGAGTGCTTACTGGAGTAGAACCGCTTACTGGAATAGGAGAGCTTACTGGAGTAGGACAGCTTACTGGAGTAGGAGAGCTTACTGGAGTAGGAGAGCTGACTGGAATAGGAGAGCTTACTGGAGTAGGAGAGCTTACTGGAGTAATAGAGTTTGGGGGAGTAGGAAAGGTTCGGTGAGTAGGAAAACTTACTGGAGTAGGAGAGCTTCGGGGAGTAGCAGAGCTTGGGGGAGTAGGAGAGCTTACCGGAGTAGCAGAGCTTTGGGGAGTAGGAGATTTTGGGGGAGTAGGAGAGCTCGGGGCAGTTGGAGACATTACTGGAGGAGGAGAACTTACTGGAGTAAAAGAGCTTGGGGGAGTAGGAGAGCTTGGGGGAGTAGGAGAGCTTGGGGGAGTAGATGAGCTTGGGGGAGTAGGAGAGCTTGGAGGAGTAGGAGAGCTTGGGGGAGTCGGAGAGCTTGGGAGTAGGAGAGCTTGGGGGAGAAGGAGAGCTTGGGGGAGTAGGAGAGCTTGGGGGAATAGGAGAGCTTGGGGGAGTAGGAGAGCTTGGGGGAGTGAGAGAGCTTGGGGGAGTCGGAGAGCTTACTGGAGTAGGGGAACTTACTGGAGTAGGAGAGCTTACTGGAGGAGGAGAGCTCACTGGAGTAGGAGAGCTTGGCGGAGTAGGTGAGCTTACTGGAGTAGGAGAGCTTACTGGATTAGGAGAGCTTACTGGAGTAGGAGAGCTCACTATAGTAGTAGAGCTTACTGGAGTAGGAGAGCTTACTGGAGTAGAAGACCTTACTGGAGTAGGAGAGCTTACTGGAGTAGGACAGCTTACTGGAGTAGGAGAGCTTATTGGAGTAGGAGAGCTTCGGGGAGTAGCAGAGCTTGGGGGAGTAGGAGAGCTTAGCGGAGTAGCAGAGCTTGGGGGCGTAGGTGAGCTTGGGGGAGTAGGAGAGCTCGGGGCAGTTGGAGACATTACTGGAGGAGGAGAACTTACTGGAGTAGGAGAGCTTTGGGGAGTAGGAGAGCTTGGGGGAGTTGGAGAGCTTGGGGGAGTAGAAGTGCTTGGCGGAGTAGGGAGCATGGCGGAGTAGGAGAGATTGGCGGAGTAGGAGAGTTTGGCGGAGTAGCAGAGCTTACTGGAGTAGGAGAGCTGACTGGAGTAGGATAGCTTACTGGGGTAGGAGAGATCACTGGAGTAGGAGAGCTTACCGGAGTAGGAGAGCTTACCGGAGTAGGAGAGCTGACTGGAATAGGAGAGCTTGGGCGAGTAGGAAAGGTTGGGGGAGTCGGAAAACTTACTGGAGTAGGAGAGATTCGGGGAGTAGCAGAGCTTGGGGGTGTAGGAGAGCTTACCGGAGTAGCAGAGCTTGGGGGAGTAGGAGAGCTTGGGGGAGTAGGAGAGCTCGGGGCATTTGGAGACATTACTGGAGGAGGATAACTTACTGGAGTAGGAGAGCTTGGGGGAGTAGGACAGCTTGGGGGAGTAGAAGAGCTTGGGGGAGTCGATGAGCTTGGGGGTGTAGGAGAGCTTGGGGGAGCAGGGGAGCTTCAATGAGTAGGATAGCTTTGGGGAGCAGGTGAGCTTGTGGGAGTAGCAGAACTTGGAGGAGTAGGAGAGCTTGGGGGATTAGGAGAGCTTGGGTGAGTAGGAGAACTTGGGGGAGCCGGAGAGATTGGCGGAGTAGGAGAGCTTGGCGGAGTACGAGAGCTTGGCGGAGTAGGAGAGCAATGCAAAGTAGGAGAGCTTGGCGGAGTAGGAGAGCTTGGCGGAGTAGGAGAGCTTACTGGAGTAGGAGAGCTGACTGGAGTAGGAGAGCTTACTGGAGTAGGAGAGCTCACTGGAGTAGGAGAGCTTTCCGGTGTAGGGGAGCGTACCGGAGAAGGAGAGAATACCGGAGTAGGAGAGATTGGGGGAGTAGCAGAGTTTGGGGGAGTCGTAGAGCTTTCCGGAGTGGGAGAGCAGACCGGATTAGGAGAGCTTACCGGAGTAGGATAGTTTGGGGGAGAAGGAGAGCTTGGGGGAGTAGGAGAGCTTGGGGGAGTAGGAGAGCTTGGAGGAGTAGGAGAGCTTGGGGGAGTAGGAGAGATTGGGGGAGTAGGAGAGCTTGGGGGATTGGGAGTGCTTGGGGGAGCAGGAGAGTTTGGAGGAGTAGGAGAGCTTGGGGGAGAAGGAGAGCTTGGGGGAGTTGGAGAGCTTGGGGGAATCGGATAGCTTGGGGGAATAGGAGAGCTTGGGTGAGTCGGAGAGCTTGGGGGAGTCGGAAAGCTTGGCGGAGGAGGAGAGCTTGCACGAGTAGGAGAACTTGGCGGAGTAGGAGAGCTAAGCGGAGTAGGAGAGCTTGGCAGAGTAGGAGAGCTTGGCGGAGTAGGATAGCTTACCGTAGTAGGAGAGCTTACAGCAGTAGGAGAGCTTACCGGAGTAGGAGAGCTTACCGGAGTAGGATAGCTTACTGGAGTAGGAGAGCTGACCGGAGTAGGAGAGCTTACCGGAGTATGAGAGCTTACTGGAGTAGAAGAGCTGACTGGAGCAGGAGAGCTTGCTGGAGTAGGAGAGCTTACTGGTGTAGGAGAGCTTACTGGAGTCGGAAAGCTTACTGGAGTAGGAGAGCTTCCTGGAATAGGAGAGCTTACTTGGGTAAGAGAGCTTACTGGAATAGGAGAGCTTAGGGAAATAGGAGAGCTTGGGGGAGTAGGAGAGCTTACTGGAGTAGGAAAGCTTGGGGGAGTAGGAGAGCTTGCGGGAGTAGGAGAGCATGGAGTAGGAGAGCTTTGGGGAGAAGAAGAGCTTGGGGAGTAAGAGAGCTTGGGGGAGTAGGAGAGCTTGGAGGAGTAGGAGAGCTTGGGGGAGTAGGAGAGATTTGGGGAGTAAGAGAGCTTGGGAGTAGGAGAGCTTGGCGGAAAAGGAGAGCGTGGGGGGGAAGGAGAGCTTGGCGAAGTATGAGAGCTTGGCGGAGTAGGAGAGCTTGGCGGAGTAGGAGAGCTTGGAGGCGTCGGAGAGCTTGGCGGAGTAAGAGAGCTGACTGGAGTAGGAGAGCTTACTGGAGTCGGAGAGCTTACTGTAGTAGGAGAGCTCACTGGAGTCGGAGAGCTTACCTGAGTAGGAGAGCTAACCGGAGTTGGAGAGCTTACCGGAGTAGGAGAGCTTACCGGAGTAGGAGAGCTTACCGGAGTAGGAGAGCTTACTGGAGTAGGAGAGCTCACTGGAGTAGGAGAGCTTACTGGAGTAGGAGAGCTTACTGGAGTAGAACCGCTTACTGGAATAGGAGAGCTTACTGGAGTAGGACAGCTTACTGGAGTAGGAGAGCTTACTGGAGTAGGAGAGCTGACTGGAATAGGAGAGCTTACTGGAGTAGGAGAGCTTACTGGATTAGGAGAGGTTGGGGGAGTAGGAAAGGTTGGGTGAGTAAGAAAACATACTGGAGTAGGAGAGCTTCGGGGAGTAGCAGAGCTTGGGGGAGTAGGAGAGCTTACTGGAGTAGCAGAGCTTTGGGGAGTAGGAGAGCTTGGGGGAGTAGGAGAGCTCGGGGCAGTTGGAGACATTACTGGAGGAGGAGAACTTACTGGAGTAATAGAGCTTGGGGGAGTAGGAGAGCTTGGGGGAGTAGGAGAGCTTGGGGGAGTAGATGAGATTGGGGGAGTAGGAGAGCCTCGCGGAGTAGTAGAGCTTGGGGGAGTCGGAGAGCTTGGGAGTAGGAGAGCTTGGGGGAGAAGGAGAGCTTGGGGGAGTAGGAGAGCTTGGGGGAATAGGAGAGCTTGGGGGAGTAGGAGAGCTTGGGGGAGTGAGAGAGCTTGGGGGAGTCGGAGAGCTTACTGGAGTAGAGGAACTTACTGGAGTAGGAGAGCTTACTGGAGGAGGAGAGCTCACTGGAGTAGGAGAGCTTGGCGGAGTAGGTGAGCTTACTGGAGTAGGAGAGCTTACTGGATTAGGAGAGCTTACTGGAGTAGGAGAGCTCACTATCGTAGTAGAGCTTACTGGAGTAGGAGAGCTTACTGGAGTAGAAGACCTTACTGGAGTAGGAGAGCTTACTGGAGTAGGACAGCTTACTGGAGTAGGAGAGCTTATTGGAGTAGGAGAGCTTCGGGGAGTAGCAGAGCTTGGGGGAGTAGGAGAGCTTAGCGGAGTAGCAGAGCTTGGGGGAGTATGAGAGCTTGGGGGAGTAGGAGAGCTCGGGGCAGTTGGAGACATTACTGGAGGAGGAGAACTTACTGGAGTAGGAGAGCTTTGGGGAGTAGGAGAGCTTGGGGGAGTTGGAGAGCTTGGGGGAGTAGAAGAGCTTGGCGGAGTAGGAGAGCATGGCGGAGTAGGAGAGATTGGCGGAGTAGGAGAGTTTGCCGGAGTAGCAGAGCTTACTGGAGTAGGAGAGCTGACTGGAGTAGGAGAGCTTACCGGAGTAGCGGAGCTTACCGGAGTAGAAGAGCTGACTGGAATAGGACAGCTTGGGCGAGTAGGAAAGGTTGGGGGAGTAGGAAAACTTACTGGAGTAGGAGAGCTTCGGGGAGTAGCAGAGCTTGGGGGTGTAGGAGAGCTTACCGGAGTAGCAGAGCTTGGGGGAGTAGGAGAGCTTGGTGGAGTAGGAGAGCTCGGGGCATTTGGAGACATTACTGGAGGAGGAGAACTTACTGGAGTAGGAGAGCTTGGGGGAGTAGGTCAGCTTGGGGGAGTAGAAGAGCTTGGGGGAGCCGATGAGCTTGGGGGTGTAGGAGTGCTTGGGGGAGCAGGGGAGCTTCAATGAGTAGGAGAGCTTTGGGGAGCAGGAGAGCTTGTGGGTGTTGCAGAACTTGGAGGAGTAGGAGAGCTTGGGGTATTAGGAGAGCTTGGGGGAGTAGGAGAACTTGGGGGAGCCGGAGAGATTGGCGGAGTAGGAGAGCTTGGCGGAGTACGAGAGCTTGGCGGAGTAGGAGAGCATTGCAAAGTAGGAGAGCTTGGCGCAGTAGGAGAGGTGGCGGAGTAGGAGAGCTTACTGGAGTGGGAGAGCTGACTGGAGTAGGAGAGCTTACTGGAGTAGGAGAGCTCACTGGAGTAGGAGAACTTACCGGTGAAGGGGAGCGTACCGGAGAAGGAGAGCTTACCGGAGTAGGAGAGATTGGGGGAGTAGCAGAGCTTGGGGGAGTAGGAGAGCTTGGAGGAATAGGAGAGCTTGGGGCAGAAGGAGAGCTTGGGGGAGTAGGAGAGCTTGGGGGAATCGGAGAGCTTGGGGGAGAATGAGAACTTGGGGAAGTTGGACAGCTTGTGGGAGTCGGAGAGCTTGGCGGAATGGGAGAGTTTGCACAAGTCGGAGAGCTTGGCGGAGTAGGAGAGCTTGGCGGAGTAGGAGAGCTTGGCGGAGTAGGATAGCTTACTGGAGTAGGAGAGCTTAATGGAGCAGGAGATCTTACTGGAGTAGGAGAGCTTACTGGAGTAGGAGACCTTCCCGAGTAGGAGAGCTTACCGGAGTAGGAGAGCTTACCGGAGTAGGAGAGCTTACTGGAGCAGGAGAACTTACTGGAGTAGGAGAGCTTACTGGAGTAGGAGAGCTTACTGGAGTAGAAGAGTTTACTGGAGTAGAAGAGCTTACTGTAGCAGGAGAGCTTCCTGGTGTTAGAGAGCTTACTGGAGTAGGAGAGCTTACTGGAGTAGGATAGCTTATTGGAGTAGGAGAGCTTACTGGAGCTAGAGAGCTTGGGAAAGTAGGAGAGCTTGGTGGAGTAGAAGAGCATGGGGGAGTAGGAGAGCTTGGGGGAGCAGGGGAGCTTCATGAGTAGGAGAGCTTGGGGGAGGAGGAGAGCTTGGGGGAGGAGGAGAGCTTGAGGGAGGAGGAGAGCTTGGTGGAGCAGGAGAGCTTGGCGGAGTCGGAGAGCTTGGTGGAGCCGGAGAGCTTGGTGGAGTAGGAGAGCTTACTGGAGTAGGATAGCTTACTGGAGTAGGAGAGCTTAATGGAGTAGGAGAGCTTGGGGTAGTAGCAGAGCTTGGGGGAGAAGGAGAGCTTGGGGGAGTAGGAGAGCTTGGGGGAATCGGAGAGCTTGGGGAATCGGATAGCTTGGGGGAATAGGAGAGCTTGGGTGAGTCGGAGAGCTTGGGGGAGTCGGAAAGCTTGGCGGAGGAGGAGAGCTTGCACGAGTAGGAGAACTTGGCGGAGTAGGAGAGCTAAGCGGAGTAGGAGAGCTTGGCAGAGTAGGAGAGCTTGGCGGAGTAGGATAGCTTACCGTAGTAGGAGAGCTTACAGCAGTAGGAGAGCTTACCGGAGTAGGAGAGCTTACCGGAGTAGGATAGCTTACTGGAGTAGGAGAGCTGACCGGAGTAGGAGAGCTTACCGGAGTATGAGAGCTTACTGGAGTAGAAGAGCTGACTGGAGCAGGAGAGCTTGCTGGAGTAGGAGAGCTTACTGGTTTAGGAGAGCTTACTGGAGTCGGAAAGCTTACTGGAGTAGGAGAGCTTCCTGGAATAGGAGAGCTTACTTGGGTAAGAGAGCTTACTGGAATAGGAGAGCTTAGGGAAATAGGAGAGCTTGGGGGAGTAGGAGAGCTTACTGGAGTAGGAAAGCTTGGGGGAGTAGGAGAGCTTGCGGGAGTAGGAGAGCATGGAGTAGGAGAGCTTTGGGGAGAAGAAGAGCTTGGGGAGTAAGAGAGCTTGGGGGAGTAGGAGAGCTTGGAGGAGTAGGAGAGCTTGGGGGAGTAGGAGAGATTTGGGGAGTAAGAGAGCTTGGGAGTAGGAGAGCTTGGCGGAAAAGGAGAGCGTGGGGGGGAAGGAGAGCTTGGCGAAGTATGAGAGCTTGGCGGAGTAGGAGAGCTTGGCGGAGTAGGAGAGCTTGGAGGCGTCGGAGAGCTTGGCGGAGTAAGAGAGCTGACTGGAGTAGGAGAGCTTACTGGAGTCGGAGAGCTTACTGTAGTAGGAGAGCTCACTGGAGTCGGAGAGCTTACCTGAGTAGGAGAGCTAACCGGAGTTGGAGAGCTTACCGGAGTAGGAGAGCTTACCGGAGTAGGAGAGCTTACCGGAGTAGGAGAGCTTACTGGAGTAGGAGAGCTCACTGGAGTAGGAGAGCTTACTGGAGTAGGAGAGCTTACTGGAGTAGAACCGCTTACTGGAATAGGAGAGCTTACTGGAGTAGGACAGCTTACTGGAGTAGGAGAGCTTACTGGAGTAGGAGAGCTGACTGGAATAGGAGAGCTTACTGGAGTAGGAGAGCTTACTGGATTAGGAGAGGTTGGGGGAGTAGGAAAGGTTGGGTGAGTAAGAAAACATACTGGAGTAGGAGAGCTTCGGGGAGTAGCAGAGCTTGGGGGAGTAGGAGAGCTTACTGGAGTAGCAGAGCTTTGGGGAGTAGGAGAGCTTGGGGGAGTAGGAGAGCTCGGGGCAGCTGGAGACATTACTGGAGGAGGAGAACTTACTGGAGTAATAGAGCTTGGGGGAGTAGGAGAGCTTGGGGGAGTAGGAGAGCTTGGGGGAGTAGATGAGATTGGGGGAGTAGGAGAGCCTCGCGGAGTAGTAGAGCTTGGGGGAGTCGGAGAGCTTGGGAGTAGGAGAGCTTGGGGGAGAAGGAGAGCTTGGGGGAGTAGGAGAGCTTGGGGGAATAGGAGAGCTTGGGGGAGTAGGAGAGCTTGGGGGAGTGAGAGAGCTTGGGGGAGTCGGAGAGCTTACTGGAGTAGAGGAACTTACTGGAGTAGGAGAGCTTACTGGAGGAGGAGAGCTCACTGGAGTAGGAGAGCTTGGCGGAGTAGGTGAGCTTACTGGAGTAGGAGAGCTTACTGGATTAGGAGAGCTTACTGGAGTAGGAGAGCTCACTATCGTAGTAGAGCTTACTGGAGTAGGAGAGCTTACTGGAGTAGAAGACCTTACTGGAGTAGGAGAGCTTACTGGAGTAGGACAGCTTACTGGAGTAGGAGAGCTTATTGGAGTAGGAGAGCTTCGGGGAGTAGCAGAGCTTGGGGGAGTAGGAGAGCTTAGCGGAGTAGCAGAGCTTGGGGGAGTATGAGAGCTTGGGGGAGTAGGAGAGCTCGGGGCAGTTGGAGACATTACTGGAGGAGGAGAACTTACTGGAGTAGGAGAGCTTTGGGGAGTAGGAGAGCTTGGGGGAGTTGGAGAGCTTGGGGGAGTAGAAGAGCTTGGCGGAGTAGGAGAGCATGGCGGAGTAGGAGAGATTGGCGGAGTAGGAGAGTTTGCCGGAGTAGCAGAGCTTACTGGAGTAGGAGAGCTGACTGGAGTAGGAGAGCTTACCGGAGTAGCGGAGCTTACCGGAGTAGAAGAGCTGACTGGAATAGGACAGCTTGGGCGAGTAGGAAAGGTTGGGGGAGTAGGAAAACTTACTGGAGTAGGAGAGCTTCGGGGAGTAGCAGAGCTTGGGGGTGTAGGAGAGCTTACCGGAGTAGCAGAGCTTGGGGGAGTAGGAGAGCTTGGTGGAGTAGGAGAGCTCGGGGCATTTGGAGACATTACTGGAGGAGGAGAACTTACTGGAGTAGGAGAGCTTGGGGGAGTAGGTCAGCTTGGGGGAGTAGAAGAGCTTGGGGGAGCCGATGAGCTTGGGGGTGTAGGAGTGCTTGGGGGAGCAGGGGAGCTTCAATGAGTAGGAGAGCTTTGGGGAGCAGGAGAGCTTGTGGGTGTTGCAGAACTTGGAGGAGTAGGAGAGCTTGGGGTATTAGGAGAGCTTGGGGGAGTAGGAGAACTTGGGGGAGCCGGAGAGATTGGCGGAGTAGGAGAGCTTGGCGGAGTACGAGAGCTTGGCGGAGTAGGAGAGCATTGCAAAGTAGGAGAGCTTGGCGCAGTAGGAGAGGTGGCGGAGTAGGAGAGCTTACTGGAGTGGGAGAGCTGACTGGAGTAGGAGAGCTTACTGGAGTAGGAGAGCTCACTGGAGTAGGAGAACTTACCGGTGAAGGGGAGCGTACCGGAGAAGGAGAGCTTACCGGAGTAGGAGAGATTGGGGGAGTAGCAGAGCTTGGGGGAGTAGGAGAGCTTGGAGGAATAGGAGAGCTTGGGGCAGAAGGAGAGCTTGGGGGAGTAGGAGAGCTTGGGGGAATCGGAGAGCTTGGGGGAGAATGAGAACTTGGGGAAGTTGGACAGCTTGTGGGAGTCGGAGAGCTTGGCGGAATGGGAGAGTTTGCACAAGTCGGAGAGCTTGGCGGAGTAGGAGAGCTTGGCGGAGTAGGAGAGCTTGGCGGAGTAGGATAGCTTACTGGAGTAGGAGAGCTTAATGGAGCAGGAGATCTTACTGGAGTAGGAGAGCTTACTGGAGTAGGAGACCTTCCCGAGTAGGAGAGCTTACCGGAGTAGGAGAGCTTACCGGAGTAGGAGAGCTTACTGGAGCAGGAGAACTTACTGGAGTAGGAGAGCTTACTGGAGTAGGAGAGCTTACTGGAGTAGAAGAGTTTACTGGAGTAGAAGAGCTTACTGTAGCAGGAGAGCTTCCTGGTGTTAGAGAGCTTACTGGAGTAGGAGAGCTTACTGGAGTAGGATAGCTTATTGGAGTAGGAGAGCTTACTGGAGCTAGAGAGCTTGGGAAAGTAGGAGAGCTTGGTGGAGTAGAAGAGCATGGGGGAGTAGGAGAGCTTGGGGGAGCAGGGGAGCTTCATGAGTAGGAGAGCTTGGGGGAGGAGGAGAGCTTGGGGGAGGAGGAGAGCTTGAGGGAGGAGGAGAGCTTGGTGGAGCAGGAGAGCTTGGCGGAGTCGGAGAGCTTGGTGGAGCCGGAGAGCTTGGTGGAGTAGGAGAGCTTACTGGAGTAGGATAGCTTACTGGAGTAGGAGAGCTTAATGGAGTAGGAGAGCTTGGGGTAGTAGCAGAGCTTGGGGGAGAAGGAGAGCTTGGGGGAGTAGGAGAGCTTGGGGGAATCGGAGAGCTTGGGGGAGAAGGAGAACTTGGGGTAGTCGGAGAGTTTGGGGGAGTCGGAGAGCTTGGCAGAGTAGGAGAGTTTGCAAGTGTAGGAGAGCTTGGCGGAGTAGGAGAGCTTGGCGGTGTAGGAGAGCTTGGCGGAGTAGAATAGCTTACTGGAGTAGGAGAGCTCAATGGAGTAGGAGAACTTACTGGAGTAGGAAAGCTTACTGGAGTGGGAGAGCTCACTGGATTAGGAGAGCTTACCGTAGCAGGAGAGCTTACTGGAGTAGGGGAACTTACCGGAGTAGGAGAGCTTACCGGAGTAGGAGAGCTTACTGGAGTAGGAGAGCTTACCGGAGTAGGAGAGCTTACCGGAGTAGGAGAGCTTACTGGAGTAGGAGAGCTTACTGAGCAGGAGAACTTACTGGAGTAGGAGAGCTTACTGGAGTAGGAGAGCTTACTGGAATCGGAAAGCTTGCTGGAGTAGGAGAGCTTCCTGGAATAGGAGAGCTTACTGGAGTAAGGGAGCTTACTGTAGTAGAAGAGCTTAGGGAAATAGGAGAGCTTGGGGGAGTAGGAGAGCTTACTGGAGTAGGAGAGCTTGGGGGAGTTGAGAGCTTGCGGGTGTAGGAGAGCATGGGGGAGTAGGAGAGATTGGCGGAGTACGAGAGCTTGGCGGAGTAGGAGAGCATGGCAGAGTAGGATAGCTTGGCGGAGTAGGAGAGCTTGGCGGAGTAGGAGAGCTTACTGGAGTAGGAGAGCTGACTGGAGTAGGAGAGCTTGGGGTAGTAGCAGGGCTTGGGGGAGTAGGAGAGCTTGGAGGAATAGGAGAGCTTGGGGGAGCAGGAGAGCTTGGGGGAGTAGGAGAGCTTGGGGGAATCGGAGAGCTTGGAGGAGTCGGAGAGCTTGGGGGGGTCGGAGAGCTTGGGGGAGTCGGAGAGCTTGGTGGAGTCGGAGATCTTGCGCGAGTACGAGAGCTTGGGGGAGTAGGAGAGCTTCGCGGAATAGGCGATCTTCGGGGAGTAGGATAGGTGTGGCTGTAGGAGAGCTTGGGGGAGTCGGAGAGCTTTCCGGAGTGGGAGAGCTGACCGGATTAGGAGAGCTTACCGGAGTAGGATAGTTTGGGGGAGAAGGAGAGCTTGGGGGAGTAGGAGAGCTTGGGGGAGAAGGAGAGCTTGGGGGATTTGGAGAGCTTGGGGGAATCGGAGAGCTTGGGGGAGTAGGAGAGCTTGGGGGAGTCAGAGAGCTTGGGGGAGTCGGAAAGCTTGGCGGAGGAGGAGAGCTTGCACGAGTAGGAGAACTTGGCGGAGTAGGAGAGCTAGGCGGAGTAGGAGAGCTTGGCGGAGTAGGAGAGCTTGGCGGAGTAGGATAGCTTACCGTAGTAGGAGAGCTTACAGGAGTAGGAGAGCTTACCGGAGTAGGAGAGCTTACTGGAGCAGGAGAACTTATTGGAGTAGGAGAGCTTACTGGAGTAGGAGAGCTTACTGGAATCGGAAAGCTTGCTGGAGTAGGAGAGCTTCCTGGAATAGGAGAGATTACTGGAGTAAGGGAGCTTACTGTAGTAGAAGAGCTATGGGAAATAGGAGAGCTTGGGGGAGTAAAGAGCTTACTGGAGTAGGAGAGCTTGGGGGAGTGGAGAGCTTGCGGGAGTAGGAGGGCATGGGGGAGTAGGAGAGATTGGGGGAGAAGGAGAGCTTGGCGGAGCAAGAGAGCTTGGTGGAGCAGGAGAGCTTGGCGGAATAGGAGAGCTTGGCGGAGTACGAGAGCTTGGCGGAGTAGGAGAGCATGGCAGAGTAGGATAGCTTGGCGGAGTAGGAGAGCTTGGCGGAGTAGGAGAGCTTACTGGAGTAGGAGAGCTGACTGGAGTAGGAGAGCTTGGGATAGTAGCAGAGCTTGGGGGAGTAGGAGAGCTTGGATGAATAGGAGAGCTTGCGGGAGCAGGAGAGCTTGGGGGAGTAGGAGAGCTTGGGGGAATCGGAGAGCTTGGAGGAGTCGGAGAGCTTGGGGGGGTCGGAGAGCTTGGGGGAGTCGGAGAGCTTGGTGGAGTCGGAGATCTTGCGCGAGTACGAGAGCTTGGGGGAGTAGGACAGCTTCGCGGAATAGGCGATATTCGGGGAGTAGGATACGTGTGGGTGTAGGAGAGCTTGGGGGAGTCGGAGAGCTTTCCGGAGTGGGAGAGCTGACCGGATTAGGAATGATTACCGGAGTAGGAGAGTTTGGGGGAGAAGGTTGAGCTTGGGGGAGTAGGAGAGCTTGGGGCAGTAGGAGAGCTTGGAGGAGTAGGAGAGCTTGGGGGAGTAGGAGAAATTGGGGGAGTAGGAGAGCTTGGGGGAGTGGGAGAGCTTGGGGGAGTAGGAGAGCTTGGAGGAGTAGAAGAGCTTGGGGGAGAAGGAGAGCTTGGGGGAGTTGGAGAGCTTGGGGGAATCGGAGAGCTTGGGGGAGTAGGAGAGCTTGGGGGAGTCGGAGAGCTTGGGGGAGTCGGAAAGCTTGGCGGAGGAGGAGAGCTTGCACGAGTAGGAGAACTTGGCGGAGTAGGAGAGCTAGGCGGAGTAGGAGAGCTTGGCGGAGTAGGAGAGCTTGGCGGAGTAGGATAGCTTACCATAGTAGGAGAGCTTACAGGAGTAGGAGAGATTACCGGAGTAGGAGAGCTTACCGGAGTAGGAGAGCTTACTGGAGTAGGAGAGCTGACCGGAGTAGGAGAGCTTACCGGAGTAGGAGAGCTTACTGGAGTAGAAGAGCTGACTGGAGCAGGAGAGCTTACTGGAGTAGGAGAGCTTACTGGTGTAGGAGAGCTTACTGGAGTCGGAAAGCTTACTGGTGTAGGAGAGCTTCCTGGAATAGGAGAGCTTACTTGGGTAAGAGATCTTACTGGAATAGGAGAGCTGAGGGAAATAGGAGTGCTTGGGGGAGTAGGAGAGCTTACTGGAGTAGGAAAGCTTGGGGGAGTAGGAGAGCTTGCGGGAGTAGGAGAGCATGGAGTAGGAGAGCTTTGGGGAGAAGAAGAGCTTGGGGTGTAAGAGAGCTTGGGGGAGTAGGAGAGCTTGGAGGAGTAGGAGAGCTTGGGGGAGTAGGAGAGATTTGGGGAGTAAGAGAGCTTGGGATTAGGAGAGCTTGGGGGAAAAGGAGTGCTTGAGTTGAAGGAGAGCTTGGCGAAGTATGAGAGCTTGGCGGAGTAGGAGAGCTTGGTGGAGTAGGTGAGCTTGGCGGCGTAGGAGAGCTTGGCGGAGTAAGAGAGTTGACTGGAGTAGGAGAGCTTACTGGAGTAGAACAGCTTACTGGAATAGGAGAGTTTACTGGAGCAGGAGAGCTTACTGGAGTAGAACAGCTTACTGGAATAGGAGAGCTTACTGGAGTAGGACAGCTTACTGGATTAGGAGAGGTTGGGGGAGTAGGAAAGGTTGGGTGAGTAGGAAAAGTTACTGGAGTAGGAGAGCTTCGGGGAGTAGCAGAGCTTGGGGGAGTAGGAGAGCTTACCGGAGTAGTAGAGCTTTGGAGAGTAGGAGAGCTTGGGGGAGTAGGAGAGCTCGGGGCAGTTGGAGACATTACTGGAGGAGGAGAACTTACTGGAGTAGAAGAGCTTGGGGGAGTAGGAGAGCTTGGGGGAGTAGGAGAGCTTGGGGGAGTAGATGAGCTTGGGGGGGTAGGAGAGCTTGGAGGAGTAGGAGAGCTTGGGGGAGCGGGAGAGCTTGGGAGTAGGAGAGCTTGGGGGAGAATGAGAGCTTGGGGGAGTAGGAGAGCTTGGGGGAATAGGAGAGCATGGGGGAGTAGGAGAGCTTAGTGGAGTGAGAGAGCTTGGGGGAGTCGGAGAGCTTACTGGAGTAGGGGAACTTACTAGAGTAGGAGAGCTTACTGGAGGAGGAGAGCTCACTGGAGTAGGAGAGCTTGGCGGAGCAGGTGAGCTTACTGGAGTAGCACAGCTTACTGGAGTAGGAGAGCTTATTGGAGTAGGAGAGCTTCGGGGAGTAGCAGAGCTTGGGGGAGTAGGAGAGCTTACCGGAGTAGCGGAGCTTGGGGGAGTAGGAGAGCTTGGGGGAGTAGGAGAGCTCGGGGCAGTTGGACACATTACTGGAGGAGGAGAACTCACTGGAGTAGGAGAGCTTTGGGGAGTAGGAGAGCTTGGGGGAGTAGGAGAGCTTGGGGGAGTAGAAGAGCATGGCGGAGTAGGAGAGCATGGCGGAGTAGGACAGATTGGCGGAGTAGGAGAGTTTGGCGGAGTAGCAGAGCTTACTGGAGTAGGAGAGCTGACTGGAGTAGGAGAGCTTACTGGAGTAGGAGAGATGACTGGAGTAGGAAAGCTTACCGGAGTAGGGGAGCTTACTGGAGTAGGAGAGCTGACTGGAATAGGAGAGCTTGGGCGAGTAGGAAAGGTTGGGGGAGTAGGAAAACTTACTGGAGTAGGAGAGCTTCGGGGAGTAGCAGAGCTTGGGGGTGTAGGAGAGCTTACCGGAGTAGCAGAGCTTGGGGGAGTAGGAGAGCTAGGGGGAGTAGGAGAGCTCGGGGCATTAGGAGACATTACTGGAGGAGGAGAATTACTGGAGTAGGAGAGCTTGGGGGAGCAGGAGAACTTGGGGGAGTAGAAGAGCTTGGGGGAGTCGATGAGCTTGGGGGAGTAGGAGAGCTTGGGGGAGCAGGGGAGCTTCAATGAGTAGGAGAGCTTGGGGGAGCAGGAGAGCTTGTGGGAGTAGCAGAACTTGGAGGAGTAGGAGAGCTTGGGGATTAGGAGAGCTTGGGGGAGTAGGAGAACTTGGGGGAGTAGGAGAGCTTGGCGGAGTCAGAGAGCTTGGGGGAGCCGGAGAGATTGGCGGAGCAGGAGAGCTTGGCGGAGTACGAGAGCTTGGCGGAGTAGGAGAGCATTGCAAAGTAGGAGAGCTTGGCGGAGTAGGAGAGCTTGGTGGAGTAGGAGAGCTTACTGGAGTAGGAGAGCTGACTGGAGTAGGAGAGCTTACTGGAGTAGGAGAGCTCACTGGAGTAGGAGAGCTTACCGGTGTAGGGGAGCGGAGCGGAGAAGGAGAGCTTACCGGAGTAGGAGAGATTGGGGGAGTAGCAGAGCTTGGGGGAGTAGGAGAGCTTGGAGGAATAGGAGAGCTTGGGGCAGAAGGAGAGCTTGGGGGAGTAGGAGAGCTTGGTGGAATCGGAGAGCTTGGGGGAGAATGAGAATTGGGGGAGTTGGAGAGCTTGGGGGAGTCAGAGAGCTTGGCGGAATAGGAGAGTTTGCACGAGTCGGAGAGCTAGGCGGAGTAGGAGAGCTTTGCGGAGTAGGAGAGCTTGCCGGAGTAGGATAGCTTACTGGAGTAGGAGAGCTTAATGGAGTAGGAGAGCTTTCCGGAGTAGGAGAGCTTACCGGAGTTGGACAGCTTGCTGGAGTAGGAGAGCTTACTGGAGCAGGAGAACTTACTGGAGTAGGAGAGCTCACTGGAGTAGGAGAGTTTACTGGAGTAGAAGAGTTTACTGGAGTAGAAGAGCTTACTGGAGCAGGAGAGCTTCCTGGTGTTAGAGAGCTTACTGGAGTAGGAGAGCTTACTGGAGTAGGATAGCTTACTGGAGTAGGAGAGCTTACTGGAGTAGGAGTGCTTACTGGAATAAGAGAACTTACTGGAGCTGGAGAGCTTGGGAAAGTAGGAGAGCTTGGTGGAGTAGAAGAGCTTGAGGGAGTAGGAGAGCTTGGGCGAGCAGGGGAGCTTCCATGAGTAGGAGAGCATGGGGGAGGAGGAGAGCTTGGGGGAAGAGGAGAGCTTGGGGGAGAAGGAGAGCTTGGTGGAGCAGGAGAGCTTGGCGGAGTTGGAGAGCTTGGGGGAGCCGGAGAGCTTGGTGGAGTAGGAGAGCTTACTGGAGTAGGATAGCTTACTGGAGTAGGAGAGCTTAATGGAGTAGGAGAGCTTGGGGTAGTAGCAGAGCTTGGGGGAGAAGGAGAGCTTGGGGGAGTAGGAGAGCTTGGGGGAATCGGAGAGCTTGGGGGAGGAGGAGAGATTGGTGGAGCAGGAGAGCTTGGCGGAATATGAGAGCTTGGCGGAGTACGAGAGCTTGGCGGAGTAGGAGAGCATGGCAGAGTAGGAGAGCTTGGGGGAGTAGGAGAGCTTGGCGGAGTAGGAGAGCTTACTGGAGTAGGAGAGCTGACTGGAGTAGGAGAGCTTGGGGTAGTAGCAGAGCTTGGGGGAGTAGGAGAGCTTACCGGAGTAGGAGAGCTTACCGGAGTAGGAGAGCTTACTGGAGTAGGAGAGCTTACTGGAGTAGGAGAGCTTACTGGAGTAGGAGAGCTTACCGGAGTAGGAGAGCTTACCGGAGTAGGAGAGCTGACTGGAGCAGGAGAGCTTACCGGAGTAGGAGAGCTTACCGGAGTAGGAGAGCTTACTGGAGTAGGAGAGCTTACTGGAGCAGGAGAACTTACTGGAGTAGGAGAGCTTGCTGGAGTAGGAGAGCTTACTGAAATCGGAAAGCTTACTGGAGTAGGAGACCTTCCAGGAATAGGAGAGCTTACTGGAGTAACAGAGCTTACTGTAGTAGAAGAGCTTAGGGAAATAGGAGAGCTTGGGGGAGTAGGAGAGCTTACTGGAGTCGGAGAGCTTGGGGGAGTAGGAGAGCTTACTGGAGTAGGAGAGCTTACTGGAGTAGAAGAGCTTACTGAAGCAGAAGAGCTTACTGGTGTTAGAGAGCTTACTGGAGTAGGAGAGCTAACTGGAGTAGGATAGATTACTGGAGTAGGAGAGCTTACTGGAGTAGAAGAGCATACTGGAATAAGAGAGCTTACTGGAGTTGGAGAGCTTGGGGAAGTAGGAGAGCGTGGGGGAGTAGAAGAGCTTGGGGGAGTAGGAGAGCTTGAGGGAGTAGGGGAGCTTCCATGAGTAGGAGAGCTTGGGGGTGGAGGAGAGCTTGGGGGAGGAGGAGAGCTTGGTGGAGTAGGAGAGCATGGCAGAGTAGGAGAGCTTGGGGGAGTAGGAGAGCTTGCGGAGTAGGAGAGCTTACTGGAGTAGGAGAGCTGACTGGAGTAGGAGAGCTTGGGGTAGTAGCAGAGCTTGGTGGAGTAGGAGAGCTTACCGGAGTAGGAGAGCTTACCGGAGTAGGAGAGCTTACTGGAGTAGGAGAGCTTACCGGAGTAGGAGAGCTTACCGGAGAAGGAGAGCTTACTGGAGTAGGAGAGCTTACTGGAGTAGGAGAGCTTACTGGAGTAGGAGAGCTTACTGGAATCGGAAAGCTTGCTGAGTAGGAGAGCTTCCTGGAATAGGAGATCTCACTGGAGTAAGAGAGCTTACTGTAGTAGAAGAGCTTAGGGAAATAGGAGAGCTTGGGGGAGTACGAGAGCTTACTGGAGTAGGAGAGCTTGGGGGATTAGGAGAGCTTGCGGGAGTAGGAGAGCATGGAGGAGTAGGAGAGATTGGGGGAGAAGGAGAGCTTGGGGGAGTAAGAGAGCTTGGTGGAGCAGGAGAGCTTGGCGGAATAGGAGAGCTTGGCGGAGTACGAGAGCTTGGCGGAGTAGGAGAGCATGGCAGAGTAGGAGAGCTTGACGGAGTAGGAGAGCTTGGCGGAGTAGGAGAGCTTACTGGAGTAGGAGAGCTGACGGGAGTAGGAGAGCTTGGGGTAGTAGCAGAGCTTGGGGGAGTTGGAGAGCTTGGAGGAATAGGAGAGCTTGGGGGATTCGGAGAGCTTGGGGGAGTAGGAGAACTTGGGGGAGTCGGAGAGCTTGGGGGAATCGGAGAGCTTGGGGGAGTAGGAGAACTTGGGGGAGTCGGAGAGCTTGGGGGAGTCAGAGAGCTTGGCGGACTAGGAGAGTTTGCACGAGTAGGAGAGCTTGGCGGAGTAGGAGTGCTTGGCGGAGTAGGATACCTTACTGGAGTAGGAGACCTAAATGGAGTCGGAGAGCTCACTGGAGTAGGAGAGATTACCGGAGTAGCAGAGCTTACCGGAGTAGCAGAGCTTCCTGGAGTAGGAGAGCTGACTGGAGTAGGAGAGATTACTGGAGTAGGAGAGGTCACTGGAGTAAGAGAGCTTACCGGAGTAGGGGAGCTTACCGGAGTAGCAGAGCTTACCGGAGTAGGAGAGCTTACCGGAGTGGGAGAGCTTACTGGAGTAGGAGAGCTTACTGGAGTAGAAGAGCTTACTGGATCAGGAGAGCTTACTGGAGTAGGAGAGCTAACTGGAGTAGGATAGCTTAGTGGAGTAGGAGAGCTTACTGGAGTAGGAGAGCATGCTGGAATAAGAGAGCTTACTGGATTTGGAGAGCTTGGGGAAGTAGGAGAGCTTACTGTAGTAGAAGAGCTCAGGGAAATAGGAGAGCTTGGGGGAGTAGGAGAGCTTACTGGAGTAGGAGAGCTTGGGGGAGTAGGAGAGCTTGCGGGAGTAGGAGAGCATGGGGGAGTAGGAGAGATTGGGGGAGAAGGAGAGCTTGGGGGAGTAAGAGAGCTTGGGGGAGTAGGAGAGCTTGGGGGAGTAGGAGAGCTTGGGGGAGTAGGAGAGCTTGGGGGAGTAGGAGAGCTTGGGGGAGTAGGAGTGCTTGGGAGTAGGAGAGCTTGGGGGAGAAGGAGAGCTTGGGGGAGTAGGAGAGCTTGGGGGAATAGGAGAGCTTGGGGGAGTAGGAGAGCTTGGGGGAGTAGGAGAGCTTGGGGGAGTCGGAGAGCTTGGGGGAGTCGGAGAGTTTGGCGGAGTAGGAGAGCTTGGCAGAGTAGGAGAGCTTGGCGGAGTTGGAGAGCTTGGCGGAGTAGGAGAGCTTGGCGGAGTAGGAGAGCTTGGTGGAGTAGGAGAGCTTACTGGAGTAGGAGAGCTTTCTGGAGTAGGAGAGCTTACTGGAGTAGGAGAGCTGACTGGAGTAGGAGAGCTTGGAGGAATAGTAGAGCTTGCGGGAGTAGGAGAGCATGGGGGAGTAGGAGAGCTTGGGGGAGAATGAGTGCTTGGGGGAGTAAGAGAGCTTGGGGGAGTAGGAGAGCTTAGAGGAGTAGGAGAGCTTGGGGAAGTAGGAGAGTTTGCGGGAGTAGGAGAGCTTGGGGGAGTACGAGAGCTTGGGGGAGTAGAAGAGCTTGGGAGTAGGAGAGCTTGGGGGAGAAGGAGAGCTTGGGGGAGTAGGAGAGCTTGGGGGAATAGGAGAGCTTTGGGGGAGTAGGAGAGCTTGGGGGAGTCGGAGAGCTTGGGGAAGTCGGAGAGCTTGGCGGAGTAGGAGAGCTTGGAGTAGCAGGAGAGCTTGGCGGAGTAGGAGAGCTTGGTGGAGTAGGAGAGCTTACTGGAGTAGGAGAGCTTACTGGAGTAGGAGAGCTTACTGGAGTAGGAGAGATTACCGGAGTAGGAGAGCTTACCGGAGTTGGAGAAATTACCGGAGTAGGAGAGCTTACCGGAGTAGGAGAGCTTACCGGATTAGGAGAGCTTACTGGAGTAGGAGAGCTTACTGGAGTAGAAGAGCTTACTGGAGTAGGAGAGCTTACTGGAGTAGGACAGCTTACTGGAGTCGGAGAGCTTACTGGAGTAGGAGAGCTGACTGGAGTTGGAGAGCTTACTGGAGTAGGAGAGCTTACTGGAGTAGGAGAGCTTGGGGGAGTAGGAGAGCTTTGGGGAGCAGGAGAGCTTCAATGATTAGGAGAGCTTGGTGGAGTAGGAGAGCTTGGAGTGTAGGAGAGCTTGGGTGAGTAGGAGAGCTTGGGGCAGTAGGAGAGCTTGGCGGAGTCGGAGAGCTTGGGGGAGCCGGAGAGCTTGCCGGAGTAGGAGAGCTTGGCGGAGTACGAGAGCTTGGCGGAGTAGAAGAGCATGGCGGATTAGGAGAGCTTGGCGGAGTATTAGAGCTTGGCGGAGCAGCAGAGCTTACTGGAGTAGGAGAGCTGACTGGAGTAGGAGAGCTTACTGGAATAGGAGAGCTCACTGGAGTAGGAGAGCTTACCGGAATAGGGGAGCTTACCGGAATAGTTGAGCTAACCGGAGTAGGAGAGCTTACCGGAGTAGGAGAGCTTACCGGAGAAGGAGAGCTTACCGGAGTAGGAGAGCTTACCTGAGTAGGAGAGCTTACTGGAGTAGGAGAGCTTACTGGAGTAGAAGAGCTTACTGGAGCAGGAGAGCTTACTGGTGTTAGAGAGCTTACTGGAGTAGGAGAGCTTACTGGAGTAGGATAGCTTACTGGAGTAGGAGAGCTTACTGGAGTAGGAGAGCTTAGTGGAATAAGAGAGATTACTGGAGTTGGAGAGATTGGGGAAGTAGCAGAGCTTGGGGGAGTAGGAGAGCTTACTGGAGTAGGAGAGCTTACTTGAGTAGGAGAGCTTACTCGAGTAGGAGAGCTTACCGGAGTAGGAGAGCTTACCGGAGTTGGAGAGCTTACCGGAGTCGGAGAGTTTACCGGAGTAGGAGAGCTTACCGGAGTAGGAGAGCTTACTGGAGTAGGAGAGCTCACTGGAGTAGGAGAGCTTACTTGAGTAGCAGAGCTTACTGGAGTAGAACAGCTTACTGGAGTAGGAGAGCTTACTGGAGTAGGACAGCTTACTGGAGTAGGAGAGCTTACTGGAGTAGGAGAGCTGACTGGAGGAGGAGAGCTTACTGGAGTAGGAGAGCTTACTGGAGTAGGAGAGATTGGGGGAGTAGGAGAGCTTGGTGGAGTAGGAAAACATACTGGAGTAGGAGAGCTTCGGGGACTAGCAGAGCTTGGGGGAGTAGGAGAGCTTACCGGAATAGCAGAGTTTGGGGGAGTAGGAGACATTGGGGGAGTAGGAAAACTCTGGGCAGTTGGAGACATTACTGGAGGAGGAGAACTTACTGGGGTAGGAGAGCTTGGGGGAGTAGGAGAGTTTGGGGGAGAAGGAGAGCTTGGGGGATTAGGAGAGCTTGGGGGAGTAGGAGAGCTTGGGGGAATTGGAGAGCTTGGGGGAGTAGGAGAGCTTGGGGGTGTCGGAGAGCTTGGGGGAGTCGGAGAGCTTGGCGGAGTAGGAGAGCTTGGCGGAGTTGGAGAGCTTGACGGTGTGGGAGAGCTCGGCGGAGTTGGGGAGCTTGGCGGAGTAGGAGATCTTACTGGAGTAGGAGAACTTACTAGAGTAGGAGAGCTTACTGGAGTAGGAGAGCTCACTGGAGTAGGAGAGCTTGGCGGAGTAGGAGATCTTACTGGAGTAGGAGAGCACACTGGAGTAGGAGAGCTTACTGGAGTAGGAGAGCTCACTGGAGTAGGAGAGCTTACCGTAGTAGGAGAGCTGACAGGAGGTAGGAGAGCTTACTGGAGTAGGAGAGCTTACTGGAGTAGGAGAGATTGGGGGAGTAGGAGAGCTTGGTGGAGTAGGAAAACTTACTGGAGTATGAGAGTTTGGGAGAGTAGGAGAGCTTGGGGGAGTAGGAGAGCTCGGGCAAGTTGGAGACATTACTGGAGGAGGATAACTTACTGGAGTAGGAGAGCTTGGCGGAGTAGGAGAGCTTGGGGGAGTAGGAGAGCTTGGGGGAGCAGGTGAGCTTCAATGAGTCGGAGAGCTTGGTGGAGTAGGAGAGCTTGTGGGACTAGCAGAAGTTGGTGGTGTAGGAGAGCTTTGGGGAGTTGGAGAGCTTGGGGGAGTCGGAGAGCTTGGCGGAGTAGGAGAGCTTGGCGGAGAAGGAGAGCTTGGGGGAGTAGGAGAGCTTGGGGGAGTCGATGAGCTTGGGGGAGAAGGAGAATTTGGGGGAGTCGGAGAGCTTGGGGGAGTCGGAGAGCTTGGCGGAGTAGGAGAGTTTGCACGAGTAGGAGAGTTTGGCGGAGTAGGAGTGCTTGGCGGAGTAGGAGAGCTTGGCGGAGTAGGATAGCTTACTGGAGTCGGTGACCTTAATGGAGTAGGAGAGCTTACTGGAGTAGGAGAGCTTACTGGAGTAGTAGAGCTCACTGGAGTAGGAGAGCTTACCTGAGTCGGTGAGCTTACTGGAGTAGGCGAGCTTACCGGAGTAGGAGAGCTTACCGGAGTAGGAGAGCTTACTGGAGTAGGAGAGCTTACTGGAGCAGGAAGACTTACTGGAGTAGGAGAGCTCACTGGAGTAGGAGAGCTTACTGGAATCGGAAAGCTTACTGGAGTAGGAGAGCTTCCTGTAATAGGAGAGCTTACTGTAGTAGAAGAGCTGAGGGAAATAGGAGAGCTTGGGGGAGTAGGAGAGCTTACTGGAGTAGGAGAGCTTGGGGGAGTAGGAGAGCTTTCGGGAGTAGGAGAGCATGGGGGAGTAGGAGAGCTTGGGGGAGAAGGAGAGCTTGGGGGCGTAAGAGAGCTTGGGGGAGTAGGAGAGCTTGGAGGAGTTGGAGAGCTTGGGGGAGTAGGAGAGCTTGCGGGGATTAGGAGAGCTTGGGGGAGTTGGAGAGGTTGGGAGTAGGAGAGATTGGGGGAGAAGGAGAGCATGGGGGAGTAGGAGAGCTTGGGGGAATAGGAGAGCTTGAGGGAGTAGGAGAGCTTGGGGGAGTCGGAGAGCTTGGGGGAGTCGGAGAGCTTGGCGGAGTACGAGAGCTTGGCGGAGTAGGAGAGCTTGGCGGAGTAGGAGAGCTTGGCGGAGTAGGAGAGCTTGGTGGAGTATGAGAGCTCACTGGAGTAGGAGAGCTTACTGGAGTAGGAGAGCTTACTGGAGTAGGATAGCTTACCGGAGTAGGAGAGGTTACCGGAGTTGGAGAGCTTACCGGAGTAGGAGAGCTTACCGGAGTAGGAGAGCTTACCGGAGTAGGAGCGCTTACTTGAGTAGGAGAGCTCACTGGAGTAGGAGAGCTTCCTGGAGTAGGAGAGCTTACTGGAGTAGAAGCGCTTACTGGAGTAGGAGAGCTTACTGGAGTAGGACAGCTTACTGGAGTAGGAGAGCTTACTGGAGGAGGAGAGCTGACTGGAGTAGGAGAGCTTACTGGAGTAGGAGAGCTTACTGGAGTAGGAGAGATTGGGGGAGTAGGAGAGCTTGGTGGAGTAGGAAAACTTACTGGAGTAGGAGAGCTTTGGGGAGTAGCAGAGCTTGGGGGAGTAGGAGAGCTTACCGGAGTAGCAGAGTTTGGGGGAGTAGGAGAGCTCGGGGGAGTACGAGAGCTCGAGGCAGTTGGAGACATTACTGGAGGAGGAGAACTTACTGGAGTAGGAGAGCTTGGGGGAGTAGGAGAGCTTGGGGAATAGGAGTGCTTGGGGGAGCAGGAGAGCTTCAATGATTAGGAGAGCTTGGTGGAGTAGGAGAGCTTGGGGGATCAGGAGAGCTTCAATGAGTAGGAGAGCTTGGTGGAGTCGGAGAGCTTGGGGGAGCAGGAGAGCTTCAATGAGTAGGAGAGTTTGCTGGAGTAGGAGAGCTTGTGGTATTAGCAGAACTTGGGGGAGTAGGAGAGTTTGGGGGAATAGTAGAGCTTGGCGGAGTCGGAGAGCTTGGGGGAGCCGTAGAGCTTGGCGGAGTAGGAGAGCTTCACGGAGTACGAGAGCTTGGCGGAGTAGGAGAGCATGGCGGAGTAGGAGCGTTTGGCGGAGTAGGAGAACTTGGCGGAGTAGCAGAGCTTACTGGAGTAGGACAGCTGACTGGAGTAGGAGAGCTTACTGGAGTAGGAGAGCTCACTGGAGTAGGAGAGCTCACTGGAGTAGGAGAGCTTACCGGAGTAGGGGAGCTTACCGGAGTAGGATAGATTACCGGAGTAGGAGAGCTTACCGGAGTAGGAGAGCTTACTGCAGTAGGAGAGCTTACTGGTGTTAGAGAGCTTACTGGAGTTGGAGAGCTTGGGGAAGTAGGAGAGCTTGGGGGAGTAGAAGAGCTTGGGGGAGTAGGATAGCTTGGGGGAGTAGGGGAGCTTCCATGAGTAGGAGAGCTTGGGGGAGGAGGAGAGCTTCGTGGAGCAGGAGAGCTTGGTGGAGCAGGAGAGTTTTGTGGAGCAGGAGAGCTTGGTGGAGCAGGAGAGCTTGGTAGAGTACGAGAGCTTGGTGGAGTGGGCGGTTTTTGTGCGAGTACGAGAGTTTGGGGGAGGAGGCGAGCTTCACGGAATAGGAGAGTTTGGGGAGTAGGTTAGTTGTGGGTGTAGGAGAGCTTGGGGGAGTCGGAGAGCTTTCCGGAGTGGGAGAGCTGACCGGATTTGGAGAGCTTACCGGAGTAGGAGAGCTTGTGTGAGAAGGAGAGCTTGCGTGAGAAGGAGACTTGGGGGAGGGGAGCTTGGGGGAGAAGGAGAGCTTGGGTTAGAAGGAGAGCTTGGGGGATTAGGAGAGCATGGCGGAGTAGGAGAGCTTGGGGGATTAGGAGAGCTTGGCGAAGTAGGAGAGCTTGGGGGAGAAGGGGAGCTTGGGGGAGTAGGAGAGCTTGGGGAATAGGATAGCTTGGGGAATTAGGAGAGCTTGGGGGTGTCGGAGAGCTTGGGGGAGTCAGGGAGCTTGGCGGAGTTGGAGAGCTTGGAGGAGTAGGATAGCTTGTCGGAGTAGCAGAATTTGGCAGAGTCGGAAAGCTTGGCGGAGTAGGAGAGCTTACTGGAGTCGGAGAGCTTTCTGGAGTAGGAGAGAATACTGGAGTAGGAGAGCTTACCGGAGTAGGAGAGCTTACTGGAGTAGGAGAGCTTGGGGAAGTAGGAGAGCTTGGGGGAGTAGGAGAGCTTGGGGGAGTAGGAGAGCTTGGGGGAGTAGGGGAGCTTCCATGAGTAGGAGAGCTTGGGGGAGTAGGAGAGGTTGGGGGAGTAGGAGAGGTTGGTGAGTAGGATAGCTTGGGGGAGTAGGAGAGGTTGGGTGAGTAGGAGACCTTGAGGGAGTAGGAGAGCTTGGGGGAGTAGGAGAGCTTGGGAGAGAAGGAGAGCTTAGGGGAGTAGGAGAGCTTGGGGGAATAGTTGAATTTGTGGAAGTGGGAGAGCTTGGAGGAGTTGGAGAGCTTGGGGGAGTCAGGGAGCTTGGCGGAGTAGGAGGGCTTGGCGGAGTAGGATAGCTTGGCGGAGTAGGAGTGCTTGCTGGAGTAGGAGAGCTTGGCGGAGTAGGAGAGCTTACTGGAGTAGGAGAGCTTACCGGAGTAGGAGAGCTTACCGGAGTAGGAGCGCTCACTGGAGTAGGAGAGCTTACTGGAGTAGGAGCGCTTACTGGAGTAGAAGAGCTTGCTGGAATAGGAGAGCTTACCGGAGTAGAGAGCTTACTGGAGTAGGAGAGCTCACTGGAGTCGGAGAGCTTACTTGAGTAGGAGAGCTTAGTGGAGTAGAAGAGCTTACTGGAGTAGGAGAGCTTACTGGAGTATGACATCTTACTGGAGTAGGAGAGCTTACTGGAGTAGGATAGCTTACTGGATTAGGAGAGCTTACTGGAGTAGAAGAGCTTACTGGAGTGAGAGAGCTTACTGGAGTAGGAGAGCTTGGGGAAGTAGGAGAGTTTGGGGGAGTAGGAGAGCTTGGGGGAGTAGGAGAGCTTGGGGGAGTAGGGGAGCTTCCATGAGTAGGAGAGCTTGGGTAAGTAGGAGAGCTTGGGGGAGTAGGAGAGCTTGGGGGAGTAGGAGAGCTTGGGGGAGTAGGAGAGCTTGGGGGAGTAGGAGTGCTTGGGTGAGAAGGAGAGCTTGGGGGAGTAGCAGAGCGTGGGGGCATAGGAGAGCTTGGGAAAGTAGGAGAGCTTGGGGGAGTCGGAGAGCTTCACGGAATCGGAGAGTTTGGGCAGTAGGATAGGTGTGGGTGTAGGAGAGCTTGGCGGAGTCGGAGAGCTTTCCGGAGTGGGAGAGCTGACCGGATTAGGAGAGCTTACCGGAGTAGTAGAGCTTGGGGGAGAAGGAGAGCTTGCGTGAGAAGGAGAGCTTGGGGGAGAAGGAGAGCTTGGGGGAGAAGCAGAGCTTGGGGGAGTTGGAGAGCTTGGGGGATTAGGAGAGCTTGGGTGAGTAGGAGAGCTTGGGGAGTAGGAGAGCTTACTGGAGTAGGAGAGCTTTCTGGAGTAGGAGAGCTCACCGGAGTAGGGGAGCTTACTGGAGTAGGAGTGCTTACTGGAGTCGGAGAGCTTACCGGAGTAGGAGAGCTAACTCGAGTAGGAAAGGTCACTGGAGTAGGAGAGCTTACTGGAGTGGGAGAGCTCACTGGAGTAGGAGAGGTTACTGGAGTAGGAGAGCTCACTGGAGTAGAAGAGCTTACTGGAGTAGGAGAGCTTACTGGAGTAGGACAGCTTCGGGGAGTAGCAGAGCTTGGGGGAGTAGGAGAACTTACCGGAGTAGCAGAGCTTGGGGGAGTAGGAGAGCTTGGGGGTATAGGAGAGCTCGGGGCAGTTGGAGACATTACTGCAGGAGGAGAACTTACTAGAGTAGGAGAGCTTGGGGGAGTAGGAGAGCTTGCGGAGTAGGAGAGCTTGGGGGAGTAGAAGAGCTTGGGGGAGTAGGAGAGCTTGGGGGAGCAGGGGAGCTTCAATAAGTAGGAGAGCTTGGTGGAGTAGGAGAGCTTGTGGGAGTAGCAGAACTTGGGGGAGTAGGAGAGCTTGGGGGAGTAGGAGAGCTTGGAGGAGCAGGAGAGCTTGGCGGAGTAGGAGAGCTTGGCCGAGTCGGAGAGCTTTGGGGAGCCGGAGAGCATGGCAGAGTAGGAGAGCTTGTCGGACTATGAGAGCTTGGCGGAGTAGGAGAGCATGGCGGAGTAGCAGAGCTTGGCGGAGTAGGAGAGCTTGGCGGAGTAAGGGAGCTTACTGGAGTAGGAGAGCTTACTGGAGTAGGAGAGCATACTGGAGCAGGAGAGCTTACTGGAGTTAGAGAGCTTACTGGAGTAGGAGAGCTTACTGGAGTAGGAGATCTTACTGGAATAAGAGAGCTTACTGGAGAAGGAGAGCTTGGAGAAGTAGGAGAGCTTGGGGGAGTAGAAGAGCTTGGGGGAGTAGGAGAGCTTGGGGGAGTAGGGGAGCTTCCATGAGTAGGAGTGCTTGGGGGAGTGGGAGAGCTTGGGCGAGTAGGAGAGCTTGGGGGAGTAGGAGAGCTTTCGGGAGAAGGAGAGCTTGGGGGAGTAGGAGAGCTTGGGGAAGTAGGAGAGCTTGGAGGTGTACGAGAGCTTGGAGGTGTAGGAGAGCATGGAGGGCAGGAGTGCTTGGGTGAGGAGGAGAGCTTGGGGGATGAGGAGAGCTTGGGTAAGGAGGAGGAGAGCTTGGGGAGGAGGAGTGCTTGGGTGAGGAGGAGAGATTGGGGGAGGAGGAGAGCTTGGGGGAGGAGGAGAGCTTAGTGGAGCAGGAGAGCCTGGTGGAGTAGGAGAGCTTGGAGGAGTAGGAGATCTTGCGCGAGTACGAGAGCTTGGGGGACTAGGAGAGCTTCCCGGAACAGTAGAGCTTGGGGGAGCAGGATAGGTGGGGGTGTAGGAGAGCTTGGGGGAGTCGGAGAGCTTTCCGGAGTGTGACAGTTGACCGGATTAGGAGAGCTTACCGGAGTAGGAGAGATTGGGGGAGAAGTAGCGCTTGGAGGAGAAGGAGAGCTTGGGGGAGAAGGAGAGCTTTGGGGTGGAGAAGAACTTGGGGGAGTAGGAGAGTTTTGGGAGTCGAAGAGCTTGGTAGAGTCTGAGAGCTTGGGGGAGTATGAGAGCTTGGGGGAGTAGGATAGCTTGGGTGAGTAGGAGAGCTTACCTGAGTAGTAGAGCTTGAGGCAGTCGAAGTGCTTGGGGGAGTATGAGAGCTTGGGGGAGTAGGAGAGCTTGGGGGAGTAGGTGAGCTTGGGGGAGTAGGAGAGCTTGTGGGAGTAGGAGAGCTGACCGGAGTAGGAGAGATAACCGGAGTAAAGAGAGCTTGAGGGAGTGGGAGTGCTTGAGGGAGTAGGAGAACTTACCGGAGTAGCAGAGCTTGGTGGAGTAGGAGATCTTGCGCGAGTACGAGAGCTTGGGGGAGTAGGCGAGCTTCCCGGAATAGGAGAGCTTGGGGGAGAAGGATAGCTGGGGGTGTAGGAGAGCTTGGGGGAGTCGGAGGGCTTTCCGGAGAGGGAGAGCTGACCGGATTAGGAGTGCTTACAGGAGTAGGAGAGCTTGGGGGAGAAGTAGAGCTTGGGGAGAAGTAGAGCTTGGGGGAGAAGGAGAGCTTGGGGGAGTAGGAGAGCTTGGGGGAGTAGGAGAGCTTGGTGGAGTAGGTGAGCTTGGAGGTGTAGGACAGCTTGGGGGTGTAGGAGAGCTTGGTGGTGTAGGAGAGCTTGGTGGTGTAGGAGAGCTTGGGGGAGTACGAGTGCTTGGGGGAGTAGGAGAGCTTGGGGGAGTAGGAGAGCTTGGGGGAGTAGGAGCGCATGGGGGAGTAGGAGAGCTTGGGGGAGTAGGAGATCTTGGGGGATTAGGAGAGCTTGGGGAACTAGGAGAGCTTGGGGGAGTAGGCAAGCTTGGGGGGGTAGGAGAGCTTGGGGGAGTAGGAGAGCTTGGGGGAGTCGGAGAGCTTGTGGGACAGGAGAGCTTGGGGAAGTAGGAGAGCTTTGGGGAGTAGGAGAGCTTGGGGGAGTAGGAGAGCTTACCGTAGTAGCAGAGATAACCGGAGTCGGAGAGCTTGCGGGAGTAGGAGAGCTTCGGGGAGTCGGAGAGCTTACCGGATTAGGAGAGTTTACCGTATTAGGAGAGCTTGCTGGATTAGGAGAGCTTCCCGGATTAGGATAGTTTACCGGATTAGGAGAGCTTACTAGATTTGGAGAGCTTACCGGAGTAGGAGTGCTTACCGCAGTAAGAGAGCTTACCGGAGTAGGACAGCTTACCGGAGTAGGAGAGCAAACCGGAGTAGGTGAGCTTGGGGGAGTTGGAGAGCTTGGGGGAGTATAAGAGCATACCGGAGTTGGAGAGCTAACCGGATTAGGAGAGCTAACCAGATTAGTAGAGTTTACTGGAGTAGAACAGCTTACCGGAGTAGGAGACCTTACCGGAGTAGGAGAGCTTCCCGGAATAGGAGAGTTTGGGGCAGTATGATAGGTGGGGGAGTAGGAGAACTTGGGGGAGTAGGAGAGCTTGGGGGAGAAGGAGAGCTTGGGGAGTACGAGAACTTGGGGGATTCGGAGAGCTTGGGTGTGTAGGAGAGTTTGGGGGTGTGGGAGAGCTTGGTGGTGTCGGAGATCTTGGGGGTGAAGGAGAGCCTGGGAGATTAGGAGAGCTTGTGGGAGTAGGAGAGCTTGGTGGAGTAGGAGAGCTTTGGGGAGTAGGAGAGCTTGGGTGTGTAGGCGAGCTTGGTGGAGTAGGAGATCTTGCGCGAGTACGAGAGCTTGGGGGAGTCGGCGAGCTTCCCGGAATAGGAGAGCTTGGGGGAGAAGGATAGGTGGGGGTGTAGGAGAGCTTGGGGGAGTCGGAGGGCTTTCCGGAGAGGGAGAGCTGACCGGATTAGGAGTGCTTACCGGAGTAGGAGAGCTTGGGGGAGAAGTAGAGCTTGGGGAGAAGTAGAGCTTGGGGGAGAAGGAGAGGTGGGGGAGTAGGAGAGCTTGGGGGAGTAGGAGAGCTTGGTGGACTAGGAGAGCTTGGAGGTGTAGGACAGCTTGGGGGTGTAGGAGAGCTTGCTGGTGTAGGAGAGCTTGGTGGTGTAGGAGAGCTTGGGGGAGTACGAGTGCTTGGGGGAGTAGGAGAGCTTGGGGAGTAGGAGAGCTTGGGGGAGTAGGAGCGCTTGGGGGAGTAGTAGAGCTTGGGGGATTAGGAGAGCTTGGGGGATTAGGAGAGCTTGGGGAAGTAGGAGAGCTTGGGGGAGTAGGCAAGCTTGGGAGAGTAGGAGAGCTTGGGGGAGTAGGAGAGCTTGGGGGAGTCGGAGAGCTTGGGGGAGTAGGAGAGATTGGGGGACAGGAGAGCTTGCGGAAGTAGGAGAGCTTTGGGGAGTAGGAGAGCTTAGGGGAGTAGGAGAGCTTACCATAGTAGCAGAGATAACCGGAGTCGGAGAGCTTGCGGGAGTAGGAGAGCTTCGGGGAGTCGTAGAGCTTACCGGATTAGGAGAGTTTACCGTATTAGGAGAGCTTGCTGGATTAGGAGAACTTCCCGGATTAGGAGAGTTTACCGGATTAGGAGAGCTTACTAGATTTGGAGAGCTTACCGGAGTAGGAGTGCTTACCGCAGTAAGAGAGCTTACCGGAGTAGGACAGCTTACCGGAGTAGGAGAGCAAACCGGAGTAGGTGAGCTTGGGGGAGTTGGAGAGCTTGGGGGAGTATAAGAGCTTACCGGAGTTGGAGAGCTAACCGGATTAGGAGAGCTAACCAGATAAGTAGAGTTTACTGGAGTAGAACAGCTTACCGGAGTAGGAGAGCTTACCGGAGTAGGAGAGCTTCCCGGAATAGGAGAGTTTGGGGCAGTATGATAGGTGGGGGAGTAGGAGATCTTGGGGGAGTAGGAGAGCTTGGGGGAGAAGGAGAGCTTGGGGAGTACGAGAACTTGGGGGATTCGGAGAGCTTGGGTGTGTAGGAGAGTTTGGGGGTGTGGGAGAGCTTGGTGGTGTCGGAGATCTTGGGGGTGTAGGAGAGCCTTGGAGATTAGGAGAGCTTGTGGGAGTAGGAGAGCTTGGTGGAGTAGGAGAGCTTTGAGGAGTAGGAGAGCCTGGGTGTGTAGGCGAGCTTGGGGGAGTAGGAGAGCTTGGGGGAGTCGGAGAGCTTGGGGGAGTCGGAGAGCTTGGGGGAGTAGGAGAGCTTGGAGGTGTAGGACAGCTTGGGGGAATAGGAGTGCATGGCGGAATAGGAGAACTTGGGGAACAGGAGAGCTTGGGGGTGTAGGAGAGCTTGGGGGTGTAGGAGAGCTTGGGGTAGTAGGAGAGCTTGGGCGAGTAGGAGAGCTTGCGGGTGTAGGAGAGCTTGGGGGAGTAGGAGAGCTTGGGGGTGTAGGAGAGCTTGGGGGAGTAGGCGAGCTTGGGGGAGTCGGAGAGCTTGGGGGAGTAGGAGAGCTTGGGGGAGTAGGAGCGCTTGGGGGAGTAGTAGAGCTTGGGGGATTAGGAGAGCTTGGGGGATTAGGAGAGCTTGGGGAAGTAGGAGAGCTTGGGGGAGTAGGCAAGCTTGGGAGAGTAGGAGAGCTTGGGGGAGTAGGAGAGCTTGGGGGAGTCGGAGAGCTTGGGGGAGTAGGAGAGATTGCGGGACAGGAGAGCTTGCGGAAGTAGGAGAGCTTTGGGGAGTAGGAGAGCTTAGGGGAGTAGGAGAGCTTACCATAGTAGCAGAGATAACCGGAGTCGGAGAGCTTGCGGGAGTAGGAGAGCTTCGGGGAGTCGTAGAGCTTACCGGATTAGGAGAGTTTACCGTATTAGGAGAGCTTGCTGGATTAGGAGAACTTCCCGGATTAGGAGAGTTTACCGGATTAGGAGAGCTTACTAGATTTGGAGAGCTTACCGGAGTAGGAGTGCTTACCGCAGTAAGAGAGCTTACCGGAGTAGGACAGCTTACCGGAGTAGGAGAGCAAACCGGAGTAGGTGAGCTTGGGGGAGTTGGAGAGCTTGGGGGAGTATAAGAGCTTACCGGAGTTGGAGAGCTAACCAGATTAGGAGAGCTAACCAGATTAGTAGAGTTTACTGGAGTAGAACAGCTTACCGGAGTAGGAGAGCTTACCGGAGTAGGAGAGCTTCCCGGAATAGGAGAGTTTGGGGCAGTATGATAGGTGGGGGAGTAGGAGATCTTGGGGGAGTAGGAGAGCTTGGGGGAGATGGAGAGCTTGGGGAGTACGAGAACTTGGGGGATTCGGAGAGCTTGGGTGTGTAGGAGAGTTTGGGGGTGTGGGAGAGCTTGGTGGTGTCGGAGATCTTGGGGGTGTAGGAGAGCCTTGGAGATTAGGAGAGCTTGTGGGAGTAGGAGAGCTTGGTGGAGTAGGAGAGCTTTGGGGAGTAGGAGAGCCTGGGTGTGTAGGCGAGCTTGGGGGAGTAGGAGAGCTTGGGGGAGTCGGAGAGCTTGGGGGAGTCGGAGAGCTTGGGGGAGTAGGAGAGCTTGGAGGTGTAGGACAGCTTGGGGGAATAGGAGTGCATGGCGGAATAGGAGAACTTGGGGAACAGGAGAGCTTGGGGGTGTAGGAGAGCTTGGGGGAGTAGAAGAGCTTGGGGGAGTAGGAGAGCTTGGGGGAGTAGGGGAGCTTCCATGAGTAGGAGTGCTTGGGGGAGTGGGAGAGCTTGGGCGAGTAGGAGAGCTTGGGGGAGTAGGAGAGCTTTCGGGAGAAGGAGAGCTTGGGGGAGTAGGAGAGCTTGGGGAAGTAGGAGAGCTTGGAGGTGTACGAGAGCTTGGAGGTGTAGGAGAGCTTGGAGGGCAGGAGTGCTTGGGTGAGGAGGAGAGCTTGGGGGATGAGGAGAGCTTGGGTAAGGAGGAGGAGAGCTTGGGGGAGGAGGAGTGCTTGCGGGAGGAGGAGAGATTGGGGGAGGAGGAGAGCTTGGGGGAGGAGGAGAGCTTAGTGGAGCAGGAGAGCCTGGTGGAGTAGGAGAGCTTGGAGGAGTAGGAGATCTTGCGCGGGTACGAGAGCTTGGGGGACTAGGAGAGCTTCCCGGAACAGTAGAGCTTGGGGGAGTAGGATAGGTGGGGGTGTAGGAGAGCTTGGGGGAGTCGGAGAGCTTTCCGGAGTGTGACAGTTGACCGGATTAGGAGAGCTTACCGGAGTAGGAGAGATTGGGGGAGAAGTAGAGCTTGGAGGAGAAGGAGAGCTTGGGGGAGAAAGAGAGCTTTGGGGTGGAGAAGAACTTGGGGGAGTAGGAGAGTTTTGGGAGTCGAAGAGCTTGGTAGAGTATGAGAGCTTGGGGGAGTATGAGAGCTTGGGGGAGTAGGATAGCTTGGGTGAGTAGGAGAGCTTACCTGAGTAGTAGAGCTTGAGGCAGTAGAAGAGCTTGGGGGAGTAGAAATGATTACCGGAGTTGTAGAGCTTGAGGGAGTAAGACAGCTTGCTGGAGTAGAAGTGCTTGGGGGAGTATGAGAGCTTGGGGGAGTAGGAGAGCTTGGGGGAGTAGGTGAGCTTGGGGGAGTAGGAGAGCTTGGGGGAGTAGGAGAGCTGACCGGAGTAGGAGAGATAACCGGAGTAAAGAGAGCTTGAGGGAGTGGGAGTGCTTGAGGGAGTAGGAGAACTTACCGGAGTAGCAGAGCTTGGTGGAGTAGGAGATCTTGCGCGAGTACGAGAGCTTGGGGGAGTAGGCGAGCTTCCCGGAATAGGAGAGCTTGGGGGAGAAGGATAGGTGGGGTTGTAGGAGAGCTTGGGGGAGTCGGAGGGCTTTCCGGAGAGGGAGAGCTGACCGGATTAGGAGTGCTTACCGGAGTAGGAGAGCTTGGGGGAGAAGTAGAGCTTGGGGAGAAGTAGAGCTTGGGGGAGAAGGAGAGCTTGGGGGAGAAGGAGAGCTAGGGGGAGTAGGAGAGCTTGGTGGAGTAGGAGAGCTTGGAGGTGTAGGACAGCTTGGGGGTGTAGGAGAGGTTGGTGGTGTAGGAGAGCTTGGTGGTGTAAAAGAGCTTGGGGGAGTACGAGTGCTTGGGGGAGTAGGAGAGCTTGCGGGAGTAGGAGAGCTTGGGGGAGTAGGAGCGCTTGGGGGAGTATAAGAGCTTACCGGAGTTGGAGAGCTAACCGGATTAGGAGAGCTAACCAGATTAGTAGAGTTTACTGGAGTAGAACAGCTTACCGGAGTAGGAGAGCTTACCGGAGTAGGAGAGCTTGGGGGAGAAGGATAGGTGGGGGTGTAGGAGAACTTGGGGGAGTCGGAGGGCTTTCCGGAGAGGGAGAGCTGACCGGATTAGGAGTGCTTACCGGAGTAGGAGAGCTTGGGGGAGAAGGAGAGCTTGGGGGAGTAGGAGAGCTAGGGGGAGTAGGAGAGCTTGGTGGAGTAGGAGAGCTTGGAGGTGTAGGACAGCTTGGGGGTGTAGGAGAGCTTGGTGGTGTAGGAGAGCTTGGTGGTGTAGGAGAGCTTGGGGGAGTACGAGTGCTTGGGGGAGTAGGAGAGCTTGGGGGAGTAGGAGAGCTTGGGGGAGTAGGAGCGCTTGGGGGAATAGGAGAGCTTGGGGGAGTAGGCAAGCTTGGGGGAGTAGGAGAGCTTGGGGGAGTAGGAGAGCTTGGGGGAGTCGGAGAGCTTGGGGGAGTAGGCGAGATTGGGGGACAGGAGAGCTTGGGGAAGTAGGAGAGCTTTGGGGAGTAGGAGAGCTTGGGGGAGTAGGAGAGCTTACCGTCGTAGCAGAGATAACCGGAGTCGGAGAGCTTGCGGGAGTAGGAGAGCTTCGGGGAGTCGGAGAGCTTACCGGATTAGGAGAGTTTACCGTATTAGGAGAGCTTGCTGGATTAGGAGAGCTTCCCGGATTAGGATAGTTTACCGGATTAGGAGAGCTTACTAGATTTGGAGAGCTTACCGGAGTAGGAGTGCTTACCGCAGTAAGAGAGCTTACCGGAGTAGGACAGCTTACCGGAGTAGGAGATCAAACCGGAGTAGGTGAGCTTGGGGGAGTTGGAGAGCTTGGGGGAGTATAAGAGCTTACCGGAGTTGGAGAGCTAACCGGATTAGGAGAGCTAACCAGATTAGTAGAGTTTACTGGAGTAGAACAGCTTACCGGAGTAGGAGAGCTTACCAGAGTAGGAGAGCTACCCGGAATAGGAGAGTTTAGGGCAGTATGATAGGTGGGGGAGTAGGAGAACTTGGGGGAGTAGGAGAGCTTGGGGGAGAAGGAGAGCTTGGGGAGTACGAGAACTTGGGGGATTCGGAGAGCTTGGGTGTGTAGGAGAGTTTGGGGGTGTGGGAGAGCTTGGTGGTGTCGGAGATCTTGGGGGTGTAGGAGAGCCTGGGAGATGAGGAGAGCTTGTGGGAGTAGGAGAGCGTGGTGGAGTAGGAGAGCTTTGGGGAGTAGGAGAGCTTGGGTGTGCAGGCGAGCTTGGGGGAGTAGGAGAGCTTGGGGGAGTCGGAGAGCTTGGGGGAGTCGGAGAGCTTGGGGGAGTAGGAGAGCTTGGAGGTGTAGGACAGCTTGGGGGAATAGGAGTGCATGGCTGAATAGGAGAACTTGGGGAACAGGAGAGCTTGGGGGTGTAGGATAGCTTGGGGGTGTAGGAGAGCTTGGGGAAGTAGGAGAGCTTGGGGGAGTAGGAGAGCTTGCGGGTGTAGGAGAGCTTGGGGAAGTAGGAGAGCTTGGGGGTGTAGGAGAGCTTGTGGGAGTAGGCGAGCTTGGGGGAGTCGGACAGCTTGGGGGAGTAGGAGAGCTTTGGGGAGTCGGAGAGCTTGGGGGAATAGGAGAGCTTCGGGGAGTAAGTCAGCTCGGTAGAATAGGAGAACTTGGGGGAGTAGGAGAGCTTGGGGGTGTAGGAGAGCTTGGAGTGTAGGAGAGCTTGGGGGAGTAGGAGAGCTTGGGGGTGTAGGAGAGCTTGGGGGTGTAGGAGAGCTTGGGGGTGTAGGAGATCTTGGGGGAGTAGGAGAAATTGGGGGAGTTAGAGAGCTTGGGGTAGTAGGAGAGCTTGGGGGAGTCGGAGAGCTTTGGGGTGTCGGGGAGCTTGGGGGAGTAGGAGAGCTTGGGGGAGTAAGTCAGCTGGGGGAATAGGAGAGCTTGGGGGAGCAGGAGAGCTTGGGGGAGTCGGAGAGCTTGCGGGAGTTGGAGAGCTTGGGGGAGTAGGAGACCTTGGGGGAGTAGGAGAGCTTGGGGGGTGTAGGAGAGCTTGGGGGTGTAGGAGATCTTGGGGGAGTAGGAGAACTTGGGGGAGTTAGAGAGCTTGGGGTAGTAGGAGAGCTTAAGGTAGAAATAGAGCTTCCCGGAGTTGGAGAGCTTGGGGGAGTAGGAGAGCTTGTTGGAGCAGTGTAGCTTACCGGAGTCGGAGAGCTTACCGGAGCAGGGGAGCTTGGGCGTGTCGGTGAGCTTGAACGAGTAGGAGATCTTACCGGAGTCGGAGAGCTTATCGGATTAGGAGAGCTTATCTGATGAGGAGAGCTTCCCGGATTAGGAGAGCTTACCGTAGTAGAAGAGCTTACCGGAGTAGGAGAGCTTGGGGGAGTAGGAGAGCTTGGGGGAGTAGGAGAGCTTGGGGGAGTAGGAGGGCTTGGGGGAGGAGGAGAGCTTACCGGAGCAGAAGAGCTTACCGGAGCAGAAGAGCTTACTGGAGTAGGAGAGCTTACCAGAGAAGTAGAGCTTACCGGAGTAGGAGAGCTTGGGCGAGTCGGAGAGCTTGGGGGAGGCGGAGAACATCCCGGAGTAGGAGAGCCTGTGGGAGTAGGAGAGCTTGTGGGAGTCGGAGAGCTTGGGGAAGTAGGAGAGCTTGGGGGAGTCGGAGATCTTGGGGGGGTCGGAGAGCTTGGGGGAGTAGGAGAGCTTGGGGGAGTAGGAGAGCTTGGAGGAGTAGGGGAGCTTGGGGGAGTAGATGCACTTGGGGGAGTAGGAGAGCTTGGGGGAGTAGGAGAGATTGGGGGAGTAGGGGAGCTTGGATGAGTAGGAGAGCTGACCGGAGTAGGAGAGTTAACCGGAATAAAGAGAGCTTGAGGGAGTGGGAGAGCTTGAGAAAGTAGGAGAGCTGGGGGCAGTTGGAGAGATTGGGGAATAGTTGAGCTTGGGGGAGTCGGAGAGCTTGGGGGAGTAGGAGAGCTTGGAGGTGTAGGACAGCTTGGGGGAATAGGAGTGCATGGCTGAATAGGAGAACTTGGGGAACAGGAGAGCTTGGGGGTGTAGGATAGCTTGGGGGTGTAGGAGAGCTTGGGGAAGTAGGAGAGCTTTGGGGAAGTAGGAGAGCTTGCGGGTGTAGGAGAGCTTGGGGAAGTAGGAGAGCTTGGGGGAGTAGGAGAGCTTGGGGGAGTAAGTCAGCTCGGTAGAATAGGAGAACTTGGGGGAGTAGGAGAGCTTGGGGGTGTAGGTGAGCTTGGGGGTGTAGGAGAGCTTGGGGGTGTAGGAGATCTTGGGGGAGTAGGAGAAATTGGGGGAGTTAGAGAGCTTGGGGTAGTAGGAGAGCTTGGGGGAGTCGGAGAGCTTTGGGGTGTCGGGGAGCTTGGGGGAGTAGGAGAGATTGGGGAATAAGTCAGCTGGGGGAATAGGAGAGCTTGGGGGAGCAGGAGAGCTTGGGGGAGTCGGAGAGCTTGCGGGAGTTGGAGAGCTTGGGGGAGTAGGAGAGCTTGGGGGAGTAGGAGAGCTTGGGGGGTGTAGGAGAGCTTGGGGGTGTAGGAGATCTTGGGGGAGTAGGAGAACTTGGGGGAGTTAGAGAGCTTGGGGTAGTAGGAGAGCTTAAGGTAGAAATAGAGCTTCCCGGAGTTGGAGAGCTTGGGGGAGTAGGAGAGCTTGTTGGAGCAGTGTAGCTTACCGGAGTAGGAGAGCTTACCTGAGCAGGGGAGCTTGGGCGTGTCGGTGAGCTTGAACGAGTAGGAGATCTTACCGGAGTCGGAGAGCTTATCGGATTAGGAGAGCTTATCTGATGAGGAGAGCTTCCCGGATTAGGAGAGCTTACCGTAGTAGAAGAGCTTACCGGAGTAGGAGAGCTTGGGGGAGTAGGAGAGCTTGGGGGAGTAGGAGAGCTTGGGGGAGTAGGAGGGCTTGGGGGAGGAGGAGAGCTTACCGGAGTAGAAGAGCTTACCGGAGCAGAAGAGCTTACTGGAGTAGGAGAGCTTACCAGAGAAGTAGAGCTTACCGGAGTAGGAGAGCTTGGGCGAGTCGGAGAGCTTGGGGGAGGCGGAGAACATCCCGGAGTAGGAGAGCCTGTGGGAGTAGGAGAGCTTGTGGGAGTCGGAGAGCTTCGGGAAGTAGGAGAGCTTGGGGGAGTCGGAGATCTTGGGGGGGTCGGAGAGCTTGGGGGAGTAGGAGAGCTTGGGGGAGTAGGAGAGCTTGGAGGAGTAGGGGAGCTTGGGGGAGTAGATGAGCTTGGGGGAGTAGGAGAGCTTGGGGGAGTAGGAGAGATTGGGGGAGTAGGGGAGCTTGGATGAGTAGGAGAGCTGACCGGAGTAGGAGAGTTAACCGGAATAAAGAGAGCTTGAGGGAGTGGGAGAGCTTGAGAAAGTAGGAGAGCTGGGGGCAGTTGGAGAGATTGGGGAATAGTTGAGCTTGGGGGAGTAGGAGAGCTTGGGGGAGTAGGAGAGCTTGGAGGAGTAGGGGAGCTTGGGGGAGTAGATGAGCTTGGGGGAGTAGGAGAGCTTGGAGGTGTAGGACAGCTTGGGGGAATAGGAGTGCATGGCTGAATAGGAGAACTTGGGGAACAGGAGAGCTTGGGGGTGTAGGATAGCTTGGGGGTGTAGGAGAGCTTGGGGAAGTAGGAGAGCTTGGGGGAGTAGGAGAGCTTGCGGGTGTAGGAGAGCTTGGGGAAGTAGGAGAGCTTGGGGGTGTAGGAGAGCATGGGGGAGTAGGCGAGCTTGGGGGAGTCGGACAGCTTGGGGGAGTAGGAGAGCTTTGGGGAGTCGGAGAGCTTGGGGGAGTAGGAGAGCTTGGGGGAGTAAGTCAGCTCGGTAGAATAGGAGAACTTGGGGGAGTAGGAGAGCTTGGGGGTGCAGGAGAGCTTGGAGTTAGGAGAGCTTGGGGGAGTAGGAGAGCTTGGGGGTGTAGGAGAGCTTGGGGGTGTAGGAGAGCTTGGGGGTGTAGGAGATCTTGGGGGAGTAGGAGAAATTGGGGGAGTTAGAGAGCTTGGGGTAGTAGGAGAGCTTGGGGAAGTCGGAGAGCTTTGGGGTGTCGGGGAGCTTGGGGGAGTAGGAGAGCTTGGGGGAGTAAGTCAGCTGGGGGAATAGGAGATCTTGGGGGAGCAGGAGAGCTTGGGGGAGTCGGAGAGCTTGCGGGAGTTGGAGAGCTTGGGGGAGTAGGAGAGCTTGGGGGAGTAGGAGAGCTTGGGGGTGTAGGAGAGCTTGGTGGTGTAGGAGATCTTGGGGGAGTAGGAGAACTTGGGGGAGTTAGAGAGCTTGGGGTAGTAGGAGAGCTTGGGGGAGTCGGAGAGCTTTGGGGTGTCGGAGAGCTTGGGGGAGTAGGAGAGCTTGGGGGAGTAAGTCAGCTTGGGGGAATAGGAGAGCTTGGGGGAGTCGGAGAGCTTGCGGGAGTAGGAGAGCTTGGAGGTGTAGGACAGCTTGGGGGAATAGGAGAGCTTGGGGGAGCAGGAGAGCTTGGGGGAGTCGGAGAGCTTGCGGGAGTAGGAGAGCTTGGGGGAGTAGGAGAGCTTGGGGTGTAGGAGATCTTGGGCGAGTAGGAGAGCTTGGGGGAGTAGGAGAGCTTGGGGGAGTAGGAGAGCTTGTGGGAGTAGGACAGCTTGGTGGAGTAGGAGAGCTTGGAGGTGTAGGACAGCTTGGGGGAATAGGAAAGCTTGGGGGAGTAGGAGAGATTGGGGGTGTAGGAGAGCTTGGGGGTGTAGGAGAGCTTGGGGGAGTAAGTCAGCTTGGGAGAATAGGAGACCTTGGGGGAGTAGGAGAGCTTGGGGGAGTTAGAGTGCATAGAGAAGTAGGAGGACTTGGGGGTGAAGGAGATCTTGGGGGAGTAGGAGAGCTTGGGGGAGTAGGAGAGCTTGGGGGAGTAGGAGAGCTTCGGGCAGTACGAGAGCTTGGGGGAGCAGGAGAGCTTGGGGGAGTAGGAGAGCTTGTGGGAATAGTAGAGCTTGGGGGAGTAGGAGAGCTTGGGGGAGTATGCGAGCTTTGGGGAGTAGGAGAGCTTGGGGGAGTAGGAGAGCTTGGGGGTGTAGAAGAGCTTGGGGGAGGAGGAGAGCTTGGGGGAGTAGAAGAGCTTGGGGGAGTACGAGAGCTGACCGGAGTAGGAGAGTTTACATGAGCAAAGGGAGCTTGAGGGAGTGGGAGAGCTTGAGGCAGTAGGAAAGCTTACTAGAGTAGGAGAGCTTGGGGGAGTAGGAGAGCTGGGGCGTGAAGGAGAGCTTGTGGGAGTAGGAGAGCTTGGGGAAGTAGGAGAGCTTGGGGGAGTAGGAGAACTTGGGGGAGTAGGAGATCTTGGGGGAGTCAGAGAGCTTGAGGGAGTAGGAGAGCTTGGTGGAGTATGAGAGCTTGGGGGAGTTGGATTGCTTGGGGGAGTAGGAGAGCTTCCCAGAGTACGAGAGCTTGAGGCAGTAGGAGAGCTTGTGGGAGTAGCAATGCATACCGGAGTAGCAGAGCTTGGGGGATTAAGAGAGTTTGGGGGAGGAGATGAGCTTCGGGGAGTAGGAAAGATTGGGGGAGTAGTAGAGCTTGGGGGAGTAGAAGAGCTTGAGGGAGTAGGAGAGCTTGGGGGAGTAGGAGAGCTTGGGGGTGTAGAAGAGCTTGGGGGAGGAGGAGAGCTTGGGGGAGAAGACGAGCTTGGGGGAGTAGGAGAGCTGACCGGAGTAGGAGAGTTAACATGAGTAAGGAGAGCTTGAGGGAGTAGGAGAGCATGAGGCAGTAGGAAAGCTTACCAGAGTAGGAGAGCTTGGGGGAGTAGGAGAGCTTGTGGGGTAGAAGAGTTGGAGGAGAAGGAGAGCTTCCCGGAGTAGGAGAGCTTGCGGGAGTAGGAGAGCTTGTGGGAGCTGGGAAGCTTACCGGAGTAGTAGAGCTTACCGGAGTAGAGGAGCTTGGGCGTGTCGGTGAGCTTGGGGGAGTAGGAGATCTTACCGGAGTAGGAGATTTTATCGGATTAGCTGAGCTTTCCTGATTAGGGGAGCTTACCGGATTAGGAGAGCTTAGCAGAGTGGAAGAGCTTGGGGGAGTCGGAGAGCTTGAGGGAGTAGGAGAGCTTGGGGGAGTAGGAGAGCTTGGGGGATTAGGAGAGCTTGGGGGAGTCGGAGAGCTTGGGGGCGTCAGAGAGCTTGTGGGAGTAGGAGAGCTTGGAGGTGTAGGACAACTTGGGGGAATAGGAGAGCTTGGGGGAGTAGGAGAACTTTGGGTAGTAGGAGAGCTTGGTGGAGTAGGAGAGTTTGGGGCGTAGGAGAGCTTGGGGGAGTAGGAGAGCTTGGGGGAGTAGGAGATCTTGGTGGAGTAGTAGAGCTTGGGGGAGTAGGAGAGCTTGGGGGAGTATGAGAGCTTGGGGGAGTAGGAGGGAATGGGGGATAGGAGAGCTTATGGAGTAGGAGAGCTTGGGGGAGTAGGAAAGCTTGGGGGAGTAGGAGAGCTTACCGTAGTAGGAGAGCTAACTGGAGTAGGAGAGCTTGCGGGAGTAGGAGAGCTTGGGGGAGTCGGAGAGCTTACCGGATTCGGAGAGTTTACCGGATTAGGAGAGCTTACTGGATTCGGAGAGCTTCCCGGAATAGGAGATTTTACCGGATTAGGTAAGTTTACCGGATTAGGAGTGCTTACCGGAGTAGGTGTGCTTACCGCAGTAAGAGAGCTTACCGGAGTAGGAGAGCTTACCGGAGTAGGAGAGCTTAGGGCAGTAGGAGAGCTTGGGGGAGTAGTTGAGATTGGGGGAGTCGGAGAGCTTGGGGGAGTATGAGAGCTTGTGAGTGCAGGAGAGCTTGGGGGTGTAGGAGAGCTTGGGGGAGTAGGAGAGCTTGGGGGAGTATGAGAGCTTCGTGGAGTAGGAGAGCTTGGGGGAGGAGGAGAGCTTACCGGAGCAGAAGAGCTTACCGGAGTTGAAGAGCTTACTGGAGTATGAGAGCTTACCAGAGAAGGAGAGCTTACCGGAGTAGGAGAGCTTGGGCGAGTCGGAGTGCTTGGAGAAGGAGCAGAGCTTGGGGGAGTAGGGAGCTTGGGGGAGTAGGAGAGCTTGGGGGAGTTGGAGAGCTTGGGGGAGTCGGAGAGCTTGGGGGAGTAGGAGAGCTTGGGGAGCAGGAGAGCTTGGGGGAGTAGGAGAGCTTGGGGGAGTCGGAGAGCTTGGGGGAGTAGGAGAGCTTGGGGGAGTAGCAGAGCTTGGGGGAGTAGGAGAGCTTGGAGAAGTAGGAGAGCTTGGGGGAGTAGGAGAGCTTGGGGGAGGAGGAGAGATTGGGGGAGTAGGGTTGCTTGGGGAAGTAGGAGAGCTGACCGGAGTAGGAGAGTTAACCGGAATAAAGAGAGCTTGAGGGAGTGGGAGAGCTTGAGGAAGTAGGAGACTTTGGGGGAGTTGGATAGCTTGGGGGAGGAGGAGAGCTTGGGGGAGTAGGAGAGCTTGGGGGAGTAGTTGAGCTTGGGGGAGTCGGAGTGCTTGGGGGAGTAGGAGAGCTTGTGGGTGCAGGAGAGCTTGTGGGTGTAGGAGAGCTTGGGGGAGTTGGAGAGCTTGGGGGAGTAGGAGAGCTTGGCAGAGTAGGAGAGCTTTGGGGAGGAGGAGAGCTTACCGGAGTAGAAGAGCTTACCGGAGTAGAAGAGCTGACTGGAGTAGGAGAGCTTACCAGAGAAGGAGAGCTTACCGGAGTAGGAGAGCTTGGGCGAGTCGGAAAGCTTGGGGGAGGAGGAGATCTTCCCGGAGTAGGAGAACTTGGGGGAGTAGGAGAGATTGGGGGAGTAGGAGACATTGAGGGAGTAGGAGAGCTTGGCGGCGTCGGAGAGCTTGGGGGAGTAGGAGAGCTTGGGGGAGTAGGAGAGATTGGGGGAGTAGGGGAGCTTGGGGGAGTAGGAGAGCTGACCGGAGTAGGATAGTTAACCGGAATAAAGAGAGCTTGAGGGAGTGGGAGAGCTTGAGGTAGTAGGAGAGCTTGGGGGAGTTGGAGAACTTGCGGGAGTAGGAGAGCTTGGGGGAGTAGGAGAGCTTGGGGGAGTTGGAGAGCTTGGGGGTGACGGTGAGCTTGGTGGAGTAGAAGAGTTGGGGGAGTCGGAAAGCTTTGGTGATTCGGAGAGCTTGGGGAATTAGGAGAGCTTGGTGGAGTAGGAGAGCTTGGGGGTGTCGGCGAGCTTGGGGGTGTAGAAGAGCTTGGGGGAGTCGGAAAGCTTGGGGGAGTCGGAGAGCTTGGGAGAGTAGGAGAGCTTGGGGGAGTCGGATAGCTTGGCGGTGTCGGCGAGCTTGGGGGAGTAGAAGAGCTTGGGGGAGTCGGGGAGCTTGGGGGAGTCGGAGAGCTTGGGGGAGTAGGAGAGTTTGGGGGAGTAGGACAGCTTGGGGGAGTAGGAGAGCTTGGGGGAGTAGGAGAGCTTGGGGGAGTAGTTGAGCTTGGGGGAGTCGGAGAGATTGGGTGAGTAGGAGAGCTTGTGGGTGCAGGAGATCTTGGGGGTGTAGGAGAGCTTGGGGGAGTTGGAGAGCTTGGGGGAGTAGGAGAGCTTGGCAGAGTAGGAGAGCTTGGGGTCGTAGGAGAGCTTGGGGGAGTCTGACAGCTTGGGGGAGTAGGAGAGCTTGGGGGAGTAGGAGAGCTTGGGGGAGTAGGAGAGCTTGGGGGAGGAGGAGAGCTTACCGGAGTTGAAGAGCTTACCGGAGTAGAAGAGCTTACTTGCGTTGGAGAGCTTCGGGGATTAGGAGAGCTTGAGGGAGTAGGAGAGCTTGGGGGAGTAGGAGAGATTGGGGTAGTCGGAGAGCTTGGTGGCGTAGGAGAGCTCCGGGGAGTAGGACACCTTGTGGGAGTAGGAGAGCTTGGAGGAGTAGGAGAGCTTGAGGGAGTAGGAGAGCTTGGGGGAGTAGGAGAGCTTGGGGGAGTTGGAGAGCTTGGGGGAGTAGGAGAGCTTGGGGGAGGAGGAGAGCTTACCGGAGTAGAAGAGCTTACCGGAGTCGAAGAGCTTTCTGGCGTTGGAGAGCTTAGGAGAGTAGGAGAGCTTGTGGGAGTAGGAGAGCTTGGGGAAGTAGGAGAGATTGGGGGAGTCGGAGAGCTTGGGGGCGTAGGAGAGCTTGGGGGAGTAGGACACCTTGGGGGAGTAGGAGAGCTTGGGGGAGTAGGAGAGCTTGGTGGAGTAGGAGAGCTTGGGGGAGTAGGAGAGCTTGGGGGAGTTGGAGAGCTTGGGGGAGTAGGAGAGCTGGGGGCAGTTGGATAGCTTGGGGGAGTAGGAGAGCTTGCGGGAGTAGGAGAGCTTGTGGGAATAGTTGAGCATGGGGGAGTCGGAGAGCTTGGGGGAGTAGGAGAGCTTGTAGGTGCAGGAGAGCTTGGGGGAGTATGAGAGCTTGGGGGAGTAGGAGAGCTTGGCGGAGCAGGAGAGCTTACTGGAGTAGAAGAGCTTACCGGAGTAGAAGAGCTTACTGGAGTAGGAGAGCTTACCAGAGAAGGAGAGCTTACCGGAGTAGGAGAGCTTGGGCGAGTCGGAGAGCTTGGGGGAGGAGCAGAGACTGGGGGAGTCGGAGGGCTTGGGGAAGTAGGAGAGCTTGCGGGAGTCGGAGAGCTTGGGGAAGTAGGAGAGCTTGGGGGAGTCGGTGAGCTTGGGGGAGTAGGAGAGCTTGGGGTAGAAGGAGAGCTTGGGGGAGTATTAGAGCTTTGAGGAGTAGGGGAGCTTGGGGGAGTAGGAGAGCTTGGGGGAGTAGGAGAGCTTGGGGGAGTAGGAGAGATTGGAGGAGTAGCGGAGCTTGGGGGAGTAGGAGAGCTGACCGGAGTAGGAGATTTAACCGGAATAAAGAGAGCTTGAGGGAGTGAGAGAGCTTGAGGAAGTAGGAGAGCTGGGGGCAGTTGGATAGCTTGGCGGAGTCGGCGAGATTGGGGGAGTAGGGGAGCTTGGGGGAGCAGGAGAGCTGACCGGAGTAGGAGAGCTTGTGGGTGCAGGAGAGCTTGGGGGTGTAGGAGAGCTTGGGGGAGTAGGAGAGCTTGGGGGAGTAGGAGAGCTTGGGAGAGTAGGAGAGCTTGGGGGAGGAGGAGAGCTTACCGGAGTAGAAGAGCTTACCGGAGTAGAAGAACTTACTGTAGTAGGAGAGCTTACCAGAGAAGGAGAGCTTACCGGAGTAGGAGAGCTTGGGCGAGTCGGAGAGCTTGGGGGAGGAGGAGAGCTTCCCGGAGTAGGAGTTCTTGGGGGAGTAGAAGAGCTTGGGTGAGTAGGAGGGCTTGGGGGAGTAGTTGCGCTTGGGGGAGTAAGAGAGCTTGTGGGTGCAGGAGAGCTTGGGGGTGTAGGAGAGCTTGGGGGAGTAGAAGAGCTTACCGGAGTAGAAGAGCTTACTGGCGTTGGAGAGCGTGGGGAGTAGGAGAGCTTGAGGGAGTAGGAGAGCTTGTGGGAGTAGAAGAGCTTGTGGGTGTAGGAGAACTTGGGGGAGGAGGAGAGATTGGGGGAGTAGGAGAGCTTGGGGGTTTAGGAGAGCTTGGGAGCGTAGGAGAGCTTGGGGGTGTCGGCGAGCTTGGTGGAGTAGAAGAGCTTGGGGGAGTCGGAGAGCTTGCGGTAGTCGGAGAGCGTGGGGGCGTAGCAGAGCTTGGGGGAGTAGGACACCTTGGGGGAGTAGGAGAGCTTGGGGAAGTAGGAGAGCTTGGGGGAGTAGGAGAGCTTGGGGGAGTAGGAGAGCTTGGCGGAGTTGGAGAGCTTGGGGGAGTAGGAGAGCTTGGGGGAGTAGGAGAGCTTGGGGGAGTA